>NC_030823.1:72610148-72915622 GCF_001704415.2 Capra hircus | reverse complement strand
AGTGACAGGGTCTTTTCCAATAAGTCAGTTCTTCGTATCAGGTGGCCAAAGTATTGGAGTTTCAGCTTCAGCATCAGTCCTTTCAATGAAATTCAGGACTGATTTCCTTTAGGATGGACTGGTTGGATTCCCTTGCAGTCCAAGGGACTCTCAAGAGTCTTCTCCAGCACCACAGTTCAGTAGCATCAATTCTTCAGTGCTCAGCTTTCTTTATAGTCCAGCTCTCACATCCATACATGACTACTGGAAAAGATGGAGAGAGAGCACTCAAAAAGGTCTGGGAAAGAGGCTAAGTGCTTATCTCTGCAAGGCAGATGGAGGCCACAGAGAAGTAGTTTCGTGTCTCAGGAAAGAGACTGGCAGAGACCAGCTCTGGTCATAACCCACTGCAGACACTGAAGGCTAAGAGAGTGACCAAGGCCAAAAGGCACAGACAAGAATGGGTTAGTTAGATAACAGGTATCTTGCAATTGCTACTATTAATAGAATAACCAGCAAACTGAATCCATTCCAAGAAACTAGGAAAATGAACCTAGAGGTGCTTCTTGTTATCTTGGGCACAGCTTCTAAATAGCTAGCCTAGGACTGAGTGAGACAGGGCTTGCAGGTAGAAGATTTTGAAACACAACTGAATTAGGACATGGGACAATTGGGGACTGATACAGTTTATATTCCAGAAATATGCGTGGGCTCTTGGAGATAACTGTTATTGTTGATTCATTAATAATTGTTAATTATATTAATTAATAATAATTCACTAATAATTCACTTACCATTTACTGAGCCCTTTTATTTTAATTATTTCTTCCAGTCTGTGAGTTAGTTCCTCTTACTCCTATGTCTGTGGAAAGTGAGGTGCTATAACTTGCTTAAGTGAATTAGGTGGTGGCTCCCAGACAGATAGACCTATGTCCTAAATTCCTGGATCGGTGAACATTTCCTTCTATGGCAAAAGAGTGAATTTCTTACATGGGAAATGATGAGTTTAAGCTAAGAATCTTGAGAGGAGGAGCTTGTCCTAGGTCACCCCAGCGGGCCTTATTTGCAATCACATGAATCCTTGTAAAATAGTTACACAGAGAAGACATCCAGAGAAGGGAAAAGAGAACATGAGCACAGAGCTAGAGACTGGAGTGATGTGGCCACAAGCCAAGGACTGCTGGGCAGCCAGAGCCTCTGTAGGAACCAGAGCTCTGCCAACACATCGATTGTAACTTTTGGATTCCGGAACTGTGAGAGAACAGGTTTCTTTCAAGCCACTAAGGTTGTAGTAACTTGTTACAGCAGCCGTAGAAAACTAACGCATTCCTCAAGATCACAGTGCTGAAGGTAGAGGCAGCATTCAAGCCCAGGTCTATCAAACCCCGAAGTTCTCGGGTTCTCCCATACCATACCATCCTACAATGGTGCTCAACTGGTTTAACGCTTCTACAGAAAAAAATTCAAAATGATGTTGTAGAAACAGAATCTCGTGAAGTATAATTAGAAGGATTGGTGTCTACCACCATGGACTTTGCCGTCAAGTAATGGAGCTGCAACTTGGTAGCAAACTGGAAATGAGAGTTGAATCTGAAGACGGGAAACAAGAGGCCTGGAGGTCAACCCAGCTGATGGGGTTACGGTGGGAAAGAGGTCAAGGAAGCAGCTCAAGGGTTCCAAGCACACGGAAACCACGGACAGCTATGAGTCCTCTTACTACACATCTTTACCACTAGACAGGCAGAATACGTCTGTGCTCAAGTTACCAGCAGTACCAGGAAACAATAAGCTAGATTGGAGGGGACATGAAGATCTGGAAGAATTTGCTATTTGGTTTTTTTTTTTTTTTTTTTTAAGGTATCGAAGCAGTCAGGATTGGAAAAGTCAGAAATTTTGTGCCACTTCCTAACAAAGTCATAATAAATGACTGGGGACTGACTATAATTCTTTTCTGTATTAATTCATTCCAGTATTACTAACCCAACCTCAGCCTCTAGATAGAATCAGAATGTATTTAATGCTGGAAAAGGACAGACAGCATTCAAACCCACTCCACCCTATCCGCACAGCATATCCCTAGTAGAACAACTCTCTTGCTCTCTGGTGAGCTTAGATTACATAGAAGCATCCAGAGTCAAAGGTTTGGGGGTTGGGTGAAAAGAGACAAAGAGGGCAACTGGGCTAGAAAACCCTAAACATTGGTAATTATTTTTTTCCAAATGTTAGCTGTCGTCATTTTTAGTCAAGGAGTTAAAAGCCATTATTCCATATTCCATGCAGGGTTTTCACAATCTTAATATCCATTTACCCAAAGAAAGAAATGGTTGAAGCAACAAGATGACAGAGGCGGCTGTGTCCCTCCTCAAGGCCTGGATGGGACCAATGTCAGGACTGCCAGCAAAGCCTAACTGAGTCCAGTTTTCATCATGTGGATTTGGTGACAAATCCACCGTGGTAGGCGACACACAAAAGCTTGACGCAGGCCTGTCTCTGAATGTTCTGAGTTACCCACAAAGGGAATTCAACCTAAAATTAGAAACCTTTACCCGCTGAACATGTCTCAAATTAAAGATTCCTTTTACTTCCAGGCATTCAGAAATTAATTCTCATATGCTTGAGTATTTTCATGTTTATGCTATATTATAAAATTAAAACCTATTTTTACTAGCTTAACCTATTTGGCTTATTAGTACCAATTTTCTATTGAAGAACACTAGGCTGCCTACTCCTTGGGGCAAGGAAGGTGTTAAATTCTTCATATCCTAAGGGACTTACATCTAGCAGATGCCTATTAAATGCTCAGTGGAGGAAAGGATGGATGATTTTTGTCTTTTCTTTTATATGTACTATATTTTAAAGTGGTCAAAAATAATCTTTATAAAACATTGTTAGTCAGACTTTTCATGAAGGCATGTTTTGTTCAAACTGCCCTCTACCCTTTCAGCATTTCCAGACAACCAACTTTTATAGAATTTGCATGTCTGCTTCAAAGTTTACCAATTAAATTCACTTTTATTCTAAAGAATTTGGTGAGTGCTTTCTTTAATAAGAGACAAATTTTGAGATGTTGCTACAGAGGTCAAATGTAGGCCAGGATTCAAGGGCCATAGCTGGCTATGGCAGTATTAGTAAAAACATAATAAAATGCAAGGATATGGTGGATGAAGTCATGAGACTCCCCAGGGTGATGCCATTATTGTCAGCATTTCATAGATGAAATGGAGACCTTCTGCTGGGTCTCCTCCCCCATGTGATAGCCCGCTCATGAGGCTGGCACTGCTCTGGAGTTAAGGGTTAAGGCAGCATTTGTTCTTGGAGCATTTTGTTTCCCCCAGATCTCCATTCCTGCTATAATTTTTTCAGTGTGGCTTTTCTGTAAATGTGGCAAGAAAGGCAAGACAGAAAAATTTATATGTAAGCTTTAGGAGGGGGTAATAAGGAATGTGAAACTGTTTATTGAAAATAAATGAATATGGCATACAGAATAGAGGCCCAAGAAGAAATGAATATTTTGTCTGAAGGACCACACCAACCCCTAGGGTAGCAGGAGGCTGATGGAGGCTTGGGAAACCAGGCATGCTCTTTCCTCTAGCTCCAAAGTCTCACTCTTCTAAGAAGCTATGGGTCCCACCAAAAACCACATCCCAGGCTGGTGGTCAGACGAACTTGAAAGTGAGTCCAGCTTTGCTTCATCAAAATGAAACCAGCATTGAAACAGACACATGTGCTCCAATGTTCACTGCAGCACTGTTTACAATAGCTATGACATGGAAGCAACCGAGATGTCCATCGGCAGAGGAGTGGATGAGAAAGTTGTGGCACATATAATGGAATATTCAGTTCAGTTCAGTTCAGTCTCTCAGTCATGTCCGACTCTTTGCGACCCCATGAATCGCAGCACGCCAGGCCTCCCTGTCCATCACTAAGTCCCGGAGTTCACTCAAACTCACGTCCTTCCAGTCGGTGATGCCATCCAGCCATCTCATCCTCTGTCGTCCCCTTTTCCTCCTGTCTCCAATCCCTCCCAGCAACAGGGTCTTTTCCAATGAGTCAACTCTTCACATGAGGTGGCCAAAGTCCTGGAGTTTCAGCTTCAGCATCAGTCCTTCCAGTGAACACCCAGGACTGATCTCCTTCAGAATGGACTGGTTGGATCTCCTTGCAGTCCAAGGGACTCTCAAGAGTCCGCTCCAATGCCGCAGTTCAAAAGCATCAATTGTTCAGTGCTCAGCTTTCTTCACAGTCCAACTCTCACATCCATACATGAACACTGGAAAAACCATAGCCTTGATTAGACGGACCTTTGATGGCAAAGTAATGTCTCTGCATTTCAATATGCTATCTAGATTGGTCATAACTTTCCTTCTGAGGAATAAGTGTCTTTTAATTTCATGGCTGCAGTCACCATCTGCAGTGATTTTGGAGCCCAAAAAAATAAAGTCTGACACTGTTTCCACTGTTTCCCCATCTATTTCCCATGAAGTGATGGGACCGGATGCCATCGTCTTAGTTTTCTCAATGTTGAGCTTTAAGCCAACTTTTTCACTTTCTTCTTTCACTTTCAACAAGAGGCTCTTTAGTTCCGCTTCACTTTCTGCCATAAGGGTGGTGTCATCTGCATATCTGCAGTTATTGATATTTCTCCCAGCAATCTTGATTCTAGCTTGTGCTTCTTCCAGCCCAGCGTTTCTCATGATGTACTCTGCATAGAAGTTAAATAAGCAGGGTGACAGTATATAGCCTTGACATACTCCTTTCCCGGTTTGGAACCAGTCTGTTGTTCCATGTCCAGTTCTAACTGTTGCTTTCTGACTTGCATATAGCTTTCTCAAGAGGCAAGATTACTCAGCTATTAAAAAGAATGCATTTGCATCAGTTCTAGTGAGGTGATGAAACTGGAGCTTATTATGCAGAGTGAAGTAAGTCAGAAAGAAAAACACCAATACAGTATATTAATGCATATATATGGAATATAGAAAGATGGTAACAATGGCCCTATATGTGAGACAGCAAAAGAAACACAGCAGTAAAGAACAGACTTTTGGACTCTGTTGGAGAAGGTGAGGGTGGAATGATTTGAGAGGATAGCATTGAAACATGTATATTACCATATATGAAACAGATCACCAGTCCAGGTTTGATGCATGAAACAGGGTGGTCAGGGCCGGTGCACTGGGATGACCCTGAGGGATGGGATGGAGAGGGAGGAGTGAGGGGGGTTCAGGGTGGGGGATGCGTGTACACCCATGGCTGAGTCACGTCAGTGTATGGCAAAAACCACTATGATATTGCAAAGCAATTAGCCTCCAATTAAAATTAATTAATTAAAAATTATATATCCTGAAGTAGGTCATTGAATGTCTCTTCTGTCCTCCTGCATCTCCGTCCATCATAGACAAATATTCATGCCCCACCCCCACTTCTGGTAGGCTGTTACTTTTCATGCTCTTAATTAGGTTCCTTGAGAGAGGGGACTAGGTGAGAATTATACCTGTGTGGGCTTCCCTCGTAGCTCAGTCAGTAAAGAATCTGCCTGCAGTGCAGGAGACCAGGGTTCGATCCCTGGGTTGGGAAGATCTCCTGGAGAAGGAAACGGCAACCCACTCCAGTATCCTTGCCTGAAAAATCTCATGGACAGAGGAACCTGGTGGATTGCAGTCCATGGGGTCGCACAGAGTCGGGCACGACTGAGCGACTATCACACACACAGCCAGGACTTCACACACAGTGATCAATTACTATTATGTGAAGGAATGTATTGAGAACCTTTAAGTTTAAGGTGCTTTGTCAAGTACTCTGTGTTTTAAAATATAGATTTTACAAAACAGGAATAGAGCCTACAAACTGACAGAAAATATTTGCAAATGATGCTGCTGACAAAGGCTTAATTTCCAAAATATACGGATAGCTCATGCAGCTCGATATGAAAAACAAATAATCATATCAAAAAATGAGCAGAAGACCTAAATAGATGTTTCTCCAAAGAAAACATACAGATGGCCAAAAAGCATATGAAAAGAAGTTCAACACTGCTATTTATTAGAGAAGTGCAAATCAAAATTACAATGAAGAAGTCAAAATGGCCATCATCAAAAAGTCTACAGATAATAAATGCTAGAAGAGGTGTGGGGAAAAAAGAACACTTCTACACTGTTGATGGTAATATAAATTGGTATAGCCAATGGAGAAGGTATGGAAGTTACTTTATAAATTAAAAATGAAACCGCTGTATGATCGGCAATCCTACTCCTGGGCATATATCTGGAGAAAACCATAATTTGAAAAGATTCATGAACCAAAAGTCCATTGCAGCACTATTTACAATAGCCAAGACTTGGAAGCAGCCTAAATATCTATCAACAGATGGAAGGATATAGAAGATATGGTACATACATACAACAGAATATTCAGTTCAGTTCAGTTCAGTCGCTCAGTCGTTTCTGACTCTGCAACCCCATGAATCTCAGCATGCCAGCTTCCCTGTCCGTCACCAACTCCCGGAGATTACTCAAACTCATGTCCATCGAGTCGGTGATGCCATCCAGCCATCTCATCCTCTGTTGTCCCCTTCCCCTCCTGCCCTCAATCTTTCCCAGCATCAGGGTCTTTTCCAGTGAGTCAGCTCTTCTCATCAGGTGGCCAAAGTATTGGACTTTCAGCTTCAGCATCAGTCCTTCCAATGAACACCCAGGACTGATTTCCTTTAAGATTGACTGATTGGATCTCCTCACAGTCCAAGGGACTCTCAAGAGTCTTCTCCAACACCACAGTTCAAAAGCATCAATTCTTCAGCACTCAGCTTTCTTTATAGTCCAACTCTCACATCCATACATGACCACTGGAAAAACCATAGCCTTGACTAGATGGACCTTTGTTGGCAAAGTAATGTCTCTGCTTTTGAATATGCTATCTAGGTTGGTCATAACTCTCCTTCCAAGGAATAAGTGTCTTTTAATTTCATGGCTGCAATGATTTTGGAGCCCAGGAAAATAAAGTCAGCCACTTTTTCCACTGTTTCCCCATCTATTTGCCATGAAGTGATAGAATATTACTCAGCCATAAAAAGAATGAATTAAAGCCATTTGTGGCAACATAGATGGACCTAGACATTATCACACTAAGTGAAGTAAGTCAGATAGAGAAAGATGAATATATAACATCACTTATATGTAGAATCTGAAAAAAATGATACAGATGAACCCATTAACAAAATAGAAATAAACTCACAGACGTAGAAAACAAACTTATGGTTACCAAAGGGGAAACAGATAGAAGAAGAATAAATTAGGAGTTTGGGATTAACATACATACACTACTATATAAAATAGATAAACAATAAAGACCTAGTGTATAGCATGAGGAGCTATATTTAGTATTTTTAATAACCTCTAATGGGAAAGAGTCAGAAAAAGAATATATATGTATATATATTTGATAAACCAAATCACTTTGCTGTATACTTGAAACTAACTAAACGTTGTAAATCAGCTATGCCTTTGTTTAGTCGCTCGGTTGTGTCCCACTCTTTGCGACCCCATGGAGTATAGTCCTCCAGGCTCCTCTGTCCGTGGGATTTTCCAGGCAAGAATACTGAAGCGGGTTGCCATTTCCTTCTCCAGGGGATCTTCCCAACCCAGGAATCGACCCTGTGTCTCCTGAGGCTTCTGCATTGCAGGTGAATTCTTTACCACTGAGCCATACTTCAGGAAAACATAAAATACTATAGGTTTTGCTATTTTTCAGGTATATTGAGGGCAATAGTTCAGGAGATGGTTGTCGTTGTATGGCAATGTAGGAGAGAGGGTTGTCATTTCCTTCCATAGGGGATTTTCCCAACCCAGGAATTGGACCCATGTCCCCGGCACTGGCAGGTGGATTCTTTATCACTGTGCCACCCAGGAAGCCCTAATATTTAGATTACTAAGGGGAAAAAAGACTCAACCAAAACACTGCATTATCTCTGCTCAAGTATTGCCATTTCCCTCCTCAGGTTTAGCAAGACTTGGTTACCTTGGGTTTGCCAGGTCAGAGTTCATGACTGTGGACATGTCAGGCACCATAGACTGTGTTAGGAATAAGCACTTGGACAGGTGGCACCCTGGGCTGCATTCTCCCCATGTATCCAAAGATCTGCTTCTATAAGAATCTCTGCTACAGAGGCAATTACAGGAAGTCGTTTGGCTTTGAGCAGAGCTGATGAGTCATCACTCTTGTTCCTGTGCAAGTCTGGGTTTTTTCCTCTTTTTAATTAAAAAAAGAAACATCCTGGCATTCCATAAATAACATTATTGGTGATGCAAAGAACAGAAGGAGAAACTGGAGCAACCTCACACTGGCACAGCTTCTTTACCTGCTTCCACCCTACTCACTCAGCACCACCTCCAGGTTATAGCAGCTGGACGGCCTCCTTCCGAGCCTGCCCTACCATTGTGGGGGAGGGGGAGGGAGGGGAAGACATTCCATATCATGGAGAGAGGCTTTGTTCACATACCAGAAACATAGGCTAACTAGACCATTGATCATGAGTTGGAATTTGGACTGTCTCTGTGTTATTAGGATAGCTATGGAGACAAAGCAAAAGAGAGGAAGTGAGAGGACGAGTTTGGACATTTTCAATTGGTGTTTGGGCATCAGTATGACATCAGTTCAGTTCAGTTCAGTCGCTCATTCGTGTCCGACTCTTTGCAACCCCATGAATCGCAGCACGCCAGGCTTCTCTGTCCATCACCAACTCCCAGAATTTACTCACTGAGTCAGTGATGCCATCCAATCATCTCATCCTGTGTCGTCCCCTTCTCCTCCGCCTTCAATCTTTCCCACCATCAGGGTCTTTTCAAATGTCAGCTCTTCACGTCAAGTGACCAAAGTATTGGAGTTTCAGCTTCAACATCAGTCCTTCCAATGAACCCCCAGGACTGATTCCTTTAGGTTGGACTGGTTGGATCTCCTTGCAGTCCAAGGGACTCTCAAGAATCTTCTCCAACACTACAGTTCAAAAGCATCACTTCTTCGGTGCTCAGCTTTCTTCACAGTCCAACTCTCACATCTGTACATGACCACTGGAAAAACCATGGCCTTGATTAGACTGACCTTTGTAATATCTTTACCTTTGATATTACGGCAAAGTATGTCTCTGCTTTTTAATATGCTGTCTAGGTTTGTCATAACTTTCCTTCCAAGGAGTAAACATCTTTTAATTTCAATATGACATAATCCACTGTAAAAATTACTAGTATTTTTTCTTAATGTTGCTTTTTTTTAAAAAATTATATGAACTTGGACCAATGGTTTCACCACTCTGAGCTTCATTTTTTCTACCCATTACATGGAAGATTAATCCTGATTCTTTCCTTTGTTCATTCAACTTACACTCTATTCATCTGTGAGCATAGCACAGGGCTAAATGCTTCCTTTGGGAAACCCGTGGGCTAAAGAGGGGTGCTATTTGATGAGATCTTGTGCACTTTCCAGATGACAAAGTGTGCCATAAGTCATAGCTTCTCTCATCAAAGCATTTGGATGGTTCTGAGTCTCTTCCAGATTTCATAGTCTGTGATTTGTTAGGAAAGTGACTTTGTTAATTTTTTTGGGCTCCTGGCAATGTTTTGACATAACAACTCATTAGATCTTTAATCTTGCTTAAAAATATTAAACCATTCTAATAATAGAATCACATGCAGAATCCCAACCCATAAAACAGTCAAAAGCAAAGCTGTTCTGGTTGGAGTTGAGACAGAGAGCCTGAAGCTTCCTGCTTGGACTGTGCCTCCCCTCTTCGAATCACCTTTCTCTTAATCCTCTGACACCTTAAAGCCTAGTGTGGAAACCGCTGCTCTACCACATTTCAAAGAGACATGTGCACTGAACACAGTTTCACCTGAAGAAGAATGAGAGTGAAGTACATTGCTTTTAGTTCACGTGTCTACCTTTGTTTCGCCGGTCCGTGTCATGTGTAGAGTGAAGTTCACAGAAACTCAAAGAGCCAGGGGCTCCAGCACTGAATGGTGAAAGATCACTCCTTGAGTCTGGAGCAGTAAAGTAGCCATGCTTCCAGTTTAACACTTGATTTCCACACAGTAACAGCAAAGCAACAGAATTGAATCTCTGCCTTTGTTTTACTTAGAAAACAGCCAGGGAGATATTTACTGGAGAAAGCTTAGTGGTATGAGAACAAAGCATTTCCTACACTCTGGGAGGGCAGGATCCATGTTGCTGTCATAGCTGTATTCCCCACAGCTCCCAGGACGGGTATATGTAGTAAAACGGTAAAACATATGTAATACATCTTATTGCTGAAAGAAATGGGTAAGTGAGTTAATTAATTTTATATATATATATCTGGAGAAGGGAACGGCAACCCACTCCAGTATTTTTGCCTGGAGAATCCCATGGACAGAGGAGCTTGGCGGGCTACAGTCCATGGAGTTGCAAAGAGTAGGACACAACTCAGCAACTAAACACACACACACACACACACACACACACACACGCATATACATCCTGTTCAAAATAATTACAGAAAATCATCAGATAAAGATGGTATCCATTCACCAGTTCGGAAGAAAACACACTGTGGACTTAAAAAATGAGGGTCATGGCATATTTATCTTTCACTGCCCGTGTCTCTCATGGTGTTTAGCACATGGTAGGCTGTTTTAAATCAGTTAGGCTGGACTGGTTGTCTCTAATGATGTCCTGAATTCCTCTGCCTGTCCAGCTTCCAGGCTCATGGTAGGGCTGTACCTCCTGCTCTTGACTGGGACCATTTGACAAAGTTTAACCAAAGAGTTGTGGGTGGGAGTTCTGCGTGAAACTCTTTGGCCGCTAGCTGAATGGCTAACGAAACGCTGCCCAGGACTCTGTTCTCTGTTAGATGACAAGCAGTGATCCAGACAGTGGTTGTTCCATCAGGCTTGACCTCAGAGAGGAGGTGGCAAAGTGGGCAACTTGGGAGAAGATCCCTCCAACAACCTCCAACAGCTAAGTAGCATGAGTGAGAAATACGCATTTCTGGTTTGAACCACTGAGGTTTTTAAAGACGCATCTTATAGCCTAGCTTATCCTGATTAACATAGCTAGGCTACAGTAACAAATAGATCCTAACACTTGATGGTTTAATAGAGTAGAAGTTAAATTTTTCTTCCCTGACTTTGCCAGATTTGTGAAATGAGTGCATGGGAGTACACTGGTCCACACAGTTATTGATGCTCCAGGACTGTGCCCGCTTTGCCTTTATTGAATACAAAAGGTTTCCGGGTTATTTAGACGTCTCCATCCCAGTCATATCATATTAGCGTCTTAGTCACATCACATGGTCACAGGGGCAGAGAAATGCATAGCTGTGTCCAAACATGGGTTTTGGGAAATAGTTAATCACCCCACATAGGTGCTTAATAAGTATTTGTTGAATAATTGGACAAACATTAATACAAAAGAATGGCTAGATTGATGAAAGGATTTTTTTAGTTGGCAGCCCAGGGAATCATTTTACTTACACAGACAGGAAGACTCTTCAAAGCCCTTGTTCCTGGCTTAGTGTACCTGTTTCTATTTTTCTGAACCCAATCACAGTTCCACTTATGCCCTCTCCTTAGAGTGCTATTCAAAACAGTTAACAGCAATCACCAACTCTGACCACTCAGAATAGACCTTTGCCAATGAATTAGCATGGCCACCGATTGTAGAGAGCTAGTATACTGGTCATTTTAAGTGAACATGCTCTCAGCTTCTGCCTCTGGCCACCACAGCCACAAGCAACAGGATCTAGATATTAAATCATGCACATATTAAATTAATTCTGTTAAAAAAAAAGAAATACAAGTACACACAATTGAGACTGTCCAGAAAAATCTAAGGAAAATGGTCATCATATTACTGGGAATTAGAATCCTTATAATTCCCCAAGCACACGTCATACCTTAAGGGAGCTATCAGAGAAGTGTTCATAAGGACAGGTGACATTTATGAGAGTTTGGAAAGGTATGCCTTATTTGACAACCAGTAATTGGTAATGGTAAGGACTTTCTAAACAAAGACATCAGCAAATAGAACATTATGTTTTTATCTTTCTTACAATACCTATTCTAGTTTATTGTATATTCAACTTTTGTGGTTATTTGTCTTACCCTCTCTACTAGATTATGATGTCCTTAAGGGCAGGGAAGAACTCTATTCTCTCTATCTCATTTCTTTTCTACAAGGACCTAAAAATTATAGGTATCTAGTGTGTGGCTATTAGAGGAATAATAAGGGATAAAATCATTGAACGGTGACTAGAGCAAATTTAAAACACAATAGCACAGGTTCAGGTTCGGCAGGGGAAAAAGCATGCGTATGAAATCTACACTTTCAGAAGTCAACTTCAGAGATTCATGTACTTAAGAAGCAAACCCTTAAAACATGAGGTCCTAGCTCTTTAACTACTCTTCAAGTAACTTGCTCCCTACCACCTTTACCTACTGCCTATTCTTTGGCTATCTGTTCATGTCCATCAGCCTTGGTCCCATGGGCATTTATTTGCCTTCCTCAGACTTTTTCCTGTGGCACTGTGCAGTCTGTGAAGCTTTCCCCACCAGGGATCAAACCCATGCCGCCTGCATTGAAAGCAAAGAATCTTAACCTCTAGACAGCCAGGAAGTCCAAACTTTCTCAGACTTTAGTCTACCTTAGTTATCTAATGGCCAACCTCATTCCCTTTCTCTGTTTCTGTGAATAGGTCTCACTGCCTCGTTTTTTATTCTCTTGGTTCTCTCTTTTTTTTTTTTTTCTCCTCTTTCTACCTATCAATGTATCTGGCTACCATGGGAAGCTAGATCTATTCTTCATCCAGGTTGACCCAGCTACCTGATTCTCATGGTGTTTCTGAAAGAATAAATTGAACTTGGTAAAACAGAGTTAAGAGATGCAATTATTTCTACTTTATAAAAGCCTTTGACTAAATTATACACTAAGTGAAATTTTTTTTTTCTAAAAACATCACAGAATTAAAGAGATCTTTTCTCTTCTTAGTAAGGAATTGGCATAGATCCAAGAATGAAAAGCTGAAAGTAAATGAGCATTCTGTGATGAAATGTTAATGGTAGGATCACCAAGATATTAGTATCTTGATTACTTTTATTTAAAATTTAACTAATGAATTAGAAGAAGAAATATCTAGCAAATATCCAAGTTTGTAGATAACAGAGAATGTCTTCACATGAAAAAAGAAAACTTGCCGGATGCACTTCTGAAAAATGTCAGCAGAAACCAAGTGGAGGTCAAAAGGTAGAGGAACATTTCCCCACGAACACGAATGAGACCAAAAAAAAAAAAAAAAATCCATCTATTCTCAAAGGACACTGGGCTCTGAGTGATCATTAGAACTTGATAAGGGGAAAAAAAAAAAAAAAGAACTTGATAAGGGGATTCAGGAGACACTGTAACCATTCCCTGAAAAGAGTCTTTGGCCTTTAGGGGCAAGAAGATACTCTAATAAGACAAAAAGTATTGCTGTATCCTTGCATAAACCATACATCTTCCACTCTTGGAATCCTGGATTCTTCTCAGGCTGCCTAACCTGTCCTCATTTTATAAAAGATGAAGCCGCACTGCAAAACTCCAGAGAAAACAACGAAAATGATCAACAGGGTGCAATATATGAAAATCAATCAGAGAGATTAGAACCATCTGGGAAGAAAAAAATTGAGAGGAAGTGTGTTTTGAATTCTTTAAAAGACTAAAGAGTGTGAAAACCTGTGTCACATAAAGGATCCGTCCACAGTACTGTGCATATATATGTGAAATAGGAGCTAGCTCTTGCTTCTTAAAGAAAACAAAACCAAAAAAGACTCAGTGTTTGTTGATACTGGATTCTTTATTGTTTCATTTCCTAAAGACTTATTAAACACCTACTATGTGTCATTCACTCAACTAGACTCTCAGAATACCCAAACAAATAGGATATGACTCTGTCCTTGATGGAAAATTTAACAAAAGAGAGCAAACAGTAGAAAAATTGGTATGATTGCCTTATTGTAAGTGTGTGGTAATTAGAGAAAAGGGTCATCACATTTCACAGTTGAGGTAACATTTGATCTGAGCTTTGAAAAATAAGGAAGATGATGTCATCAGGCAGGGTGGAAAAGAACATTTCAGACATAGGATAAGAGCATAAGAAAACATATGGAGATATGAAAATAGACGGTCTGTTATGGGAAGCGTAAGAGATACTGAAAGTTAGTCTCCAGCCCAGGTGGGAGGAACTCTTGAAAGTTCTACCAAGAGGCTTATGAATGACTGGAGGTGTTTTTTGAAGTGTAGTTGGTTTGGAGTGTTGTATTAGTTTCGAGTGCACAGCAAAGCAATTCAGTCAGATTTTCAGATTCTTTTCTGTTATAAGTTATTACAAGATATTGAATACAGTTCCTGGTGCAATACACTAGACCTTTTCTGTTTACCAAGTTTATGTGTAGTAGTGTGTATCTGTTAATCCCAAACTCCTAATTTATCCCTCCTCTCCTTTCCCTTTGGTGACCAGAAGTTTGTTCACTGTGCCTGTGTCTGTTTCTGTTTTGTAAATAAGTTCACTTGTGCCAACTTTTTTAGAGTCCACAAATAAGTGGTACACAAAATTCATCTTTTCTGAACTATTTCACTTAGCATGATAATCTCTCGGTTCACCCACGTTGCTGCAAATGGCAATATTTTGCTCTCTTTGGGCTGAGTAATATTCTATACGTACCACGTCTTCTTTATCTGCCCATCTGACAATGGACATCTAGGTTGCATTCATGTCTTGGCTACTGTAAATGGTGCTGTTGTGAACACTGGGATGCATACATCTTTTTGAATTAGAATTTTCTTCTTTTGCAGATATATGCCCAGAAGTGGGATTCCTGGATCACATGGCAACTCTTTTTTTTTTAGGTTTTTAAGGAGTTTCCATATCGCTCTCCGTAATGACCACACCAATTCACATTCCCATCCACAGTACCAACAGTACAAGATGGTTTCCTTTTCTCCACTGGAGTTTTTAAGTAAAGAAATGATGCAATCAGGCTTACATTTCAGAAATATAGCTCAACATTTATTGATTTCTGAAAGTAATTCAGCCTAGAAAAGAAATAGCTCAGTTCAAAAAGTTTGGATGAGTTAACACATAAGAGAAAATTAGAAGAATTCACAGCATATTCCGCATTTCTTGAGGGAGACAGCACCAGAATGTTAGGACAGAATAACACACGCCGTGGCTTTATCCCTGCCTAGCACCAGCTGGGGCCTGAGCATGACTGTGTGGTTTTGTGTGCAGTTGTCTGCATCTTGATCACCCAAAACAAAGCCAGCTTGGGCTGGGTGTGTCCATGAGTATATTAGAAAGCTAGATGCCCTCTTACAAAGAGAAGCATTGCCCTTTTTTGTGGTGTTGAAGTGCTGTGAACCCGAGTGGCCTTTGCCCAGCCTTGACAATAGGGCCTGTGAGATTTCACATGGATCTGCAGCTGCTGTTCAAACCTGTCAATGCTGCAGCAAATACAAGGGCAGCCGAGTCACGGCCCGTGAAAAAAGACTCTACTACATGACAAGAGGCTGGCACGAGGGGACAGGATGAAACCAGCTGGCTACCAACTCAGGACCTTTTCCAAATTTAATGTAGAATGTATTATGCATTTAGGATGGAATACGATGAATCCTAGGCCTTGTTTTTGGCTAATATTTACAGGAATTGGTGGAAGGAGCTGCTTCTACTTGGGTAAAGGGGAAGTTGGAGAAAGCCAGTGGATTTCAACTGCTGAAGTAAAGAGTTTAAGAGTTTTCATATTCATACTGGGGCTGGAGGAGAGGTAGTAGAAATGAGAGGGTTTATGGGAAAACTTAGAATAGGAGCCTGAGCCAGGAGTAATCTGTAATAATAATAGTAATAATCTATAATCTGAAATGCCAATTATAGATCCTGGAACCCATAAGTGAGATCAAGACGGCAACTTGAAACCAGTAGGAAACTCTTTCCAAAGGTAAAATGTTTGTGACTAACTTATCTTACAAACAGAATTTTTTCTGTGTATAGCTTGCAAAATACTTTCACACTGTTATTTCATCCTTACAATTTTATTTTATTTTCAATACATTTTACACATAGAAAAACCGGAAACTCCATGAGGTCAGTGGCTCAGCCAAGTTTCCATAATCGCATTAGACCTGGTAGGTGTTCTGAAACAGGACTCTTCTCTTCTGCACTACTCCACCGTGGAGTTAGATAGCTCTGGTTCCTCGTGTCGTTGGGCACTCAGCACAGACCTCACTGTGTATCCCTATGAAGATGTCTCCGTGTGAGTAAGGCAACAGTAACAGAAGGACCCTCCTGTTCCTTGGGCTGATGGTGGGCTTTTGAAGATTCTCCGGTGGCAGAACAAAGCCAGAATCAAAGAATTCAAGCACCTTGAAATTCCAGAAGGATAAGTATTCTTTCTTTCTCTTGGAAATGGTAAGCTTAGACCGGCCGTTGCCTCCCTTCGACCAAGTACACCACTCATCTCAGGGCACATTCATTAGCCACATTCCACTACTCTTATGAGACAGAGAAACGACATGTGGTCAGGTTCACAGCAAACAAGTGAACTTGCAGCAAACAGCATCACTTAGAAGATCTTGGCTAGTATTTCCAGGAAACGGTGGAAGGTGTCCATTGAAGAAACCCAATGGACTTCAGCTGCTGAAGTAAAGATTCACATTCAAGAGTTTTCATATTCAGACTGGGGTTGGAGAAGAGGTAAGAAGAGATAAGAATGTGTCACGGAACTATCCCTCAACACCGAGATCCTTGTCCGTAGCTTCCTACCTATGTTACTCCTTAGGCTAGGCATTGTTCTAGAATATGATACTATCATGAATGCATGTCGGTAGAGGACAGAGGGTAAGTCTGTCAGATGATTGCCCCTTTAGAAGGCAAGAGGACAGCCCTGCAGTGATGACCGATAAATATAAAGATCAATTTTTATCAGCATTTGAGTTTTAACATGGCAATACAACAATACCATTTTAGGTGAAAGTGGCACTAATTTCCTCTTATTTTGCTATAATAGACTCAATGATACCAGTTACCTTACCAAAGGCCATCCTTTACTCCAGAGCAGCTCTCCACACTGACAAAGGAGACGTTAAGCTGCCACTTTGAACAGGCGCTGCTTAATCTATACATTCATACTTGGAGTTTCAGTGCATTTAAATTGCTTTTTTGCAGCAGTCAAAGGGATCAATAGCTCTTAGACTCTTTAAGGGACGAATAATATACAAGATGGACATTTTAAGCTCTTTAGAAAATATTTTCATGAGGTCATCCAGTTTCCCCTGGTACCCAACTTTGTTGGTGACATTTATTAATGTTTTTGCAGCAAACAGGAGGAGGAGTCCTCCAAAGACTCTCATCTCTGCTCTTCCAGAAAATATTGATTTTTTTTTTTTTAACAAGAATCAGGGAGAGGGGAAGGGGTAAAAAAACTGCTCAAAGCAAAAAAGAAATCTCACAAAAGAATAACTTAGCTCAAAGCTGACTTGACAAAGTAATTCTATCTAAATAGCTTTGTGCCACTTGATAGAGAAAATTTCTGCTGATTTTCTCTTTGAACAATTTCATAGTCTTCATGAGAGGCATGCTTTGAGAATATTATGTTCTTAATGGTAGTGCGGGACTTTCTACCAAATCTTCCTACGGGTGAGAGAGGACAGCTTTACGATACTGTGGATTTGGAAAGCTATTTTAAATTCCAATTAATTAGGGTTAATTAAGTAGACATTTAGTAAAAAACAGTTTGCAATGCCAGACTGGGTAAAAAATAAATACTTTGTGATGGTCGCTTGAAAGAAAAAGCTGGACTGCATTAAAAACCTCCATCTGACTCAGAGAGGCCTGAATGCGTTTGGATTTGTGATTGACTTTGTGAAAAATCATGTACTGGAGTTTCCTCCTCCAAAAGAGAAATTTAATTACACTGACTCTCTTTCATTAAGCTGATGTTGTATAAGACTTCAGACAACAGAAGACTAAGTATGTTTGGATGAGCTGGGCAGGCTGGTGGTTAGAGTATGGCATACAGAGGTATCCATTTATCTCTGTGCATTGGAGACAATCCCCAGGCACCACTGGGGCTGGGGAGATAAGAGCATACAACATAGGCCCAATTCTCACCTGCCCGTTGCTTCCTGTCCTGAGCTAGACAGCAACAGGTGACTCAGTCAGTTTTCAAACAGATATTTCCTTAGTCCTGGAGCAAATGGCAATCCGCTCCAGTATTCTTGCCTGGAAAGTTCCGTGGGCAGAGCAGCCTGGCAGGCTACAGTCTATGGGGTTGCTCAGAGTCGGACACGACTTAGTAACAGCACATTTTCTTAGTCCACAAAACATTTTTAAAATACGGTTGATAACATTTGGAAATGAGTAAATTTCACATGAAAGTCCAGATATTTAGCTTGTCTTAGAAAAATGATTACATGTGACTACGTAATAGTCCCGAATCTCCAGGAACCAGCAGTGATGCTCCCTTTCATCTGATTGCATCTGCTCCGGCCTCCCTGCCTCATACGTTACCACTGGCCTTCCTGCGGACACTGATTTGGCCACAGTTATTATGCACGCACACATCAAAGAGGGAAAACGCACGAAGACTGAAGACTTGCGTCTGAATAGTTGGAACTCTTTGGCTAAGGCTTTGTGACAGTGTGTGCACACTCCACATTTCATTTCGTCTTTTTTTCTGACCTTCTTTCGGCACTATGGAAGACCTCCTTTCTCCTCAAGGAACCCCTCAAGACCCCTTGAAAGGGGTCTTCCTTTCAAGTCACCATGCATTATTGATCATAATAACACTCTAGCCAGGTTCTTCTGGGTTCTAACCCCAAAAGCCCCTCTGGAAGAGAAGACACTGCTCCCCTACTGACACATACACCCCGCTGTGAACCAAGGGTGAAGGGTGGGGAGGCTGAGAAGTGTTGCCTATATAGCCAATGAGTTTGCCGCCCTTGGCCTAGTGGCTCTTCTCATTCACTGGGCTGTAACATAAATGCCAGCTTCTGAGAGAATCCCCCTGTGACCACCCTGCTCAAAGAAGCCACTTCCCATTGTCTTTCTCTTACATATCATTTCTTACTGGTTTAATACAAGATGGAATTGTTCTTTTAATTATTTTTTGAGACTTTCAGTGATGAAAGAGACCATATTTGTCTTGTTCCTCATATCCTTCATGTCTAGTTTAATGCCTGGTATGTAGAGGGCACTTAATACAGGCTAGCTTAATGAATAAAATCCTTAAATACTGCAAAGGGGAAAGACTTTTCTGGCAATTATGGGAGAGAGTCAAAGAATGCTTGTGGTTTGATTTCAGCTTTCAGGAACTAAACTCAAACTGAAGTGTATCTGAGTCATTTTAGTCCTATGGATGCGATACTCCATAAGTAAGGGTCACAGGCGGGGTCACTCGATCATACATTACTAAAGACATAAGCAGTTAGGAAGGTTTAAGGTCTCTGCCCAGAGATGCCAACTTGGAAAAAAAAAACCTAAATAATCATCTTAAATATTTATTCCCTGTCCCCTTTATTTTTCCTGTATTGTCAGCTTTGGGCTCACTTTGAAAACCATGTAGAAAAACCCAAGATTTGAAGCCAAGCCACCCTGAACACAAATTTTAAATATTAAGGGATTTATCTTCCTTGGACTCAGCTTGTGGGAGACAACCACTCAGTACTTACCACAATCTGTGCTATACTAGGAAAGTGTGACAAGTTTGGGTTGCTTTGTGGGGAACAGATCAAAAAAGGAACCAGCTTCCCACTGTCCAAAAATACAATTTCCACAGATGAAAATCATCATGCTTTTCTTTTCCCAGCTTAAAAAAGAAGGTATTGTAGGCTTGTCGATTCTATCTCTTTGTTTCCTTTGATTTCCTTTGAGTTTTTCTAGACTAAAAGCTATCATCCCATGTTTTTAAATGTCTAGAGGGGAGAAAATGTAAAATTCTCTAATATTTTATTCCCTTCATCATCAGACACTATCTATTTTCTCTTTTCCAAACAATTCAAGGTCCTAACTAGGAATCAACTGCATATTTTCAAGTGCATCAGGTATTAAGAGATGTTGGTTTTTCTTTTTTTTCCTGCTGCTAGGTACCAACATTTTTACATGAAATTATATGAACTGCAAGCATGCTAAAGAACACTAAGACTCAGGGGTCAGGAACCACAGAGCATGGTTTTTCTGTGATAGCGTGAGCATGGTGTGAGTCTAAAGTGCCGTAGAGAGAGAGGACGCAAGAAGACCAGAGGCGTCAGAGAACTGCTTTTACGCAAGACCTTGGGATTTCCTGAACCAGCAAAGAAGATGGGAAAACACAGGAGGGAGGCCAGAGACAGTAAGGTTTATAACCACTTCTCAGAACTGAGGATTCCATGAAAGGTCCCTGCAAAGTGGGCCGGCTCCCAGGTAAAAGCTAGGGATTCAGAAAGCCAGTCATTGCAGGCACCAAACCGGGGAGCCAGTCTTCTTCATGGGCCAAAATGGTGCTGCACTCAGGTCCCCTTATCTCCTTCTTGCCTTTCAGGCTCTTTCTTTTTAATGCCATTCCATTGACCCAAAGGCAAGCTGATACAAAAAGATTTCTTTCTAGAAAGAATAATTTTTTTAAACTGACTTTTGATCAGAATCTCTCCTGTTCTCCATGAATCTCTTCCAGAAGAATCTGATATTTTTGTTTCCTGGACATAGTCGGTATAGCTCCTCAAAAACGAAAGAATCCTTGCCTTTGCAATTGCCGCCACATTCAATACATTTAGATCCTTCGTCAGGTGTCAGACTCACACAAGTTAAGAAATGATTCTTTGAGTGGATTCTCACCCTGGAGGTGGGAGCCTATATATACAACTAGGAGATAGGGAGGAATGTGCTAAGTGCTGTTGGGAATTCAGAGCCTTTGGCAATTCAACATGCCTTGCCTCCAAAGAGTTTATAATCTAATTAGAGCCTAAAAAATAAATAAATTGCAATAAATAAATAAATAGTTTGCAGTAAAAAATAAATTGCAATACAAAAGGTAGTATATGGCTTTATTGAAGGGACATTGGACAAGTCAAATAAACATAACCACTATAAGCATTTGAAGGAGAAAGAGGCTGGGGTTTTGAGAGGCAGGAAAACCTAAATCAAAAAGAACAGAATTGAGCAGGTCACTGCAGTATGGGGAGGACTTACGCAAGTTTAAAACACAAGGAAGTACACTCGATGGATGCCATTCCGTGAGCGACAGGAGGAGGTTGGAGCAGTGAAGAGTTAAAGCAGAGAGAAGCAGTGCACCCCAGCTGTAGATGCTGTCTTTTCTCTAGAGTGTTCCCAGGAGGCCCTGGTTCTGCCAGCTTATTACCATCCTTTGAAGTACTCCATTATTTTATTAGTTCCCCATATAAATTATTTATCTGAGAGATTGCTGATGCTGACCAGCTCTGATAAGTAATGTCTTCTGTGGGAAATGCTGCTAGAGGGATTACAGTCTCCAGAGGCTGCCAAAACATTGAACATCAGTTTTAATTCCTGTGTGTGTTTGTGTGAAGGTCTTTGGGAATGGGAGTCATTCAGATGCCCCTTCTAGTGGGTCCCCATCACATGTACAAATTAGATTTCTGGGGGCAAAATTAGGGAAGTTGCCTAGGGATGCTACTCTGGGTATTGGTTGTTATGAAGCAACTCATAATAACTTGACTGGGAGCAGAACATTAAAAGGCCATCTCATTTTATCTCCAATATGCTTCCTTTGTAAAAAGTCACCTTGCAGCCACATTTGGGGAACCATTTGTTAGTGTATTTACCTTCTTCTCGTCATTCAGCCTGAGCAGAGCAGTCAGAAAGATCATCACTTTCCAGGCTGTTTCCAAAAACTTATAAAAAGCTTCACACAATTACGTTTGCTTCCTTTGCCAGCAACTGCCTCCCTTAACTACTCAACTGCTGCTGTTTTCCTTGGGATTCTATGGGGCTGCTGTCTGGTCTCAAGGCTACAAATAATCACCCATAAGATGCTCCTTGTAAGGAAACCTTGAGCCGTAACAGTCAAAAACATAAAAGCAGAGGGGAAACTCAATGGAGGAAGAGTAGAAATTAAATGAAGAGGAGAAGAGACTTGGATTCGCTTAACAGAACATCCTTCATGTATCTGACGTGCTCCTCTTGTGCTCTTTCAAATCTGACTCAACTTACAAAGTTAAATATCAGTCACCTCCTCCAGTATAAAGGTAGAGATATCACCTAGACTTCCATCTAATGGCAGCTTTTTCCTTTAGGAAGAACAGTTTCTGCTGTCTTGGGCATAGCATTTGACCCTCTTAGAATGGAGTTTTGGTTCATGTATTTTTCAGTAATTAGACATCCTTGAGCCTTCAGTGTTCTAGTCTCTGTCATATATGCATATATTTCCCCCATGATTTGGCAACATGTCTGGACAACTCTAAAGAGACTTCTGGTGAGATCAGGCACATTCAAGGTGGTATGGCTGTAGACTAAAGAGATTCTGAATTGCGCTCCACCTCATAAAGCTTTTGGAGTGTCCACTGCAGGCTTAGCATGAAACTTACCTGTTAATGCTTATGAAGTAACTGTGACTGTCTTTCTGGAATTTCCCCACAGAAGATAAGCAAGGGTTCAGTGTGGGGTCTTAGCCCGCACATGTGAATTTGGATTCTCTCCTGTGTTTTATAGACCATCTCACTCTGAGGTAAGTTGGGAGGTTTGCAATCACTTGTCTCTAATTCCAGAAAAGACATGAAGTAAATGTCTAGGAGGAGGCAGCCTTTCCTCCTTGGCATGGCTGCCTTGCACTGAGGGGCTTCAGCTCCAAGGAAAGTTCTAGCGACCTGAGTGATTCCACCTGGACATCCACCAGAGGAGGTCATGGTGAATTTGCTACAATGGTACTCCATTTCTCTCCATATGCGTCTGGAAATTAAACATTATCACTCTCTCAGTCAGAGTTGCTCTTGGCTTCAACAAATTCACAGAGACACAAAGGGGATAATTTTTCTGGTGCAAGAAGAAGTCCAGAGGTAAACTGCTGAGGAATAGTACAATGGCTCAAAGGCTCACACTAGGCCGGCTGCCTGGGGCTTCTGTTTGGCCACCTCAGAGGTCTCTGCCATCCTCAGAGTTACAAGCCTCCTGGCTTCAATTCCTAGAAGAAAGGAGAACAATTGGCAAGGAGAGGGGGGATGTGAGAGCCAGATGAATCTCTACTCTTCCCAAGACACCTCCAGAAGTTCCATCCAGTAACTTGCATTTACATCTCACTTGCCAGAACCTTATTTCTATATGCAGGGAGGGGCTGGGAATAACCGGGGTCACTGCCATCTTGAAAAAAAAAAAAGTGCAGAGTTGTGGGGAGGGTTAAAGTAGGGGCCTGGGATTAATATACACACATTACTATACATAAAATAGGTAACCAACAGTGACCTATTATATAGCACGGGAAACCCTACTCAACATTCTATAATAAGCTATGTGGGAAAAGAATCTGAAAAAGAATGAATATATATATATATATATATATATAAGTGCATCACTGTGCTGTACACCCGAAAATAACACATCATAAATCAATTATATTCCAATATAATTAAAATTAAAAATAATTTTTAAAAATTAAAAAGCAAAGTTGAATGATTAAGAAAAAGAAGACAGGAGTATGTGATAGACAATTTGCAGTAGCAACCACAAAGGGCAAGAATCCTTTTCTTTCTTAGAGTCAAACTACAGCATGAAAATGAATGTATATTGCATGGACTACAAGTGAGAAATAATCACATCTCTGGTAAGGATAACTAGAAGCTTTCATTCCCTTGTTTTTCCTCTGCTGGCCTTGCAGATTTCGTCCAGTTGGTATTTACTGTGGCCAAATCTAATTCATTCATTTATGAAGCTATCTCAGGCACCAGCAAAAGTCATAAACTATTCATCTATGGAATGTTTGTATTTGAGAAGGTCACAGTGTTGAATGTGTATATACCTCAAGGCCCCCTCTCTCTGTTTGCGCCCCTCGTGGCCTTGGCCTGCTATTTTCCTTTAAACAGTGAAATGAGATGTACACAGCTCAAAATACACTACTGTGTTTTCCCACAAGCTTCAGAGAACTCCCAATAAAAGAGGTTTGAACCCTCTCTGACTCCATTTTTCTTCTCTGTCTTTCTCACTCTCCCTACTGCTTTCAGCCATTTGCAAGCATCTGGCAATTAGAACAACTTTCATCTTATTAATGATTACTTTTCCCCACCATGGATATCTCTAAAATCCTAACTCAAAACATGAAAGAGGGAAGATGCCAGCTCCTCAATCTTTCATTCTGAAACCCCAAATAAAAAAAGAAATTAAAGAAGAGACATTTTCTTGAGGAAAAATGAGCCTAGAATCTTTCTATACCCCAACCTCATTGCTCATCTGCTCTTTGGAATGATCTTGCATCTGAGATAAGCATGGAGCTCCAAGCATGTAGGTTAACACATTATTATATTAATGCTTGTACAGATTAGCTTACGGGTCGAGATAGCTCGTGTAGCAGAAATATTTATCTTCTAAGGATTATTTTAGAGCTAAATAATACATATATACATGGTATTTTTAGGATATTATCATCTTCAATCAGACCAAGAACTCTGAAAAATACAAGAAGTTCAACAAAGTTAAATGACTCACCCTGTAGCCAGGGGCACCTGTGCAATTTCTAGTTTTCAAAAGCAGAATAAAGTGCCTCACACTTTTCATGCCACCCACCCCCAACCCCTCTGAGCATTGCCCTCCCCCAGTAAGTTTGTTTTGGGGTCAAACTTGTCCCTCCTGGGCTCCCTGCTGTCCACTCCTCCGCTGCCACCTGCTCTTGGTCATCTCTGCCCTTGCTTTCTGAGGTCTCCACCGGCTTATCAGCTGCTGAGATCCTGGGATTGTAGCTCTCTCTTCCTATGATGCTGTTATCACTTCCGGGCTTCAAAGGCTCCAGGGATGGAGTACTAGGAAGTCCACCCTCCTCCTCAGTACCCAGAGGCCCAAGGGTGGGCTTTCATTCCACCCAACACCATGAATGCCATGCTCAGCTATGAAGCAAACCTTTTCTTGAAGGCCAATGTGATAATATCAAGGTGGCATCGAAAGTTTTGCCTAAAACAATGTCCAGAGCCACCTCCACAGCAAGGGGGCCCCTGCTACCTTCCTTATCCAAATCTGCATAACACACAGCCAGTTTCCGCTCAGCCCCAGTCCATTCTCCCTTCTGTCAGCAAGCAAAGAACCCACGAGAATTCTCCTCTGAAGGAAATCTACCCTGCCCCCACTCTGCCCAGTCAGAACACATCAGAACAATCTCTCTAGCCCCAGGGAGTGTGCACTTTTATTTTACTATGTAGTTTTATACAGTCGACCTAACTTCCCCATTTTAGACGAACCCGAAGGCTGTGCCTTTTATGGCCAAAAGGAAAAAAAAAATACATTAAAGTGTATTTCTAAACAGAAGAATAAAGTTTCCCCTTGAGGTATATTCTGTGACTCCCCTAGAATTAAAAAAAAAAAAAGTTTAAGTACATCTCTATTTAGTTCCTTATTTAATAGTAAGTTCCCCTTCGCTGCATCTGCCTGGGAGCTCTGACTCTGTATTCAGAGCCTCGGATTCTAATTCTAGTGCTCTCACAAGCTGTGTGATTTGGGACAAAGTCTCCCCTTTCTCTGGCTCTTCGTTTCTGTGAATAGGATAACTGACTTCTTTAAGACTTCTTCTGGCATTAAAATTCAAAAAATTTATTCAAAATGTGATCATAATTGAGAAATCCAAAAAAAAGTCAAGATTTAATATGTCTTGAAGACTATTCCTGGCTGGGGAATAAGGCTACATTTGCCTATGATTCCCCTCGGGCAGCCAGGAAGGATTAGAGGGTTGGAAGTCAATTGAACACAAAGCTATTTCAGCAGCCATGGGTTCCAGCTGAGAAGCCCAGCAAGCAGGCTTCTAATAGCCTCCACTGACCCCATGGGGAGTTGACTTTGCTCCCTGGGGGTGATATTGGAGAGCTGATGCCTTGCAGGCAGCAAGAGCAGACATTTTATTATTATTGGTTTTGCAATTTGTCTGCATTTTGCTATCATTTGCCTTAGTGGCTGTGGATCTCTACATTAAGATTTCGATTCCATTCCCCTGGGCTCCCGTGTTTTATGGAGATCGCTCATGTTTGCCGTCTTTATTGAAGTTGGTGTACAGCCCCTGGCTGCTGTGTTGAGCGTAATCAAATGTCATTTATGAAGTCCTCCTGCCACCGGAGGACTGAGGGAGAGCTGTGTGGCCCGTGCCTGAGCAACTCAAACAGACAGGCAGCCTCCAAAATGCACTTCCAGGCGCTGATGAATTACGAGGCTGAGGCTTGATTATGTCTGACCCTGGGTTGCTGGCTGTGAGTTATCGGTCCCTTAAGTCTGCTCCAATGAGTTTCTTCCAGATGGGGGTGTCAGGTGCAGCCTGACAACCTAGCCTCGATCCTCTTGCTGAATCTCTTGCCTGGCATAAGCCGATGGCGGGAGGCAACGCAGAAAGAGCAATGGCCTCAGAGTCTGGACAAGGTTCTAACCCTGGCTCAGCCCTTCTTTCGCTGTGTGACCTCAACCGTCTTTTCTAGGGCTCAGCTTCCTCATCTATCCATTTAAGGATGAATGAAATAATCACTAGGGATGGCTTTACTTGAATTGTTCTACGTTAACTTCATGAAGTATTTTCTCCTGGTTTCCTTGGGCATTCTGGATTCCTGGCTTAGGTTCACTTTCTGAATCTCACTTTCTGATAATGGCCTCATAAACTCTGATTCCAGTATTTGATCCCGGAATAATGGGTACCCACTTAATGACTTTTCTTCCAAGTTCTTTCTTCCCTCTAAATGTCTCCAGTAAGATCAGTAATGCTTTCCTTTTCTTACTTGATATCTCAACCAGATTTCAATTCAGCTGGCCAGCCCTTCTTTCTTGATACACTTGCTTCAATAAACCTACATGCTCCTGGTTTTCTCCTCACCTCACTGGCAACTCTTCCTGAAAGCAAGCTCTAAGTGACAAGTGTATGCCACCAACTCCCACATTTTTATCTCCAGCTCCAGAATCGTGCACACAATTCTCTACTTAGCCTCTCTCTGTTTAGGCATCCCACAGACTCCTTAAATCCAGTGTGTCTTGAACTCAGCTCCTTATCATCCTCCCACCTAAACTTGGCTTCTGCTCAGAGTTCCCCTTATCAATAAGAGGCTTCTCAGTTCACCTTTTTCCAGACCAGAAACCTGGCAGCTGTCCTTAATGCCTCTCTTTCTCTCATCCAACTACATTTCCAGTCCCTTTCTTTATACTTCCAATACTATCCCAAATAAGCTCTTTCTATCTATCCATAATGATACCTGGTCCAAAGCACATTTCTTCTGGACACCACAATGAATTCTCCAGAGAGCATATTTAAAAGCAGAGACATCACTTTCCTGACAAAGTTCCATATAGTCAAAGCTATGGTTTTGCCAATGATCATTAACGGATGTGAAAGTCAGACCGTAAAGAAGGCTGAGTACTGAAGAATTGATGCTTTCGAATTGTGGTGTTGAAAAGACTCTTGAGAGTCCCTTGGACAGCAAGGAGATCAAACCAGTCAATCCTAAAGGAAATCAACCCTAAATGTTCATTGGGAAGACTGATGCTGAAACTGAAGCTCCAATCCTTTGGCCACCTGATGCAAAGGGCTGACTCATAGGAAAAGACCCTGATGCTGGGAAAGATTGAGGGCAGGAGGAGAAGGGGAAAACAGAGGATGAGATGGTTGGATGGTATCACTGACTCAATGGACATGAGTTTGAGCAAACTCCAGGAGATAGTGAAGGACAGGGAAGCCTGGTGTGCTGCAATCCATGGGGTCACAAAGAATTGGACATGACTGAACAATTGAACAAAAATTAAATTGGAAGTTTTACATGAGTTAAAGTTATATTGGCCACCAGATTCAAATACACAATTAAGATGCCAAATTTCAGAGGAAATGATAAGAAACAGTGTCATGATTCTTGGACCTTCTTACCCCCCATAAAGGGTATATAAGGGTCAAGAGAATATAAATGGATAGAATAGTAATAAGACTCTTTCTGGGGAGAGTGGTACCATGAATATACCCTCTTGCCCTTCATCTAATTTCAGGAGTTATTGAATGAGACACTCCGTGGGTCTGATAGGTGTCCTTGCCCCTGGATGTGAGGGAAGGGTACCATGGTGGGCTGATATCTTAATCTTACTCTGGAAATCAAGGGGGGAGGATTAGAACAGAGGATTTCTGTTATTGTTCTACCAGGAAGAAATAAATTTCAGTAGATCAAAAGATACTAAAGAGAGTGTCAAAATTGAGGGATTTTTTAAATGCTTTTGAAAATAGTTCACCTGAAGGAGGCTGAAACATCAACAGAGAAAATCTGAGGGGGAATCATGGATTCAGAAGGAATAAAGTTGGGCTAAATAAGTGTAGACCCAGACTAAGAAACTACAGGTGAGAAACTACCAGTGATTCACTGTTCAGTAAAAAAATCATGTCCAGCTCTTTGCAACCCCATGGATTGCAAGCACCAGGCTCTTCTGTCCTCCACTGTCTCATGTTCAAACTCATGTCCATTGAGCCAGTGATGCTATCTAACCATCTCCTCCTCTGTGGTCCCCTTCCCCTTCTGCCCTCAATCTTTCCCAGCATCAGGGTCTTTTCCAATGAGTCACCCCTTTGCATCAGGTACCTAGAGTATACTGGAGCTTCAGCATCAGTCCTTCCAATGAACATTCAGGGTTGATTTCCTTTAAGGTTAACTGGTTGGATCTCCTTGCTGTCCAAGGGACTCTCAGAGTCTTCTCCAGCATGAGTCGCAGCCTTGTTGTGGTAAACAGGCTTGCATAACTCAATGAACGTGTGAGTCATGCTGCCCAGGGCCACTCAAGATGGATGGGTCATAGTGAAGAGTCCTGGCAAAATGTGGCCCACTGGAGGAGGGAATGGCAAACCACTCCAGTATTCTTGCCATGAGAACCCCGGGAATAGGATGAACCAGTGATAGGAAGAGTCCAAAGAACTTATAAAAGAGCCTCACAAAAGAAAGGACAGATATATACATCCCCCTCTCAGGCCCAGCAGTGTCTATGAAGTAAGAACTTTTTACTTCCCTTATCTCTCCTTAAACACTGCCACCCACCCCACCCCCATTGCATACCCCATTTTGACTATCTCAAAGCCTTTGACTGTGTGGATCACAATAAACTCTGGACAATTCTGAAAGAGATGGGAATACCAGACCACCTGACCTGCCTCTTGAGAAATCTGTATGCAGGTCAGGAAGCAACAGTTAGAACCGGACATGGAACAACAGACTGGTTTCAAATAGGAAAAGGAGTATGTCAAGGCTGTATATTGTCACCCTACTTATTTAACTTATATGCAGAGTACATCATGAGAAACACTGGGCTGGAAGAAACACAAGCTGGAATCAAGATTACCGGGAGAAATATCAATAACCTCAGATATGCAGATGACACCACCCTATGGCAGAAAGTGAAGAGGAACTAAAAAGCCTCTTGATGAAAGTGAAAGAGGAGAGTGAAAAAAGTTGGCTTAAAGCTCAACCTTCAGACAACGAAGATCATGGCATCTGGTCCCATTACTTCATGGGAAATAGATGTGGAAACAGTGTCAGACTTTATTTTGGGGGGCTCTAAAATCACTGCAGATGGTGATTGCAGCCACGAAATTAAAAGACACTTACTCCTTGGAAGGAAAGTTATGACCAACCTAGACAGCATATTCAAAAGCAGAGATATTACTTTGCTGACTAAGATCCGTCTAGTCAAGGCTATGGTTTTTCCTGTGGTCATGTGTGGATGTGAGAGTCGGACTGTGAAGAAGGCTGAGCACCGAAGAATTGATGCTTTTGAACTGTGGTGTTGGAGAACACTCTTGAGAGTCCCTTGGACTGCAAGGAGATCCAACCAGTCCATTCTGAAGGAGATCAGCCCTGGGATTTCTTTGGAGGGAATGATGCTAAAGCTGAAACTCCAGTACTTTGGCCACCTCATGTGAAGAGTTGACTCATTGGAAAAGACTCTGATGCTGAGAGGGATTGGGGGCAGGAGGAGAAGGGGACGACAGAGGATGAGATGGCTGGATGGCATTACTGACTCGATGGATGTGAGTCTGAGTGAACTTTGGGAGTTGGTGATGGACAGGGAGGCCTGGCCTGCTGTGATTCATGGGGTTGCAAAGAGTTGGACACAACTGAGCGACTGAACTGAACTGAATCACCAAATTGAAGCTGGATTTGCAATTTTAAATAAACATGGGCCTTTTTCTTTTCTAGAAGTGAGCAGAGAAGTTGTGAGATTTACCCTTGTTTGCAGGGGAAGGAAGGATCTCTATCACTGAGCAGGTAAACAGTGGAAAATAAATACAAAACTACTTTCTGATCAAATCCCATGAGTCCTGCTTATTCATAACAATAGCTACATTTATAATGCTATGAGTAAATAACCATTTTGAAGAAAAGTTGAAGAGGTATTTTAAGCTTATGATAGGCTTACAATATTTGAAGTAAATTAGACTAACTGAAGAAGCAAATAACCCTTCAAAAATGTATAGCACAAACACAATAAAGGCTTATTTCTTGCTGGTTGGGTGAACAGTTGGCAATTATTCAAGGACCCAGACTAATGGAAGTTCTACTGCTTTCAAGCTTGGGTGTTGCTCTTTAGAGATGCTCCCACCCCAGAGATAAAGACATGCACACAATGTGCATGGGCCCAGCCTGAGTGTGACGTCATTTCCTTGTGTCAAAGCTGGGCCTCTGTCACACAGATGCACCTACTTGGCAAGAAAGGCTGGCATCACATTGTGTCTTCCCGGGAAGAAGAGCAAAGCATAGACTTCGGTGAGAAGACAGCAGTTTCTGCTTCATGGAACATTATAAAACTAATTATATGTTACGCTGATGCTCACCATCCTCATCAGCCTATGGATACAAATGAGATGACATTAATATTTATGTCCAAATTTGCAAAGAACCGTGTATCAACTGATTGACTACAGATCCTCCACGTCTCCTGTAAGAGCTTATGCAGTGCCTTGTAGGAGCTCCAGCAAGGTATCTAATGAGCTCCAAAACAATTCCATTAATGGTATCCTCCTCTGAATCCCTCATAACAACAATGCAAGCAATAGTAAACCAATGACAGCAAACACTTGCTGAGAACTTTCTGCGTGTTAGTCACTGCTCTAAGCACGTGACAGGCACTTCTTTAATCTTTAAATATTAGACCCACTTATCAGATGAGAAAATCAAGGCACAGAAAGGTCAAGTAAGTTGTGCAAGGTTGCAGAGCTAGGGATATAAATTTCCTCAGTCTGGCTCCAGTGCCTTCGTGATGAAACTCTAAATCCTCCACCCTAACAACGTACTTACTCTAAAGAAGCAAAGATATCTGTGACAAGGGTGCTGCCTTTCTCTGTTCAAGCTGCCGTGACACAACACCAGAGACTGCAGGCTTAAACAGCAGACATTTGTTTTCTTATAGCTGTGGAGACTGGAAAATACAAGGTCAACTTTCCAGTAGAGTTCAGTTCTTGATGAGGGTTTTTTCCTGGCGTCTGTGTGGCCAACTGTCCTCACATGGTAAAGGGAAAGAAAACAAGCTCTCTGGGATCTTTTTTATAAGGATACCAGCTCCGTGGGATCAGAGATCCAGTATCAGAGCACCACCTTTATGAGCTCATTTAGCCTGAATCACCTCCTTAAAGGTCTTAGCCTCAGTACAATCACTTGAGGGGTTAAGACATCAATATTTGAATTGGAGGGGGAAATACAGCCAGCTCATAGCAGGGCTTCCCTGGAGACTTAGATGGTAAAGAGTCTGTCTATAATGCACGACACCCAGTTCGATCCGTGGGTCCGGAAGATCCCCTGGAGAAAGAAATGGCTACCCACTCTGGTATTCTTACCTGCAGAATTCCATGGACAGAGGAGCCTGGAGAGCTACAGTCCTTGGGGTTGCAAAGAGTCAGACACGACTAAGCAACTGAAACCTCATGCCTCACATCTAGCTCACAGCAGGTGCTCTCTCCCAGTCTCCCAAACCATAAATCCTAGAGATACCTGAGTTTCCGAAATAAAAAGAGAGCCTCTCTCCTAAATCTCCTTTCCCACTTGGATCCTAAGCAACAGTATCCATGCCTAGAATTTCACAAAGCTTGCTAAGAAAACTGGTCCCGTATTTTCTTCTGTCCAGATGATCAGCTTCAGCTCCATATCTTAGTATAAGAAAAGCAAGCATGCCCCCTTTTATTCTCATGTTCCTCTGCTTTTCTCCAAAGGAAAATGGCTTCTTTTCTTTTATACCCCAAATAGAGTCTCCATCCTAACCTATGCATGTTAGCTCAATGCAAACTGGAGGAGAGATTGTACCATGCCCTCGGTTTCAGGGTGGCTGGTGTGGTTCCCTCAGCCACAAGAAATTCTGGAGGATTCCCACCCGCCTTTCTGTACAGCCCTAGAGGAGTGGGTGGAGCCAAGCACATAACTCGTCAGTCATCTTCAGGCTGCAGATAAGCTGAAAGCAGAATTCACCCCTCCAAGAGGAAATAGGGATTTACGAACTGGGTGACCCAAAACAGAAAGAGACAGCCTATCTCGGACCATCAGATGAAGCTGTCATGATGCAGACAGGCTTCAGGGAAAACGGTGTGTGTTATCTAGGCAGCTTGGCCATTATGCATGACAGCTGCGTGTCCTGAATTTTCTAGGTCAGTCTCAATTCCAAATATTCTTTCACCTTGTCAGACCATGTATTCCAATTTTTGCCTTTGGAAAATGTGGCCACTGAATCTTTCAGACACTATATCAGCATATTCGCTTACGAGATAGAACCAGTTATAATGATATTGATGAATATGTTTCAGAAAAGTAAACCTTTTTTTCAGGGGCAAAATTAGAGTTTATAAATTGAAGCCTTAGAGACAACTAGCCAAAGGGAAATAATGACTCTAAGTCAGTGTAGGAGTTTCTGCTGACCTGAGAGGCTTCTGTAAAATCAGATAGGATGGAACCCCCTTCCTGGTAAGTGGGGAAGGGGATATTTTGAGGCAGGGCAGTCTCAAGGTGTGTGTGTGATCGAACCCTGAACACCTAACCCTGCCTTGCCAGGCCAGAGAGGGTGAACTGAGGGGCTGGACAGGACAATTGGCCCTACACAGACGTTTGGGAGGGAGACTGAGGACTCCATTATAACCCAAGGTTGAACCGACCTCTACTGCAGGCCAGAAATCTTCACATCATGACTTAGCATCCATCTTAGAGAGGGTGAATAGAAATTGCCAAACAAAGCTGGTCTCTAAGCACTCTGAAAAATACAGCACTGTCCTCTGGCTAAACAGTAGAAACTTATGCTCGATGTCTGTCTTCTACAGAATACCTCTCTACTTGTTTGTGGACTCAGGTGGTGCTTCCTTTTTCTAACCACAGTCCCCTTTTAAAACAGCAAATGCCATTTTTGCTGAAAAAAAGGAGATAATATTTTCCTAGGTTGGAATAGAGAGAGGACTTGAGCTCTTATAAAAGAGAGTTTGTGGTGCAGTACTGAGTTTGATAATCACAGGGATTGTGGGGTACAACCACGCTTAGATAGGTGGAGTCTGTGTGTGTGTGTCTCTTGCGTGCATGCGGTGGGAGGCACACGGAAGTTTGGAAAGTGTCAAGTTGATCCTTTCCCTTCCAGATTCAGGCAGAGGTAGCCTTGATATGCTAGCCCCCACCCGTGATCTTCTAAATAACTCCCCTGAGTAATGACTCTCAAAGCCCTTTCACATCACGGTGAAGGTAAGCAATTTACTAAAATTAGCAGTAAGGACTGCTAAGGAAACGTGTACTCCCCTTGTCTTTTGGTAAATGTGAAATGAAACTTTTTTTGAGGACGTGGTCATTTTTGTTAGTTAAAATTTCTAGGGGAGGAGAAACCCCCAGCGGTGTTAGAGTCTTGGTTTCTGAGTAAGAAAGGGCTCGGTGCCACTGGCTACCAGTGCTTCTTGCTGCTGCTGCTCCCAGTGCTTACTTTAGGCGAAACAAACACCCACGGCCTCTGGGAGGCTAGAGGGAGACTTTGTGCAAGTTAGAGAAAGGTGTTTCTCCCTCCTGGTGGCACAGCCAGAAGCCGAAGCACCAGGCTTGGGAGGGAAAAGCTGGCTGGTTCACAGGATGCCTTCCGGGGCCCTTGGGCAGTCACGTGCTACAGCTCTCCCCACAGCCTTTGACTGGTCTCAGGGCCAGGGAGATGGTCAGCTGGTCACAATCCATGCCTTAGGCATCTGTAAAAAAATTCCCCGGGTCTAAAGTCACTCAGAGACAGAAGGAGTAAACCACCTCTGCAGAGATCTAAGATCTCAGAGCACTCCCAGGTTGGACCATCACATACAAGGGTCAACTGTTCTCTAAGAACTCAGAGGTTCGATGATGTTTGATGCTTTTAAAAGAGTTACCACAGGTTGGCTATTTAACATGGACACAGGTTCCCATAGGAGACCTCAAAGATAAAGAAGGTATATCTGTGCCCTCTAGAATCGGAAGCCTTTTGTATGGGTGATGAGGCAATAAAAATGCAAATTTATGTAAGGCTCCAGGTGAGTGGAACTGAGATCATAGCTGAGAAGGGGAAGAAGGAACTTCATGGGCCAGAGGACTCACAGAAGGCTTCGTGGAGAATTCAGATACATATAAATGAGACAGAGAGAGGAAGAATGGTGTGTTTGTGACAGTGCAGCAAAAAATGGTCTAGTTACAGCGTGAAGGCAGCAGAGAGCAAAGTGGGTGGACATGAACGAAATTCAGGTCTACCTGGGAAGACCTCCACGTCTTCCCTGGAAGACACCAGGTCTCCCAGGTGAAGACCTGGGACCATGTCTATGTTCTTAGAAAAACTGAGGAAAGTTGCATATTTTTATCGGGGAAGTAAATATTTAAAAGACGACATGACACATTTTTAGAAAGTCAATTTGACGAACTGAAAGATCAGAGGCTTGGTAATAAGAAAAATGCAGGTTCAAAGTCTGTTTTCAGTCCTGATTAATTACATATTAATAATCAAGGACCTGTTACTTAATCTCTCTGAAACTCCATTTTCTTATTTGTAAATACAGAAATGAAAAATTTCTGATTTCCAAAGCAATTACAAGGATTAAATGCAATAAAGGTCATATGTATCTGTCGCGTAGGTCTTCAGCAGCCATGAGCTCTCAAGCCTCTGACAGCTTCAAAATTCTCTTAACATGAGTGACCAGCTCATTTATCCTTGACTACTAAGACTTATTTAACCTATATGCAGAGTACATCATGAGAAACACTTGACTGGAAGAAACACAAACTAGAATCAAGATTGCCAGGAGAAATATCAATAACCTCAGATATGCAGATGACACCACCCTTATGGCAGAAAGTGAAGAGGAACTCAAAAGCCTCTTGATGAAAGTGAAAGTGGAGAGTGAAAAAGTTGGCTTAAAGCTCAACATTCAGACAACGAAGATCATGGCATCTGGTCCCATTACTTCATGGGAAATAGATGGGGAAACAGTGGAAACAGTGGCAGACTTTGTTTTGGGGGACTCCAAAATCACTGCAGATGGTGATTGCAGCCATGAAATTAAAAGACGCTTATTCCTTGGAAGGAAAGTTATGACCAATCTAGATAGCATATTGAAAAGCAGAGACATTACTTTGCCAGCGAAGGTCCATCTAGTCAAGGCTATGGTTTTTCCAGTAGTCATTTATGGATGTTAGAGTTGGACTGTGAAGAAAGCTGAGTGCCAAAGAACTAATGCTTTTGAACTGTGGTGTTGGAGAAGACTCTTGAGAGTCCCTTGGATTGCAAGGAGATCCAACCAGTCCATCCTAAAGAAGATCAGCCCTGGGTGTTCTTTGGAAGGACTGATGCTAAAGCTGAAACTCCAGTACTTTGGCCACCTCATGCAAAGAGTTGACTCATTGGAAAAGACTCTGATGCTGGGAGGGATTGGGGGCAGGAGGAGAAGGGGACGACAAAGGATGAGATGGCTGGATGGCATCACTGACTCAATGGATGTGAATCTGAGTGAACTCCGTGAGTTGGTGATGGACAGGGAGGCCTGGCATGCTGTGATTCATGGGGTTGCAAAGAGTCGGACACGACTGAGCCACTGAACTGAACTGAACTAAGACTATTGGAAAAATTGCTAGCATCTATGCCTCAACAGTAACCAATTATAAACTAATGGTAAGGTGATCTCTTGTTAACTTTCTTAGTTATAAAGAGCAGAAACTGATTCTGGTTGTCTTTGGCGGAAACAAAGTTTATTGGAAGAGTATCAGGTAGTAGACTGAACTGATTGGAAGGAGAGGTTCAGGCAGAAACCACGACAGGCAATATTCAGTCAAGAGCACACCAAATGCAACTTGTGTGGCTGAACACTCACCGCCACATTGCTGGATCCCTCCAGCCCAGCACATTCACCGCCAACCCACTGAACAGGATGTTTGCCACCAAGTAGCTGTCATATCAAAAATATCTCCAACTCAGTCTTTGCTTTACCCTTTTAAGGCTTGAAGTCCTTGGAAGTTGCGTTTTACTTCTTGCCAAAAGTGGGGAGATGAAATATCCCCTTTACTTCATCTTCTGTAGTAAGAGGCAGGCAGGGCCAAAGCAACTCCTCTCTTCCATAGCAAATGTCTGATATGCAGTAGCAATAAAAATCCATTAAATGCTTGGGTCCAATCTAACATGAAATGTATAAGACCTATAGAAAAAAACTGTTAAACTTCCCTCGAGGAAGTACAAGAAATCTCAAGTAAATGATGAGATACAGAGTTTCTGAAAGAGAAGTGAAGTGTCAATATAGGCAGGCTGTCAACTCTCTCTCAATTTACAAACCCACTAAAATTCTGATCAGAATCATAAGATGTTTTGTTTATATGTTTGTTTCAAAGTTGGACAAGGTGATTCTAAAGCTTATGTAGAAAATAATATATGCAAAGAAGCAAAAGCCTTTTTGAAAAAGAAAAACAAGGAATATTTGCCATATCAGACATCAAAATATACTATAAACTTCTCATTGTCTAGCATGGCATTGACCTAGGTATAGATACATAGGTCAGTGGAGCAGAAGAGAACCTGCAAAGAATCATTATGTAAACAGACATTTAGTCTCTAAAAGAAGATATTTCAATTCAGTAGGGAATCAAGGATCAGAAAAAAATAAATATGTAAGTTTATGGATATGTTAATTAACTAGATGGTAGGAATCACAATGTATGCATATATCAAATCATTGTGACATATATTTCCATTTTTATTTGTGAATTACAGCTCAATATTTGGTGGTCCAGTGGTCAAGACTCCTCATTCCCAATGCAGGGGAGACAGGCTCGATCACTGGAACAAAGATCCCACATGCCACATGGCATGGCCAAAAAAAAAAAAAATCTTGTCCTTTACAGAAAGGACAAGACTGGAAGTATCATAGGCTTGTAACTGCATTACAAGTACTCTGCTCTGCTGTTGTGATGTGAAAGCAGCCACAGGACAGGAAAAGCTGAACAAATAAATGCAGCTGTGTTCCAATAAAACTTTATTTACAGAAACAAGTACCAAGCAGAATTCAACCCTTTATATTAACTATTCAATCAATGGTGATGAAATTAGTGGCTATTTCCTGAAAAAAAAAAAATCTAGACTTTCACATCATGCATAAAAATAAAATATATTTAGACTTAAAAATTTAAATATATATGTGTAATACAGAAGATCAATATAAATTAAATAAAAATCTATTATATTTAAATTATTAATGACATCATTCAAGATGCTCCTATTCTTATTTTTTCTGCACTTGATAAAATATTCTCAGAGAAGTGTTAATACATCTCGTTATGATTATATATTTTTTTATTTTCACTTATATTTCTTCTGATTTTTTATTTATGTATCTTTGTTTCTTTGTTGTTAGGTGTCTAATGGCTTATGTCTATCTTCTTCATGAATTGTACCTTTTATCATTAAAAATATTGATCTTTATCTCATTTAAAATAAGTAAATAAGTTTTTAAAAATAAGTCAAAAATTTAATACAATAAACATGAACATGAAAACTATATAAGTATCAGAAAAATGTAGATGTAAAAACATGAAAAAAAGTGTATAGATGCAACTACATTAAACTTTTAAATTTCTACGCTATAACAATCATAAATAGTGACAAAATACCAGGAAAGACTGTGAGAAAATATTTGCAATATCATAGAAAATGGAAGATTCATACCCAAAATATATAAATCACATCTACAAATTAATAAGAAAAAGATAAATAGACCAATAAAGATGTAAAGAATATGAACAGGCAATTCACAGAAGAAATTAAGTAGCCAATAAAAATAAGAATAGTTGCTCAACATCACCAGTAATAAGAGAGAGGCAAAGAAAGATGTTTTTTCCTATCACGTTAGCAAAAATAAAACAAGTAATATTAGTGTAGGCAAGGATACACAAAAATAGACTGAGAAAATGAATTGATAATCTAATTTCTAGAAGACAGTAGTATCTAATAAAATTTTAAAACACATATCCTTTGATATGGTTATACCACTTGCCTGGATCTATTTAAAAGATGTACTTGCATGTTTATACAGAGATTTCTTTTTGTATAGTTTATTAACTGAAGTTTGTATTGGCAAAAAAAAAAAAAAACTAGAAACACTATCGCAGATCAGAAGTATGATAAGAATAAGGTAAATCTATATATATGCTGATACGAGACATAAATTTAACAGAAAATAGGAATATGGAAAGCAATACAAATAAATATACATAACACAGCACAAGTCCATACATTTTTAAAAATTATATATATATATATATATATATATATATATATATATATACGAGGAAATAGAGAAAATCAATTTTTCAAATAGACGTGAAGAAAATCCTTTGTTAGTGGTTACTTCTGGGACAAGGAGGGACCAGAAAAATAAATGGTAGTTTTAATCTACATGTGTCTCATGTAACCTGTGGCTGACTCATGTCGATGTATGGCAAACACCATCACAATATTGCAAAGTAATTATTCTCCAATTAAGATTGATTAATTAGCTAGAAAATGTGTACGTGTCTGTCAGTGCTAGAATCTTTTCCTCTCTCAGAAACAGCAGACTCGACCCATCTCCAGCAGGCAGTCTGCCTGCAACCCCCTTGCCCCTTTCCTCTTCTGGCTTCCTCTTCCTCACATTAGCTAATTGTGTGTTCTCTGCACAGCTAAAGTCATATGTGTTTGTTGTTTTCCAGTCACCTAGTTGCATCCGACTCTGTGACCCCATGGACCTCAGCACACCAGGCCTCCCTGTCCATCACTCTTTCCTGGAGTTCGCCCAAGCTCATGTTCATCGCATCGGTGATGCCATCCAGCCATCGCATCCTCTGATGCCCTTTTCTCCTTCTGCCCTCAATCTTTCCCAGCATCAAGGACTTTTCCAATGAGTCATCTGTTCACATCAGATGACCAAATACATGTGTGTTTGCATAGAAACATTTCTGTATTTCAATTTTATTGACAACAGTTGTTGTTTGGTTGATTGTGTCACCCCAAAAGGTATGTCCAAGTCCTAACCCCCTTATACCTGTGTATGTAACCTTATTTGAAGGGACTTCGTCATTTTAATCAAGTGAAAACGAAGTCATATTGACCTAAATTGGGCTCTAATGAGCAGAAGAAAAGAGGGATATTTAGACACACAAACACAGGGAAGAAACAGATAGAAAAGGAGGCCCCACGAGGCGATGGAGGCAGAGATTAGAGTGATGTTGCTATAGACCACAGAGCACCAGCGGTCCAGAAGCTGCCAGAAGCTAGGAGAAAGACAAGAACAAATTCTCCCTGAAAGTTCCAGAAAGATTCCGTCCTGTCAACACCTTGATTTTGGGTCTCTAGCCTCCAGAACTGCGAGAGAAGAAAATTCTGCTGTTTGAAGCCACCCGGTTTGTGGTGACTTGGTACAACAGTCCCAGGAAACTAATAAAACAGTGTTTCTGAAAGCTATATTCTTCGATCCACCAGGCGCTCTCTGTGTGAGTCAAAAAGTGTCTGACAGTTGACAAAGGTTGACCTTCCTGAAGGTCAACAATGGGTGATTTCCCATCATGCATAGGGTTCAAACAGAGGCTGGATGGCCACCAGTTAGGGTATTGTATGGGGGATTCCTGCACTGAAGGGTAAACTAGATGACTTCTTCATGTTTATAAAAACCAAAAGTCCCTGAATCTCTGAGGCAAAAGGCATCATGCTAGCTAGCAAGGATTTGTAAGGAGAAAGACCTAGACTGGCATCCCAGTTTCACTCTACACCAGCTAATTGACCTTGAACAAATTTCTTAATTTCTAAGAAAAAAAAAAATGTTTCTTTAATGAGTCAGCATTCCTGGATGGAAGAAACTGACACTAGCTGATATTGTAAGGAGAAAAGAAATGTGTCAGAAGAATGTTGGGTCGTTCAAGGGAAGCACCAGGAATCACTGCTGCCACCAGTGTCTCTAGAAACTAGCCATAGTTGCTGCTTTTGTAGTCTGTCACCTGGTACTAGCTAAAAGGGACTTATATTTGGTAGCCCCTGATTTTTCTCATCAGCATGTGAAGTGGATGTGTCTGAGACATGAGCCTATGTAGTAGCTGTTTGGGTGGCTGGGAAATTGATCACAATAACGATAGCTGTCATTTATTGAGCACTTACTATGTTCGTGTGTGTGCTCAGCCATGTCCGATTCTTTGCAACCCAATGGACTGTAGCCCACCAGGCTCCTCTGTCCATGGGATTTCCCAGGCAAGAATACTAGCAAGAACACTAGAGTGAGATGCCATTTCCTCCTCCAGAGGATCTTCCTGACCCAGCGATCGAACCTGTGTCTCCAGCTTCTCCTGCAGTGGCTAATTCTTTACCACCCAGCCACTGGAGAATCCCCACTTATATGCACTTTCCTCTATTGCCATGTATTAATTCACTTGATCATCACCAGACTCTATGGAGATGGTTATGTGAACTCAATTTTCACTGGTGAGGAAACTTAGATGCAGAAAGGTGAATAACTTGATGAAGGTACCCAATTGGTATATGCACAGCTGAGATTAAAGCCTAAATTGTCTGGCTCCAGAGGCTATCATCTTCAGAAGTATTCCTTTCCACTCCTTAACTGGCATTTCCAACTTTTACAGCAAAGATCACCTCAAAAGACAAGCAAGACAAGGGTAGTCAGGTTCTGCATGACCAAATTACAAAAAGAAAAAAAGAAAAGTGCATAGCCTACAACTTACCTTACAGAGGTGCTGCATGTATGAAGAGGAGTGATTCATAGGTAACAATTAACACAGTGATGGTGCCTAGTAAGCACTCCACTGGTAGAAACTGTTCTGTTACTATTCATCACTCTTGCCTTTGATCAACCACCTATTGACTGATCCCGCCATTTTTCATTTGTTTAATTACTGTTCCACCACTCATTCCCTCCATGACCCCAAGTGAGTGAGTTTATACTTCTGAGTCTTAGTCTCCTCCCCTGTAAAATGGAGTTGACTTTGAAAAGGGGCATAATAATTGAAACACAGTGTTTCCAGGGCTCTTTCAGTTTTGACATTTCCAACTCTGATCTTGCAGTCCACAACGGTTGATCCCTTCTCATGGACTTCTGTGAATCTTCTCAACTGTAACTCACAATTTTATTCCAGGTTACATGCCAGCTTCTATTTTCCTAAAATCATTTGGTGCTGTTTCCTTCTCCAGATGTGTTGTACAAAATGGCATTTTGGGAAATACAGTGTCTTTAGAAAGTGGATTCATTTAGTGAATAAGAGATTAGCTGTAGGAGCCCTTTACATGTGTACACACACACACACACACACACACACACACACTCGGCATCCAGAGTGATGCTCTCGAGGGGAATCTAGTCTAGGTGGGTCAGTTTCAGGTTGCTTGGCTATCAGAGAAAAGAGGGTCTTCTTTTAGCTGCCTCAGAAAACACTCTGGAGTTTTCCTCAATATAGCCGACTGCTTCCTTTATCTCCACATGGGACCTGAACAGTGTCCCGAATAGATGTCACCTGGGGCTTCTTAGGGCCCAGTGCTACCTGCGTCCTCCATTTCCCTCCTTATTCCCCATATGTATCTCCCTGTTTGTCAGTCATCAGAAGTTCCTTGGTTTCTCATTTTCAGATGAGTTATTTTGTGCACCTTGGTTACTCCACCTTGTTTTGTATCTTTAAAATTTTTTGCTTAAAAAAAAAAAGGAAAAAAGAACCTTTCTCTTGCCTTTGTTTTTAGTCTTAAAGGCCCTTTCTGTTCAACACCTTTTCAACTTTGCCTTTCAACCACGTCAACTCACATTTACTTTTATTTTATGCCAGATAGTAAGAGTTCCCAAGGCTCTGCATTCATTTTTCATATTCAGAAAAAACATCCATCACTTTTACATATCATTGAATAATTGACAGGGTGAATTCTCCTCCATAGTAATGACCCTTGAGATAGGCAATCTTAGCCCTTTTACAGATACGAAAAATGAGGCTCAGAGAGTAAAGTTACCAGCTCAAGGTCACATAGCTAGGACAGGGTCTAGTTGGATTCTGACCCTGGATATTCTGCCTCCCTGCTGAGTATGTCATCTCCCCAGCGTGGTGGGAAGGCGGGGTCAGGTTCCAGGCCGCTGTCTGAGGTGCAGTCAGTACTAAGGCAACTCTACTGTTGTTTCTTCCAAAGCACACACTGGGGTCACTACAACTTTGAGAACTGCTGTCTCCACTGGGCCCTGTCACCCTGCCCAGGAGCCCTGGAACGGCTCACTTACTTCCAGCGCCGCTTGTCCCCTACCCGCAGTGTGCCTCCCCGGCCATGTCTCAAATAGGACTTTCCCAGGCCATTACGCTGCAAACGCAAGCCTCCAGCCCCTGCTCCCCCAGCCTGCTCCCCTGCCATTGCGCTCTGACCTCCATTTGTACCTACTCTTCCTTCTGTTCTACTAAGAATCATTTCTCTTTTAATGTTTTAGATCCCCTTGTACTTCCTAACCATGCTGTTTCATTCTTTATCTCCCCTGTTTATTCAGCTTCTCCCTTGTAATGGTTCTTCCTACTCAGGAAATAAATACTCTCGGCTTTCCCCCATTAAAACAACAACAAAATGAAACAGCACAGATCAAAACCAAATCCTCATAGACCTAGAAAACAAACTTATGACTACTGAAGGGGAAAGGTAAGGGGGAGAAAGAAATGACAAATTTGGTGGTGGCATATCGATACTACTATATGTAAAATAAGCAAGGACCCTACTCTATTGGCACAGGGAACCATACTCAATATTTATAATAACCTATGTGGGAAAAGAAGCAAAAAAAGAATGAATCTAGGTGTTTGTATAACTGACTCACTGTACGCCTGAGACTAACACAACATTGTGGGTCATCTATACTTTAATAAAAAATTTAAAAATTAATTAAAAAAAAACTGTAAAAACCACTGTGTCCTCTTCCCCAGCCTTCCTGTCTACCACTCTCTTTATTATCTCCTTGAAAGTATTATCCACATCAGTATTTTTCCTATTTCTAATAATGCATAATTTCCCTGACTTATCATTCATCTCCTTGTAGTATGGCTTCCAACAATATCTGGCTCCTGAAATCAGTCCTTGTAGGATGCCAAAGCCCTTGACAGCATCAGACTCTCCAAACCATCAGATCTCTGTCTTCTAAAGCATTTAACCTTGTAGAATTCTTCCGTATGAGAATTTCCTCCTCCTTTGGCCTCTGTTGAAACTACTTTCCTCCAGTTTTCCTTCTGGCAACTCCTTGACCTCCTGCATGAACTCCATCCTCATCTTTCATTTTTCTGAGACTTGACAGTCTCATTGGGTGATCTTGTCCACAGTCTTCTGCAAATGATGAATTGAAAATCTCTATTTTCAAAGATTTCTTCCCGGAGACCCACAAAGTCAGCTGCTATGCTAGTATCTCCATTTGATCATTCTTCCACCTACACTTTAAATATATTCTAAAAGGAATTAATTACTTTGCCTGGGGTACTGCTCTTGCCATGTGCAGCTCTGATTATATTCACCGTTTCACTGGATGCCACCACCATGCAAATAATTGCTCAAAGCAGAGTCCCAATTCCTCTTTCTCTTTTATCTCTACATGCAAACAGTCATGTATATCCTGCCTCTTAAATATCTTTTTAATATGTCTTCCTATCTTTAGCAACAGTTATTGCTTTATTCTGGATCCCACCTGGATTACAGCCATAACCCTAACTCATCTTCCAGCCATCAGCCTGGCCCCTTTCCAACACATCCTCCTCCCTGTAGACAGAGTAATCTGTCCAAAACATAAATCTGATACTTCCATTCACCCCTATTAAAATTCTTCAACAGCTCCCCTTAGTTTTCAAGATAAAGTTCAACCTCCTTAGCTTAGCACATAAAAGTCTTTGTGATCTGGTGCCTGAATGATCCTCTAGCTTCTTCCCTCCCTGTCCCACCACTCTACCACATGCATGTTGTACACCAGTGATCCTGAAGTTCATGCAGTTCCCTAAACCCATTATGCTACTTACAGGCACCTTACCCTCTGCTTCAAATAAACTTCTCAAGCATTCTGCCTCCATCTCCAATTTATCCAGAGTGTCCCTATTCTACTTCAAAATTCAGCTCAACGACCACTTCCTTCAGGGTCTCCCACCTGATTGTTTAATTTGATTCGTCTGTGCTTTTGTAGAAACCCTATGACAACTATAACATTTTAAAGAACAGACGGATGGATGGATGGATGGATGGATGCCTTGACTCGTTTGTCTTACATTCCCATCAGCTAACACAGTCCCAGGCAGATCAGTCAATTCAGTCACTCAGTTGTGTCCAACTCTTTGCTACCCCATTGACTACAAAATGCCAGGCCTCCGTGTCTATCACCAACTCCCAGAGTCTACTCAAACTCATTTTCATTGAACCGGTGATGCCATCCAACCATCTCATCCTCTGTTGTCCCCTTCCCCTCCCACCTTCAATCTTTCTCACATCAGGATCTTTTTTTGTGAGTCGGTTCTTCGAATCAGGTGGCCAGCGTATTGGAGTTTCAGCTTCAGCATCAGTCTGTCCAATGAATATCCAGGACTGATTTCCTTTAGGATAGACTGGTTGGATCTCCTTGCTGTCCAAGGGACTCTCAAGAGTCTTCTCCAACACTACAGTTCAAAAGCATCAATTCTTCAGTGTTCAGCCTTCTTTATAGTCCAACTCTCACATCCATACATGACCACTGGAAAAACCATAGCTTTGACTAGACAGACTCTTGTTGGCAAAGTAATGTCTCTGCTTTTTAGTATGCTGTCTAGGTTGATCATTGCTTTTCTTCCAAGGATCAAGTGTCTTAATTTAGTCACCATCTACAATGATTTTGGAGCCCAAAAAATGGACCAGATGCCATGATCTTCGTTTTCTGAATGTTGAGCTTTAAGCCAACTTTTTCACTCTCCCCTTTCACGTTCATCAAGAGGCTCTTTAGTTCTTCTTTGCTTTCTGTCATAAGGGTGGTGTCATCTGCATATCTGAGGTTATTGATATTTCTCCTGGCAATCTTAATTCCAGCTTATGCTTCATCCAGCCCGGCATTGCACATGATGAACTCTGCATATAAATTAAATAAGCAGGGTGACAATATGTAGCCTTGATGTACTCCTTTCTGGATTTGGAACCAGTCTGTTGTTCCATGTCATGTTCCCAGTTCTAGCTGTTGCTTCTTGACCTGCATACAGATTTCTCAGGAGACAGATCAGGTGGTATAGTATTCCTAACTCTTGAACAATTTTCCAGTTTGTTGTGATCCACAGAGTCATAGAATTTGGCATAGTCAATAAGGCAGAAGTAGATGTTTTTCTGGAGCTCTCTTGTTTTCTTGATGATCCAGTGGATGCTGGCAATATGTTCTCTGGTTCCTCTGCCTTTTCTAAATCCAGCTTGAACATCTGGAAGTTCACAGTTCACATACTGTTGAAGCCAAGCTTGGAGAATTTTGAGCATTACGTTGCTAGCGTGTGAGAAGAGTGCAATTGTGTGGTAGTTTGAACATTATTTGTCATTGCCTTTCTTTGGGATTGGAATGAAAATTGATCTTTTCTAGTCCTGTGGCCACTACTAAGTTTTCCAAATTTGCTGGCATATTGAGTGAGCATTTTCACAGCATCATCTTTTAGGATTTGAAATAGCTCAACTGGAATTCCATCACCTCCACTAGCTTTGTTCATAGTGATGCTTCCTGAGGCCCACTTGACTTCACATTCCAGGATGTCTGGCTCTAGGTGAGTGATCACACCATCGCGGTTATCTGGGTCATAAAGATCTTTTTTGTATAGTTCTTCTGTGTGTTCTTGCCACCTTAATATCTTCTGCTTCTGTTAGGTCCATACCATTTCTGTCCTTTACTGAGCCCCAGGCACATACTCGATAAGACTTTGTCAGTTGATTTTATCTGTTAGGTGCTTTCGTGTGGTTAATCAACATCGCCATCTGTCTCATGTACTGGTTTCTGTTTTCTGAACTCTGAACCTGACAGTGCAGGTAACCCACCCTAAAGAGTACCCTGTGTGGATCTACAGGTCTACATGACATCAATTTCCTCTGCTTATTCTCTCATAAAAATGCAGAATTGTCAGAATAGGAGTCAGAGCCCTTGAAGATAATATTTCAATATGGCAGGGAGCCAGCTCATATGAAATAGTGCAAGTTCACTGGCAGGGCACTCCTATACCTTCCCATGCATGGTGACTGTTGACTGCATGGATTTGGGCAATCCAGGCAGTGTGGGGACAGTAAAGCCTTTCAATAAAAACATAATATGCCAGCCAGCTGCAAATCCTCCCTGCAATTTCTTCTCTTCCTTCTTCGATCTCGGGGAAATACGTCAGTGGATGCTGTCAGATAAGAACAAGCCATTGATCTATAGGGCGTGAGGCAAGGCTAGAATACTGATGTCACAGAGTCTGTCTATGTATAAGCTGTTCCTTAGTAAATGAAGTGCTCTGGGAATTTAGGCTCTTTGGACTGAGAGATGCCCGAAGGAGCTAAAATTACCTGCAGGTTCTGCCTCCACTCTAGGTCCGTGTCCTCACAGAAACCGAAATTTGGGCCTGGAAGTTAGAATTTATATACAATAATTAAAGCAGTTACCTTGCTTCATCTTGAATTTCATTCTTTCCCTGAGTCTACTTTTTTCTCTTTGCACAGTTCAGTATGAGAGGCCCCACTGGGTAGTAAGATTTGAAAGGCCTGGGTCCTACCTCCAGGTAACTGACTAATATTTCTTTCTCCTCTCTTGGTGCTGGCTTCTCCATAAGTAAAGTGATCATTTGGACCAGATTATGGATTCTTTTCCTGAGGCTGGTGGTTGAGATTCAGAGCTTGTTAATCTAAGAAATTAGATATCAAATTTGATGTGTAGGTATATTTTTTCCTAGAAGGAAGGAACATAGCTTTACTCAAATCACAGGCGAGTCCATGGTTTCCCACATTCATGAAACTGAAGGTTGTGCTAGATCTCAGCATTTATATTTCTTTGGGGCAAAGCATTTTTCGACACTCAGGTGAGATTAAGAAGAAGAAGCCTCACTTGAGAGTCAGATAGACTCGTGTTCAAACCCCGACTCTCCCACTTACCTTGTGTGTGCCTTTGGGTGAGTCACTTTACTTCTGTGATTCTATTTCTACAGATTGGTCATATTAATATCTATCGCACATGTCATGAAAATGAAGAGAAACAATACATGTGAAAACAGTTGTGTCGCATATTTCTGTGAAATCGTCAAGGAATGCTTATTCAGTGTGTGTATAAGAAGCAGAACAAAAAAATTACAAATGAATTTATTTACAAAACTGAAATAAAGTCACATGTAGAAATCAAATTTGTGGTTATCAAGAGGGAAAAGGGGGAGGGATAAATTGGGAAATTGTGATTGCCATATATACACTGCTATATATAAAATAGATAACTAAGAAAGACCTATGTACAGCGCAGGGAACTCTACTCAATACTCTGCAATGACCTATAAAGGAAAGGAATCTAAAAAAGAGATTTTATAGATCTATAAAATATATATATACGTATGTATAACTGATTCAGTTGGCTGTACAGCAGAAACTAACACAACTTTACCAATCACTACACTCCAATAAAAATTAATTTAAAGAGTAAAATAAAGAAGCAGAACACTGACAGCAACTACTTCATCTCCCACCTAAATTGATACTTTCCCAGGTGTGTGCATAGACTGACAAAGTCTCCATAGTTTGGCTGCTTTTTCCCTCCAGAAAGGTGAGGCACAGGCTGATACAATTACCATGTTTATACACAAAGGAAATCTATTGCAACTATCAGAAATATTCCAAGTCTTCTAAAGAAAAAGGCAGCTGATAAGGCATCTGCTTTGATCTGAGCATGAAAAAAAGAAGGAGAAGGAGAAAGGCCCTTTCTCCTGAGACCATATTCGGAGACCATGTCTGTCCACAAAGCTTGGTCATCCCAGCAGACACCTCAGGGCCGTGCACAGGGGCATGTGGGGGTAGAGGCAGCAGTGGGGAAGAAGCCAGGGGCTGACAAGGAGGTGGGCGCCCAGCCAGCTTGCACCACAGAAGACCCGACAGACCTAAGCCTTTAGAATCAGCCCATAGCACCCACCCCACCAACACCTCCTGTACCCATGCCACCAACGGCGAGCTTCATTGCTATCCACACTTTCTCTCTCTTACGCGCCTCTCAATCTGTGAACTTTTTGTGACATCTTTTCCCCTTCAGAGATGGTCCTGATGTTCAGCCAATAGTCACTTGATAAAAAACAAGCCTCTATAACAAGCTAAAGGCTCACATGTTTTGAAGCATATCAGACTTTGAGGCATTATTATCTTCATTTTATAGAAAAAGAAATAAAGTTATGAAGATGGTAAGAGGCTGAATAGGTTTGACTCCAGAGGTCTCTGATGCAATAGCTTTTAAACTAAACCCTGAGCCCTCCAGACACAAAAGAGGTACGTGTGAAGTTGAGGAAAGACTTTTCTGAGAAGTTGACTCTTTGAGGATGGAGAGGAATTAGTCCAGAAGAAACAAGCCATTCCTCGCATAAGAATGAGCACAGCCAAAATCACAGGGGCGAGAGTGAGCCGTCAGGGAACCCAACACCATATGTCACTGAGATGTAAATGTTCCTGGCAGTGTGACTTGCAAAATACCTTGTATTCTCTTAGCAGCCCTGACAGAGGACAGACTGCCCTGAACCTGTGCTCTTGGCTCTGGTGCTCTGGAAAGAGATAAGGACTTTGGAGACCCCAGAAACTGGTTTCCCTCGCTCCTTCTCTAACCCAGACATCCCAATCTCAGCGCAAAAGGTTACAATTTCCCAGGGAAGAAATTGTGCTGACCTCGGGTTTTCACAAAGTGTGTGGTATTTCTGCTTGACTGCACAGCCTGCTGAAACACTGCTAAAATAACTAGTGAGCAAGAAGTCCCAAAGGCTAGCAGCTGCATGCGAGGGCCAAGCGCAAGTTTGTCTATGGCTTGTTCAGCTCACATTTTGAGAAAAATAGTGACTACTTTCTGAGAAGCCATAAATGCTCCAGGTCTTCCCTGTATGTAGCAACTCAACTCTACCCGTGACAGCTTCCTCATCAAGCTTGAGACAAGGGGAGGGGTCTAGAGCGCGGTTGCTATCAAGACCAAGGAAAGGCTCTAGGGCCAATAACAGGGTTCTAAGTGTCCTTACTGGATCTGTCTTATCATTTGAATGGAGTAAGAATCTCTAGTCTTATCATTTGGACAAAATGTTCGTTTCCAAGGCAAACCATTCAATATTACGGTAATCCAAGCCCTTGCCCCAACCAGTAACGCTGAAGAAGCTGAAGTTGAATGGTTCTATGAAGACCTACAAGATATTTTAGACCTAACACATCAAAAAGATGTCCTTTTCATTATAGGGGACTGGAATGCAAAAGTAGGAAGTCAAGCAACACCTGGAGTAACAGGCAAATTTGGCCTTGGAGTACAGAATGAAGCAGAGCAAAGCCTAATAGAGTTTTGCCAAGGGGGGTGTGTTCAAAGGAAACACCCTGTTCCAACAATACAAGAGAAGACTCTACACATGGACATCACCAGATGGTCAACACCGAATTCATATTGATTATATTCTTTGCAGCCAAAGATGGGGAAGCTCTATACAGTCAGCAAAAACAAGACCGGGAGCTGACTGTGGCTCAGATCATGAACTCCTTATTGCCAAATTCAGACTGAAATTGAAGAAAGTAGGGAAAACCACTAGACCATTCAGGTATGACCTAAATCAAATCCCTTATGACTATACAGTAGAAGTGAGAAATAGTTTTAAAGGACTAGATCTGAGAGACAGAGTGCCTGATGAACTATGGACGGAGGTTTGTGACATTGTACAGGAGACAGAGATCAAGACCATCCCCATGGGAAAGAAATGCAAAAAAAGCAAAATGGCTGTCCTAGGAGGACCTAAAAATAGCTGTGAAAAGAAGAGAAATGAAAAGCAAAGGAGAAAAGGAAAGATATAAGCATCTGAATGCAGAGTTCCAAAGAACAGCAAGGAGAGATAAGAAAGCATTCCACAGCGATCAATGCAAAGAAATAGAGGAAAACAACAGAATGGGAAAGACTAGAGATCTCTTCAAGAAAACTAGAGATACCAAATGAACATTTCATGAAAAGATGGGCTCGATAAAGGACAGAAATGGTATAGACCTAACAGAAGCAGAAGATATTAAGAAGAGGTGGCAAGAATACACAGAAGAACTATACAAAAAGGATCTTCACGACCCAGATAATCATGATGGTGTGATCACTCACCTAGAGCCAGACATCCTGGAATGTGAAGTCAAGTGGGCCTTAGAAAGCATCACTGTGAACAAAGCTAGCGGAGGTGATGGAATTCAAGTTGAATTCCAGTTGAATTCCAACTTTCTTTCAAATCCTGGAAGATGATGCTGTGAAAGTGCTCCACTCAATATGCCAACAAATGTGGAAAACCCAGCAGTGGCCACAGGACTGGAAAAGGTCAGTTTTCATTCCAATCCCAAAGAAAGGCAATGCCAAAGAATGCTCAAATTTTGCTTTTTTTGCATTTCTTTTTCATGGGGATGGTCTGGATCTCTTCTATTGTACTCACATGCTAGTAAAGTGATGCTCAAAATTCTCCAAGCCAGGCTTCAGCAATACATGAACCGTGAACTTCCAGATGTTCAAGCTGGTTTTAGAAAAGGCGGAGGAACCAGAGATCAAATTGCCAACATACACTGGATCATCGAAAAAGCAAGAGAGTTCCAGAAAAACATCTATTTCTGCTTTATTGACTATGCCAAAGCCTTTGTCTGTGTAAATCACAATAAACTGTGGAAAATTCTGAAAGAGATGGGAATATCAAACCACCTGACCTGCCTCTTGAGAAACCTATATGCAGGTCAGGAAGCAACAGTTAGAACTGGACATGGAACAACAGACTGGTTCCAAATAGGAAAAGGAGTACATCAAGGCTGTATATTGTCACCCTGCTTATTTAACTTATATGCAGAGTACATCATGAGAAACGCTGGGCTGGAAGAAACACAAGCTGGAATCAAGATTGCCAGGAGAAATATCAATAACCTCAGATATGCAGATGACACCACCCTTATGGCAGAAAGTGAAGAGGAACTCAAAAGCCTCTTGATGAAAGTGAAAGAGGAGAGTGAAAAAGTTGGCCTAAAGCTCAACGTTCAGAAAACTATGGTCATGGCATCTGGTCCCATCACTTCATGGGAAATAGATGGGGAAACAGTGGAAACAGTGTCAGACTTTATTTTTTTGGGCTCCAAAATCACTGCAGATGGTGACTACAGCCATGAAATTAAAAGACACTTACTCCTTGGAAGAAAAGTTATGACCAACCTAGATAGCATATTCAAAAGCAGAGACATTACTTTGCCAACAAAGGTCCATCTAGTCAAGGCTATGGTTTTTCCAGTGTTCATGTATGGATGTGAGAGTTGGACTGTGAAGAAAGCTGAGCTCTGAAGAATTGATGCTTTTGAACTGTGGTGTTGGAGAAGACTCTTGAGAGTCCCTTGGACTGCATGAGATCCGACCGAAAGGAGATCAGTCCTGGGTGTTCATTGGAAGGACTGATGCTGAAGCTGAAACTCCAATACTTTGGCCACTTCGTGCAAAGAGCTGACTCATTGAAAAAGACCCTGGTGCTGGGAGGGATTGGGGGCAGGAGGAGAAGGGGACGACAGAGGATGAGATGGCTGGATGGCATCACTGATTCGATGGATGTGAGTCTGAGTGAACTCCGGGAGTTGGTGATGGACAGGGAGGCCTGGCGTGCTGTGATTCATGGGGTCGCAAAGAGTCGGACACGACTGAGCGACTGAACTGGAAGAATCTCTAAGCCTCTCTTTGCTGTTGTTATTTAGTTGCTCAGTCATGTCCAACTCTGTGTGAACCCATGAACTGTAGTCCAGCAGGCTCCTCTGTCCGTGGGATTCTCCAAGCTAGAATACTGGAGTGGGTGGCCACTTCCTTCTCTGGGGATCTTCCTGCCACAGGGATTGAGCTAGCAACTCCGGCATCAGCAGGTGGATTCTATCCCACTGAGCCACCTTGGAAAACCCACTCTTTATTTACCTCTCCTTAAAATAGCAAATTATTTTTCACCACGATGCTGTGAACTTATTTGCCACAAATTTTTGTTTGAATATCTGATTCTGATGTTTTTAAACAAAATAATGCATAGACTTGATCTTGGAATTCTAGTAATTGTAGAAATTAAGCCTGACTCTAACTTTATTGATTAAATTTATTCAATGCTTGAATTGAGAAAGCCAAATAAGCCATAATAAGTATTCCCCAAGCCATTTTCCTAACTTTGAAGATTCATGAAAGCGGTGTCTTTTACCCAACTCATATTTGCTAGGGGCATATACATTCTGAGTTTAGTTCCTCAAAGTTAACAAATTCTTCTTTTAAAAACAAAATTCTTATGAAGAGGGGGAAAAATTACTAATCTTTTGGTATGATTATTTTAATCAATTTACTGTCCCCAGCCCAACTGATGGCACACAGAAAAAGGAAAACCTCCTGAGATGAAAGGAAACTTTTTAAGTCATTTTGGAGTTTGGGATATGACAAAATAATGAGCCAAGAATGAGGAGCATAGTAATGCACCGCCCAACGAATGAAGCACTTCTGATGGCCCAGACACCACGTTTGGTGAATCTGGATAAAGGATCTCATTTCATCCTCAACCACCCTATGAAGCAAATGAGGAATGAGACCTCTAGCTGCCAGGAGATAGGTTGCCAGAGAAAATGAAACACCTTAGTTCATTCAACAGTGAAGGATCTGCCCTGCCTGGAATTACCCAATTCCAATTTGAGTTACAAAGTGAGGAAAGGCAGACTGAGATGAATAACATGGAAGTTTAAAGCATAAAAGATGTTCTAGCTAACTGCTCTTTATCCACTCAAAGTAAAAGAGATTTATTATTTAATTCATTCACTCACTCAGCAATAATGTCTTTAACATCTACACATTATGCAGACACTGTGAGATATCAGACACCTATATCTTCCCCTTCTAGAATATCTTACCGTGCCCTCAACGATCTCAACGCCTTTCCAAGTGGCTCCTTTTGGATGAGCCATCAGTTTGATACTACATCTGCATGTGACGTGGTGACAAGCTGTTGGACCAAGGAGAGGTATTTATTCCAAAGCGATCTTCTGGTCAGCAGCCTAGGATGCAACCCAAAATGAGAGTTCAGCCCATGTGAACTTTGTTAAAACATAGAAACCATAAACCATGTTAAAACATAGAAAGGTTGTTGTTTAGTCACTAAGCCATGTCCGGCTCGTTGTGACCCCATCAACTGTAGCCCACCAGAATCCTCTGTCCATGGGATTCTCCAGGCAAGAATACTGGAGTGGGTTGCCATTTCCTTCTCCAGGGGATCTTCCCTACCCAGGGACGGAACCCGGGTCTCCTACATTGCAGGCAGTTTCTTTACTACTGAACCACCAGAGAAACCACATAAAAAGATTAAACAGAAAATAGAAATGGGCTGAAGAGATTCATGGAAAGAAGGCAGAAAGTTGAAATTGTGATGCCGTAAAGTCATAAATAAGTAGAAGCCGACTTTCTATTTGCTGCTACTTGAAGCCTTCTACAGATTGACTGGAAGAAGAGATAGTCAATCCATAGAATGATAAAAAGCAGAAGGAAAGACAGAGATAAGCCAAGGCATCTATTAACTATAACAGCAAAGCAGTTGGGTGAGAAGTAACAGAGGATCAAAGAGCCACCAAGAATATACCAAAACCACCTGGCTGCCTCCTGAGAAACCTGTATGCAGGTCGAGAAGCAACAGTTAGAACTGGACATAGAACAACACACTGGTTCCAAATAGGGAAAGGAGTACGTCAAGGCTGTATATTGTCACCCTGCTTATTTAACTTATTTGCAGAGTACATCATGCGAAATGCTGGGCTGGATGAAGCAAAAGCTGGAATCAAGATTGCTGGGAGAAATATCAATAAACTCAGTTACACAGATGACACCACCCTTATGGCAGAAAGTGAAGAGGACTAAAGAGCCTCTTGATGACAGTGAAAGTGGAGAGTGAAAAAGTTGGCTTAAAACTCAACACTCAGAAAACTAAGATCATGGCATCTGGTCCCATCACTTCATGGGAAATAGATGGGGAAACAATGGAAACAGTGGCTGACTTTATTTTTGGGGGGGCTCCAAAATCACTGCAGATGGTGACTGCAGCCATGAAATTAAAAGACGGTTACTCCTTGGAAGGAAAGTTATGACCAACCTAGATAGCATATTCAAAAGCAGAGACATTACTTTGCCAACAAAAGTTCATCTATTCGAAGCTATTGTTTTTCCAGTAGTCACGTATGGATGTGAGAGTTGGACTATAAAGAAAGCTGAGTACCGAAGAATTGATGCTTTTGAACTGTGGTATTGCAGAAGACTCTTGAGAGTCCCTTGGACTGCAACCAGTCAATCCTAAAGGAAATCAGTCCTGAATATTCATTGGAAGGACTAATGCTGAAGCAGAAACTCCAAAACTTTGGCCACCTGATGCAAAGAACCATCTCATTGGATAAGACCCTGATGCTGGGAAAGATTGAAGGTGGGAGGAGAAGGGGACCACAGAGGATGAGATGGCTCGATGGCATCACTGACTCAATGGACATGAGTTGAGTAGGCTCGGGGAGTTGGTGATGGACAGGGAGGCCTGGCGTGCTGCAGTCCATGGGTTCACAAAGAGATGGACATAACTGAGAGACTGAACTGAACTGTCATAACTACAGGATATTGAAGTATGTTCTCATTCTTCTTGGTGTTTAGCTGAGTTGTCCTGAGAAGATTTCTTGTCTTTCTAAGTTTCTTAGTAACTTGACTAAAATTGTGTAAATTAGAATAATTAGACAAAGATCTGCTTTTCCTTCAACCTAAAGGAGCCAAATTAACATAACCTACTATATAGAAAATAGCTATCCTATGTACATATGTATATATGACATTGACCTAACAGTAGCTAATTAAATAGGTTGGATTGGAAATAAGCAGATAGATAGGCAGGTTTGAGTCTTTTATGAGAAACTAGAATTATAAAGAAAGGCAAATAGTTCAAGTTTAAAAGTGATAAATGTCTTAACGTCTTCAAAAATACTGGTGAACCTCTTATTAGGAATAATATAACTCTTTAGTCCATCTTTTGTTTAAAAGTGAGACAGACTATCCTAAGAGACTCATACATTAACTTATTCCTCTATTTTCCCCATTCTGCAAAATAAGAAGAATTAAAGTACTTTAAAAGAAAAAGCTAGCAGTCCAACTCAACTCTAAAGCAATCCTCTTTCTGTAATAAGAATGCATTCATATTCCCTAGTCTAACTTCTAAGGATAGGCTTGGCAATGGAGCTTCTTGACCTAGCCTGCTGGTTGTCTTGTCATTTTCCAGAGTCAGTGACTGGAACATTGTAAGATAGAAATCCTGCAAAGTGCTCAGATCTCATGATGCATGAAGATAGAATGTCCCTGGTTACACAATGGCACCTGCCTTGATGATCCTTCCTCACAAGAACACAGTTACCATGCCCTCACTAGGCACTCCACACAAAGCCCCACAACAACTTCAGTCCTTCTGGGTCAGTGAAGAATCTCGTGACCACATAGAAAGAGCCCACATGCTTAAAACTCCAAATCCATTATCCTTTCCTTATTTCCACTATCTGAAAGCTTTTTATCCAGTTCCCACCTTTTATTTCAGTAATAGGTCTTTACTGACAGTCAAATAATATTGATAGTTTATCAGAAAAAAATTGATCAAAATGTGTTTACCAATAACCTCTGCTTCTGTGATGAAAAACAAAAAATGGTGTAAGATTTACCACCTGCCTTAAACAATCCGAAAATCAGAAAAAAAAAAAAAAATTCAGGCATCAAAACACAGGTACCACACAACTGCAAATCCTAAGAGGAAAACATATTTGAGGTGGCCTGCATGATTGCACAAGGTTACTTTCTGGAAGCAATTTCCAGGCTACTGTTCAGGAAAGGAAACTCACCTAGAGCTTAGTCATTTTGGTGAGAGGAAGATATGGAGATTAGAGTTCAGGAATATAGAAGTGGCTACAATTTGCAAGGATGCATAATAGGAGATATTCACTGGGAGATATACAGAGATCTGAAGAAAGGCCCCCTAGGCCTTGACTGAGTACCTTTCTGAGAGTACATGGGAGAAAATTACCATAATCTGGGGAAAGAACAACTAGAAAGCTGTAGTCAGAACAATGTCCAAGATCAAATGAGAATTAGGATAATCTACACTACCTACAGTGAAAAGACTCCAAATACATGGGATGTTAGATAGCACTCAGCATGCATTGCTCTCCCAATGGAAATAAATTAGCACTACACCAAAGTCTTCACAGGCGGCTCAGACAGTAAAGAATCTGCCTGCACTGTGGGACATCTGGATTTGACACCTGGGTCGAGAAGATGCCCTGGGGAAGAGAATGGCAACCCACTCCAGTGTTCTTGCCTGGAGAATCCTCATGGACAGAGGAGCCTAGCAGGCACACGCACCAAAGGCTACCCTAAACCTATTTTCAAATACTTCAGGTCAAACCTTTCGAAGATGGAACTGGTAATGTACAGAATGACAAGTATAACCAGCACTTGCATGTTTAGTTACTCAGTCGTGTCCAACTCTGCAACACCATGGACTATAGCCCACCAGGCTCCTCTGTTCACGGGATTCTCCAGGACGTATACCGGAGTGCGTAGCCACTCCCTGCTCTAGGGGATCTTCCCAAACCTGGGATTGGACCTGGGTCTCCTGCATTGTGGGCAGGTTCTTTACCATCTGAGACACCAGGCAAGCCATAACCCACACTGCTGTACATTAAATATAAAATTGTTAAGAGGGTAAATCCTAAAAGTTCTTATAACAAGATTTTTTAACTTCTTTAATTTCGTATCTATATGAGATGATGGATATTCATTAAATATTGTGATAATCATTTCCTGAAGTATGTAAGTCGGATCAGTATGCTATATACCTTAAACTTACACCATGCTGTATGTTGATTATATGTAAAAAAAAAAAAGAAGAAGAAATAAAGATGAAATAAACATTCTTCCAGACAAACAACAGCTGATATAATTTATTGCCACCTGACCTGCATTACAAGAAATGATAAAAGAGATTTTTCAAGCAGAACAAAACTTTATCAGGATCAGATTCAGTTCTACACGATGGAATGAACATCACCATATATGGTAAAATGGAATTAGCCATAAAAGAGTTTTATCTCATTTTCTAATTTCTTTCAGCTCAGTTCAGTCGCTCAGTCTTGTCCAACTCTTTGCAGCCGCATGGACTGTAGCATGCTGGGCTTTCCTGTCCATCACCAACTCCTGGACCTTGCTCAAGTTCATGTCCATTGAGTCAATTTATAATTTAAAGCAAATATAACAATGCAATGTGTAGGTTTATCACAAGTGAAAGTAAAATGAATGACAAAAGAGTCAAGCATTCTAAGATTTGAACACAATACAGAAAGTGATTTGATATTACTTAAAGATATTACTGTGAAGAAGGCTGAGTGCCGGGGTCCAGCCCCGGTGGATCCAGGGTAATTCGAAGGTGGGGACGGAATCGGCGTCCTGGAAAAAACTTATTTAATTACAGATATAGAAAGAGATTAGAAACGGATAGTGTAGTAGGAAATTAGTGGAGAAAAAGAGGCTGAATAACTGGTTTACGTGGAATACCAATCACCACCTATGTAGGCCACAGGTGTCTTTCCATTCTCCCGAAGGAGAGGAGGCACTGAGGCCTCCCCGGTCTGATCTCAGAAGCCCAGGCAGAATTAGCAGGCTTGGTGAGTACCCACATTTCAGATGGAAATTCAGCCAGGAAAGCGGGGAGCAAGAAAGAAACGACATGGGGGAATCAGTATTTCCAGAAACTGATCCGATTTCTTTATTTTTCAGGTTTGTTTATATACCTTTTTGTTATACATAGGGATGAATACAGAGTCACGCAGGCGTCAGCAGACCTGACCCTTGTCACAATCAGGTGCTTCATATAAAATTATACAAAGATCTTATGGGTTTTTACATCATCTTCTAGCCATGAGGTCTGCTAACATTTTATGGCCCTTTCTGATACCAGTCAGTTAACCAGAAAACTTATTTTTCCAGGGGTGATTTTTTCTTAAATCAGGTGCCACCCTCCAAATAAAGTTGCATTCCTATAGGATGAGGGTGTAGTGAGTTACAATCAAGAAAGGAATTTACTTAACCTAAGGTTTAACATGATTAATCTTAAAGGTTAATACTTATTTCTCCTATATGCTAGTTATATTCATTATAAGGACAGGAATATGGAGATTTAGCAGCAAATATTGGCTCAACAAATGTAAACCCTTCACCAATGTTCCCCTTAAGATCTATTTTGTCTTAAGGCAGTGATAAAGTAACATTTTTACATAGCATAGTGATTTATAGTGATTTATAACAAAGTACAGTGATCTATAACAAAAGAGAAAATTCATTAACTCAAAAAGTCTAGTATTTCTAACATCAAAAAACTACTAAATTTCCTTTTCTATATTCCAAATACATTGATTAATATAGTCCCAGGTGCCTAAGGATATGGAGGCCTGGCAGCAATCATTGACTCATCAATGGAAAAAAGCCCAATGCTAATACTCCAAACTCTCTGTGCTGTTTATGGTTGAGAGGTTGTCACACAAGCTAGTCTGTCAGCAGAGAGGTTTGACCTGAGACATCCTCGTCACACCCAGGGCAGGGAATTAGCAGTAATTATTGGCACGACAAATGAAGAAAAAACCCTTCACCAATATAATTCCTAATCAACCTACTAATACTATACTAATGATCTTCTAACTTCTCAAAAGAGTCTGTATTTAGAAAGTTTTAAAACATCCCGTGCCTCTCACAGTTGGGAGGCTGTAAACAATCACATGCAGCCGGACGAGCCTGATCAGGCAGGCCAGAGAACCTTCAGAGTTCGTAAGTTGAAACACTCTTGTCACGCCCAGGAATCTTTATTAACTTGGAGCTGCAAGTTAACTCCTTCTCCAAGAGAAATGGTTATGGGGGAGAGCCCCCCGTAAAGTACTCTGGTTTGGGGGGTAGATGCTTGGGAACAGGGGGTTTCCTGAGGCTTGATCACGCCTTTGCTTATGACAAGCTTCCTTCCTCATGACCTTTGCCATGGGCGGAGTTCCTCACGCTGGCCCCCGGCAGCTGAGCACCGAAGAATTGATGCTTTTGAACTGTGGTGTTGGAGAAGACTCTTGAGAGTCCCTTGGACTGCAAGGAGATCCAACCAGTCCATTCTGAAGGAGATCAACCCTGGGATTTCTTTGGAAGGAATGATGCTGAAGCTGAAGCTCCAGTACTTTGGCCACCTCATGCGAAGAGTTGACTCATTGGAAGAGACTCTGATGCTGGGAGGGATTGAGGGCAGGAGGAAAAGGGGACAACCGAGGATGAGATGGCTGGATGGCATCACTGACTCGATGGATGTGAGTCTGAGTGAACTCCAGGAGATGGTGATGAACAGGGAGGCCTGGCGTGCTGCAATTCATGGGGTCGCAAAGAGTCAGACACAACTGAATGACTGGACTGAACTGAACTGAACTGAACTGAACTGAAAGATATTACTTAAAGACATGACTGAAGTGACTTAGCAGCAAAAATAGACTATGACAAGTTAAAACTGTATACTACAAATCTAGAGCAACCACTAAAAAATAAATTAGTTACCAATAACAACCCACAGTTGTTCATTCATTGACATAAAATGAAATTAATTTTTAAAATTCAGTTGATCTGAAAGAGACAAATAAGGGAGAAACAGAATAAATAACAGATATAAAAAATGAAAATGAAGTAATGAGATGGTAGATTTAAACCCAACTTCCCAACTATATTGATAACAACATTAAATGCAAGTGCAGTCCATGTTGCAATTAAAAGGCAGAAATTATAAGAATGGATAAAAAAATCAAGACCAAACTGTATGCTAACTATAAAAAAGTGGCCTTATACAAAGAGATATACCACTTCACACCAGTCAGAATGGCTGCGATCCAAAAATCTGCAAGCAATAAATGCTGGAGAGGGTGTGGAGAAAAGGGAACCCTCCTACACTGTTGGTGAGAATGCAAACTAGTACAGCCACTATGGAGAACAGTGTGGAGATTCCTCAAAAAATTGCAAATAGAACTACCTTATGACCCAGCAATCCCACTTCTGGGCATACACACCGAGGAAACCAGAATTGAAAGAGACACATGTACCCCAATGTTCATCGCAGCACTGTTTATAATAGCCAGGACATGGAAACAACCTAGATGTCCATCAGAAGATGAATGGATAAGAAAGCTGTGGTACATATACACAATGGAGTATTACTCAGCCGTTAAAAAGAATTCATTTGAATCAGTTCTGATGAGATGGATAAAACTGGAGCCGATTATACAGAGTGAAGTAAGCCAGAAAGAAAAACACCAATACAGTATACTAACACATATATATGGAATTTAGAAAGATGGCAATGACGACCCTGTATGCAAGACAGGAAAAAAGACACAGCTGTGTATAACGGACTTCTGGACTCAGAGGGAGAGGGAGAGGGTGGGATGATTTGGGAGAATGGCATTCTAACATGTATACTATCATGTAAGAATTGAATCGCGAGTCTACGTCTGACGCAGGATACAGCATGCTTGGGGCTGGTGCATGGGGATGACCCACAGAGATGTTATGGGGAGGGAGGTGGGAGGGGGGTTCATGTTTGGGAACACATGTAAGAATTAAAGATTTTAAAATTAAAAAAATAAAATAAAAAAAACAAAGAGATATAGCTTAAAAGAATGAAAAGATATACTGTAAAAATGTTAATGGAAAAAAAGCTTGAATTGCTATACTAATATAAACAATGTAGACTTCAGAATCAGTTATATTACAGAAACAAGGAAGTTATGAAGTCAGTTCATAAGGGCACAATTTTTCTAAATGTGTATTTACGTAAAAACAGGACTACAAAATATAGAAAACAAAAACTTACAGGACTAAAAGAATAGACAAAGTCACAATTATTATTGGATATTCCAACACTTCTCTTTCAGTAATTGATAGAGTAATTAGTCAAACACAACGGACTCTAGGTGGCTCTGTAGTAACGAAGCCACCTGTCAATCTGGGAGATGCAGGTTCTATCCCTGGATTGGAAAGACCCCTTGGAGAAGAAAATGGCATCTCATTCCAGAATTCTGCAGCCAGAATTCATTCTGAAATTAAAAGATGCTGTTCCTTGGAAGAAAAGCTCTGACAAACTTAGACAGTGTATTAAAAAGCAGAGACATCACTTTGTTGACAAAGGTTCATATAGTCAAAGCTATGGTTTTTCCAGTAGTTATGTACAGATGTGAGAGTTGGACCATAAAGAAGGCTGAGCCCTGAAGAATTAATGTTTTCTAATTGTGGTACAGGAAAAGACTCTTGAGAGTCCTTTGGACTACAAGGAGATCAAACCAACTAATCCTAAAGGAAATCAACCCTGAATGTTCACTGGAAGGACTGATGCTGAAGCTCCAATATTTTGACCTCCTGATGTGAAGAGCCAACTCATTGGAAAAGATCCTGATGTTGGGAAAGATTGAGAGCAGGAGGAGAAGGGGATGACAGAGGATGAGATGGTTGGATAGTGTCACTGACTCAATGGACATGAGTTGGTGCAAAGTCTAGGAAATAGTGAAGGAAAGGGAAGCCAGGCACGCTGAAGTCCATGGGGTCACAAAGAATCTTAAAAGAGTCACTTAGTGACTAAACAAAATGAAAAGAACATAAAGTCAAACACAGAGAGAGAAGGATAGGGAATACTGGAACAGCATCAACAACCGTGACCTGATTGGTCTTCACAGAGCACACGATAGCAGTGAATGTTCCCGCTATTCTTCGATGTATACATGGAACATTCACGGGATAAGCTACATTTTGAGCCATAAAAGGTGTATCAGTATGTTTAAGAAAGTTAAAATCATACGTTCTCTGATGGTAAAATGAAATAGAAGTGATTAACAAAGAGCTATTTAGAAAATCCCCAAGTGTTTGAAAACAAAAAATACACTTTTAAATAACATATGGGTGAAAGAAGAAATCAAAAAGAAATCAGGATATATTTTGAAAGATTTGTAAATGAAAGTGAAATATATTAGATAAAGTGTTATATAAAAGAAAAAATCTCAAATCAATTACATAATTTTTTACCTTTAGAAACAAGGCAAAGAAGAAATCATTTAACCCAAAATTGCAGGAGAGCAAAAATTTAAAAGATGAGAGTAGAAATAAGTGAAATTGAAAAAAACAGCAATCAATAAAATCAAAGATTTATAAGCTGATTCTTTGAAGAGATCAATAATACTGATGCCTCTCAAGTCTTGAACTGTCCAGTATGATTACAGCCAGCCATTTGGGGTTATTGAGTAATTAAAATGTGGTGAATATGAAATAAACCATGCTGTAAAATAAAATAAGTACATACAGACTTTTTAAAACTTCTGGAAAAATAATAGAAGAAAATCTTTACTACTTCAGGTAAACAAAGGTATCTTAGGGCACAGAAAGTCAAACCAAACACAAACAAAAAATAATAAAATACTATTACCAAGCATTTTTAAAGTATGCTTTTCAGAAAATATCACTAAGAAAATGCAAAGGTAAACTGCAGATTAGGAGAAATATTTGCAAACTGTAGCTGATAAAATAGTTGAATTCAAATTATATAAAGGAGTCTGACAATTATTAGAACACAATAAAATACAATACAATTTCTAAATTGTGTTGAAGCTATTTCACTAAAAAAAAGATATGCAAATCCCTATCAGTATGTTAAAAGATACTTAATATAATTAGTGAACAGGCAAGTAGATAAAACTGCAGTGTTATATCTAGCCGCACAAGAGGTCAAATTGACTGAAAAGAAGTACTAGGGAGGATGAGGCAACTGAAGCACTTATACATCCTTGATGCAAACACAAAAGACTGCAAACAGTTTGAGAAACAATTTGCCAATTTTTTTTTATCAAGTTAGGCATATACTTATCAATGTAATCACTAACCCCCACCATTCCAGATTTATCCAAAAGAAATTACATGTGCACAGCAAAGACTTGTGCACGAATATAAGGTAACAGCTGTCCACCCCAAAATTCCCAGAAACAAGTCTGTAGCTGAACAAGTTGGGCTGATTCCTCACTACAGTGAGTGAGAACACACACTGAGGGGAACCGTGGGGGATCTTGGTGGGAAGATATTGGAGAGGGACAATTATAGGATTTTGATCCTAGTTGGGTGACTTGAGGGGGTGACCTAATGAAGTAGAGGCTGACTCTAGACTGAGGCTGTCAGAAAGTAAAGTCAGTTCTATGATTGGGTATCTGAATAATAAATCTGTAGGGAGGCAGATGAACATATAGCTCTAATTAGTAAAGAATTAGTAGTCATTCATTTTAGCCAAGAGGAAGGAAGCTTAGTATTTTGTGGGTAGCAGGTGACATTACTTTTGTCTGTACTTATACGAAATTATAAAGTAGACTTTCTCTGTCTCATTTTATCATGGTCTCAAAGTAACCTTGTATGCTTTGTATTTGTGAGTTTGTTTACACCCTATAGGAGAATAACAGCTGTGAGGATCAGGTCAACTTTCAAATGTCAGAAGATACTCTTTTTTTTTTCTTTTTTTCTTTCTCAGTCAAAAACTGGAGACAATCCAAATGTCAATCAACTGGTGATTAAATAAGTTATGAGGTGTCTGCACAATTAAATACTAACCAGGAGTTTAATAAACAAACTTCTGCTATATACTTCCGTGGTGGCTCAGACGGTAAAGCGTCTGCCTACAATGCAGGAGACCTGAGTTCAATCCCTGGGTGGGAAAGATCCTCTGGAGAAGGAAATGGCAACCCACTCCAGTACTCTTGCCTGGAAAATCCCATGGACAGAGAAGCCTGGTAGACTACAGTCAATGGGGTTGCAAAGAGATGGACATGTCTGAGCAACTAAACTTTCACTTTCTTTTCTACTATATACAACAATACATACAACAAAAAGAAGAATCTCAAAAGTAAAAGAAATCAACCATAAAAATTAATGTACTATAAGATTACATTTTTATGAAATTTTAGAGAAGGGACAGCAATAGTGCCAAGAGCTGATCCTTTGATGAATGCTGAGGGTAGATGCAGGTATTGACTGCAAAAAGGCAGAGGGAAGTTTTGGGGTATAAAACGGTCTATGTCATGATGGTGATGGTAGTTATGACTGTAAGCATAAGGCACAACTCATAGAATTGATGGTTTATGTTGTATGTAAATTTTACCTCTATAATCCTCATATGCACACGCACACACACACACACACACACACACAATCTTTGCCCTCCTTCTAGGGTAAGACTGATTCTGTTCTTAGAAACACAATAAAAACAGAATCCACAACAAAAACTGTCTGCTCTCTCTGGAGTCAAGTGAAATCACTCCTGTGCCTTCTAGTTAGTTAACCTCCCCCACAAGTAAACAGAAGTTTTCTAACACAGGAAAGAAAATAAACAGTTGATTTCATAGTGAATCACCCCATTAGCCACTGGTCAAGGGACACCTGACTACTTTCCTTTCCTCAGAATTGCCCCTGTCAGTGGCCTCAATACAGTCACAATCAGCTCTGAAGAAATAAGGGTCAACAAACAAAACATGGGCAAGTGATTTCCTTCTCTTGACCTCAGTTCTTACCCTGTACAGAGGGGAGGGGTGGGTAGAAGAATTTCTCAGGGCTCTTCTAGCTCAGAAACATTTATTGTATGAGTTACACTTCCAAGGCTCAATCAAGGTGATAACTTGCCTCTGCTGCCCATCACCGTGTGTTCATGTGTGTGCTGACAATCGGTGTGCATTAATGTGTGTGCACCTGTATGTGTTATTATGATGCAGGGTGGGTTGAATGGAGGCAGGAGAGGAGGAGATGTCACAGGGAGGGGGAGATGGTTTCTTTGAGCTAAAACCACAGCTGTCTGAATTATTTTTGAGAGTTCTTGTGAGTTTATAACGCCTGTTAATTTAATAAAAATGGTTATTGCTTGTAATAATGGAAACTAAAAAAAATTAGATAGAAATAGACTTAATCATTTAATATCTGCTCTGATTCTTCTCACATTAACTTCTCCAAACTCCACTGAGTTGCTAACAGCAATGCTATCCTTTGGTCCCACAAAGTGAGCCTCTACCCTGGGCTTCACACTGTAGAAGGCCCCCCTTTCTCTCTTTTCCCCAGTGACGCTCACCCCAGGGAGGCAGGAGGTCACAGGGCTGAGGGGAATGTCTGTCCAAAGAGTATGTGCCTCCAAACCCCATGTATGTAGACCGCACTCAAGAATACCCAACCCCCCAGCCCCCCACCCAGTCAGCTTCAGGTTCACGTCCGGAATGTAGATGAGCCTTTATTCCAGGCGTTCTGCTTTCCCACGCCTCAAATTGAGGGGAAGAGAGAGGTTTGCGGCCGAAGATCGGACAGAACTTGGTGGGCAGGTTATGACATCACATGGAGGCTCACAGGAAGCCATGCAGTGCAAGTCAGATCCAGAGTGGAAAAAAAAGAGGGCCCCAGACCCCACTCCCATGCTATCACGTTCATCAACTCTAGGAAGGTCTAAGAATCCTAGATGAAAACCCGGTCTTCTACTTATTATTTAAATATCATTGTCAATGTAGACTGTTAAAACATATTTCATTTCATAGCTTGTTACTTGGACTTAGGATATTTAGGTACATAGATGCACAGTGTGTGAGCCTTCACTTGGTAAGTTTTCCCTGGGGTCCTATACTCGTGAAGGGAACACTAGATACACTAGGGGCTAGCTTGATCCAAACCCAGGAACAGGTTGAGCAGTGTTTATTCACCAAAGTGACTTCCTCAGATTGTGCTAACTTGAAAACATCTCCGCACACATTAGTGCCTCCCCTCTTGCTCTTGGCTGGAAGAATTTAGACAGTGATCCTCAACGCTCTGTCCCTCCCATTAATCATTCCACTTAATTTAAAACAAATCTAATAAATGAATGGATTCTCATTATAAGCTCTGATTGGTGGTATATTTAATATATATTGACCTTAATTGGCTACCACTGAGATTACTTTAGGGGAAAGCCAAGTCTAGCATGGAAAAACTGGGAAAGGGAGATGTTTTTAAATGAGTTAAAAGAAACCATTAAAAGGAATTTTAAGTTGTACCAATGAAATTGCTAGCCAGAGTAGAAGTTGAATCAAGAAAATAAGTAGATAATGAAGTACTTGGGGAGCTCATAGGACACATTACCCAGAAATAGAAAAAAATATAGGAAGAAAATGATGGCAAGGCCTATTTAGCTGTAAGTCTAGCTTGATTGGACTTCCCTGGCGGTTCAGATTGTAAAGCAGCTGCCTTGATTAGTTCTTAGGCTTTCCACTGGAGGTGTGTGTGTGTGTGTGTGTGTGTGTGTGTGTGTGTGTGTGTGTGTGTGTTCGTGTGTGTGTGTTCGTATGTGTGTGTTCGTGTGTGTGTGTGTGTGTAGCTTCAAAGGGATGGGAAAATGAGGGCTTCTTTTCTTAATATTTGTATCTATCATGGAACAAATAGGCTCTGTTCCTCCCTTAAGGGCAAAGTCCCTGTAAATAACTCCTTGTGTTTTATGGAAAATGATTCAACAGTTACCTTTCATAGTAAGTCATATTTTCATCCAGCTTCCTCTCTGGGGAAAAAAAACATCTCAGAAGACACTCAGCCTCCCCAGAGTTTCTGGTGTCATCACTTTGCCTTCAAAGTCCTGCAAGCTTAAGAAGGGCTTGTGTGAAGAGTCTTGCTACAGAAGGGAGCATTTGTGATTAACGGTGGGACTGACAGGTGTCCAGAACACCCAGTAATCTTGACATTTTGTTATCAAAATAGACATATTGGGAAGGTATTTGGATTTAAGAGATGTGTGCACTTGGTGTCTGCTTACTTCACATGAGGAGTTGTTTATATGATTTATAGTTGGGTTCCAAAGTACATAATCCACAGGACAGAGACCCACTCAAATTCAGCACTAAGTACCGGGAGCCACAGGCTGGATCAGGCCCTTGGCTGGGGAAGATCAGAGAGAGCAGGCATAAAACCTTTAAAGCTAAAAGTCCCTTGTTCTGCTGAACTCATGGAGCATTTTAAAAAACCATGACACATCTCATTAAAAACAACTTTAATTTGATGATTATAAGACTTTGTGATCAGGAGACCTGGCTTCACCCAGCTAAGCAAATCACTTTGCTTCCCCATGAACCAGCACTTACTATATTTTTTACTGAAGTAGAGTCGGTGCACAGTATTATGTGTTACAAGTGTACAATATAGTAATTCACAATTTTTAAAGGTTATGCTCCATATATCACTTTTATGAAGTATTGCTTATATTCCTTGGGCTGTAAAATATATCCTTGTAATTTATTTTACACGTAACAGCATGTACCTCTAAGTCCCCCATCCTAACTTCCCCTTCCCCCTTTCCCTCTCCCCACTGGTAACCATCTAGCTTGTTCTCTATATCTGTGAGTCTGCTTCCTTTTTGTTACAGTCAGGAGCTTGTTATATTTTTATATTCCATATGTAAGTGATATCATACAGTGTTTGTCTTTCTCTGTCTGACTTATTTCACTTAGCATAATATCCTCAAGGTCCATCTATGCTGTTGCAAATGACAATATTTGTGCTTTTTATGGCTAAGTGGTATTCCATTGTGTGTATACATATCCATTGATCTGTGGGTTTGTTTCTGTGCCAGCACCATACTATTTTGATTACTGTAGCTTCATAATATAATTTTAAGTCAGGAAACATGATTCCTCAAGCTTTGTTCTTCTTTCTCAAGATCCGGGCTCTTCTGTGTTTCCATACAAATTTTTAAATTATTTGTTCTAGTTCTGTGAAAAATGTCTTGGGTATTTTGATAGGAATTGCATTACTCTGTAGATTGTCTTGGGCAATATGGTCATTTTAACAATATTACTTCTTCCAGTCCAAGAACATGGTATATCTTTCCATTTCTTTGTGTTATCTTCAATTTCTTTCATCCATGTCTTATAGTTTTCTGAGTACAGGTCTTTTACCTCCTCAGGTGGATTATTCCTAAGTACTGTATTCTTTTTAATGCTATAGTAAATAAGATTGTCCTTCATTTTTCTTTCTGGTGTTTCTTTTTGATAATGTATAGAAATGCAACAGATTTATGAATATCAATTTTGTATCCTGCAACTTTAGTGAATTCATTGATGAGCTCTAGTAGTTTTCTAGTAACATTTTTAGGATTTTCTATGTATAGTATCATGTCATCTACAAATAGTCAAGCTCTAAGTAGATTACACTGAGATACACCCCAGGAATTGAGCAATGAGGGGAACCAAGACTAGCTGTTTTTATACTCCACACAAAGTGTATAAGAAATATAGAAAAAAGCATTAAACAGTCTCTGATTACCAGGATAGAGTAAATTTAAAAGATGAGCAATAGAAGCATGGAACATAGAACCATCCAAGCATTATCCAGGGGAGAAGGTGCTCAAAGAGTCAAATGAGAATTTGATCCACCTGGCAGGTATACCACAATTAAGGACATTGCAGGAAGACACTGCTGCTGCTGCTGCTAAGTCGCTTCAGTCGTGTCCGACTCTGTGCGACCCCATAGACGGCAGCCCACCAGGCTCCCCCGCCCCTGGGACTCTCCAGGCAAGAATACTGGAGTGGGTTGCCATTTCCTTCTCCAGTGCATGAAAGTGAAAAGTGAAAGTGAAGTCACTAGACAAGATTTAAACAGTTAAACCACACAGACACTTCCTGATTCTGAGGCTATCCTCCACACTTCTAATTATACCTGGTTTCTTATGCATCTTGTCAAAAGGGAGATGCTCTGCTTGCCAGCGAATGTACGTGTAGTGTCAACCTAGAAGTCCTATTCTCATCGTGCATTAAAAAACTTCCATTTTTATGGCTTAATCTCCTGTGTATTTATTCTGACTCCACCACTTATGAGTTGGGCGCCCTCAGCCTCGTTACCTTACTCTAAACCTCAGCCTCCTCATTGGAAAATACAACCTTTCCATCCTTCTGGAGTTGTGATGAGGGTTTAGAAAAGGCACTTAGCAGAGAGATGAGCTCATAGTGTTCTCTAATAAATATCAGCTAAGACCACTGCCATGGCCCCTTCCCTCACTCTTTCTGTCTTCTCCCTGCCTTCTCATCTCTTCACCCATCTCTTCACTCATCCACCCAAACAATCAACCAATCAACCAATCACTAGGTCATTGAAAGGTCAATTCCATCCATCAGAATGTATTTAGAGACCAGGCATTGGGCCGGACACTGAAGCTATAGAGATAAATAGTACCCAGATTCCCTCTCCAAGGGCTCCCTCTCTCTCTTGTTCTGGACTCTGCCATTCCTTAATACAGTGAAGGGCACACAATAGATGCACTTGTATTGAACATCTGGTTTTATTATTGATGGTATCAGTCTCCCTGATAAACTCTAAGAAACTGAAAAAAAATTGAGCCTCTGAACCTGTAAAGCTAAGAGCTTGCTGAATTCGCCAAAGTCTTATCAGACCTCCTAGGAGTTGTGCTTTCTCTCTGGAATTCTTACTACTATTTCTCTCTTACAGATTTTATACCAGGTTATATGACTGAAAGTGTTTGCACATAATAGAATCTGGATTATTTGAATATTTGATATTGGCAGGCCTTGGGCCAGACTGTCCAAATCCTATGTACGTTTACCCAGATCTCATAATACAGCGTATTATTCCCCCTGAGTATGTTTCCCTTAGCGCTATTTCATTTCTGCCTCCAAGTAGCTTGAAACCATAAAGCTGCATCTATTCCCTTAAAGGTATGGTGGTGACTGAGTTAGAGCATCTGCCTTCCTGCAAAGATATTAACATTCTCAAAAGTCCTTGAAGAAAATTGTTCCAGTGGTCATCACCTTTGCTCTTGTTCCTAGAATCTCTGAAAGACAGGGTGGGAAGGGTTTTTCACAACTATAAATGGATTTGAAAAACCTAGAGAAGGAAATTATCTGTTTCTCTGGCAAGCCAGAGTGACATGACAGATAATTAGTAGGATGACCTGTTTCTCTGAGATGGGAAGCTTAGCCATATCAAGGACTTAAAGCCCCCAGCCTTTCTTCTATCCCCTAGTGAATTCCTGCTCTGCAAACAACCAGCTATGCCAGCTGACAGTGACTTTCACCTCGCATCCTTCAAAGTCACCTTTCTTTGAAAATCCTTTGGCTGTGATGCAGAATAGCAATAGCTTTGCCATCTTGGCTACCGTTTGCAGGGCATGTAGAGGTGGAAATAAGTTGAACCTCAGAAGAACTGACCTGTCCAGCAGAATCATGCTTTAAATATGGATGTGCTTCAAATACCATCTTTCCTATGCACAATTTCTCAGTTTCCCCTTTAGAACACAGTGTCTGAAAAGCTGGGGAGTTTCCCAGATACCTATTTGAGGGAAGATAGACTTTAGGTCAAAGTGGAGAAAATGCTTCCCCCTGGTATATTATGCCACATTATTTTGTGTTAATGTGCAAGCATGCTTTATGTAACAGGAAAATGAAAAGAGGTAACATACAAGAGAACTGTTTGGCAAACAAGCAAGTTACTCAATCTATTTCACCAGCCTTGAGCTGATCACTACTGAATTTCAAGGATATTGCAATTTGTAATTCATAAATGCTTCCTTTGAAACAATTAGACTGTTTCTAAAATACACCCCATGGAGTAAATTGGCATATTTGGAAAAATCCTTCCTTAACTTTCTTTTCCAGGAAGCGGTGATTTTCATAACCTTCCCATGGTTTTTATTTATATCTTATCCAGTTATCAGTTCAGTTCAGTTCGGTCGCTCAGTCGTGTCCAACTCTTTGCAAACCCATGGACTGCAGCACATCAGGCCTCCCTGTCCATCACCAGCTCCCGGAGTTTATTCAAACTCATGTCCGTTGATTTGGTGATGCCATCCAACCATCTCATCCTCTGTCGTCCCCTTCTCCTCCCACCTTCAATCTTTCTGAGGATCAGAGACTTTTCCAATGAGTCAGTTCTTTGCATCAGGTGGCCAAAATACTGGAGTTTCAGCCTCAACATCAGTCCTTCCAATGAATATTCAGAACTGATTTCCTTTAGGATTGACTGGTTGGATATCCTTGCAGTCCAAGGGACTCTCAAGAGTCTTCTCCCACACCACAGTTCAAAATCATCAATTCTTCAGTGCTCAGCTTTCTTTATAGTACAATTCTCACATCCATACATGATTACTGGAAAAACCATAGCCTTAACTAGATGGACTTTTGTTGGCAAAGTAATGTCTCTGCTTTTTAATATGCTGTCTAGGTGGGTCATAATTTGTCTTCCAATGAGTCACCATCTGCAGTGATTTTGGACCTCAAAAAAATAAAGTCTCTCACTGTTTCCCCTGTTTCCTCATTTATTTGCCATGAAGTGATGGGACCAGATGCCATGATCTTCATTTTCTGAATGTTGAGCTTTAAGCCAACTTTTTCACTCTCCTCTTTCACTTTCATCAAGAGGCTTTTTAGCTCCGCTTCACTCTCTGCCATAAGGGTGGTGTCATCTGCGTATCTGAGGTTATTGATATTTCTCCCGGCAATCTTGATTCCAGCTTGTGCTTCTTCCAGCCCAGAATTTCTCATGATGTACTCTGCATAGGAGTTAAATAAACAGGGTGACAATGTACAGCCTTGACATACTCCTTTCCCGGTTTGGAACCAGTCTGTTGTTCCATGTCCAGTTCTAACTGTTGCTTCCTGACCTCCATACAGATGTCTCAAGAGGCAAGTCAGGTGGTCTCGTATTCCCATCTCTTTCAGAGAAAGAAAATTATCTCTCAGAATTTTCCGGTTATCAGACTTTTCCCCAAAAGTGAGTAAGTCGTAGGAAGGTGAAGAGAACGTCTCAGGAAATTGACAGAAGAGCCCCAGGTTCTGCACTGAGAGAAGACCCAGCCAGTGTGAGGAACAAAAGGGGCAGGAGAGCCGGGCACCTGCTGCTGCCGTCCCAGAAAGGGCTGCCTCTGGGGTCGGTTCCTAAAATTGAATTTAACCTAACTCTTTTGACCAGTTCACCAGGCTGTTTTCTTACCTGCGCAGTCTCCTTCCAGAAGTGACGACCAGGAGGTCATCAGCGTGTTATTTCCTATCTCAGTATGCCTCAGAACATGTGACTCCAATTAAATAACCTGGGACACGCTTAGCTTGTGTGAGTGAGTGCTAAGTCACTTCAGTCATGTCCGACTCTTTGTGACCTTATGGACTGTAGCCCATCAGGCTCCTCTGTCTGTGGGGATTCTCCAAGCCAGACTGCTTAGCTCAGTTGACTACGAATGACATTTTGCAAATCAGGCAAGGAGTCGGTGCTATCCTGGCATTCATTCTATAATCAAGGTACAAGCACACGGGGTCTTAGTCTCTGCCAGGCACAGCGCTGAGAGCTATAAACAGGATCAGCCATCATTCTCTTCTGTTCTCACTTCACCTTTTTCTCCCCCTTCCTACTCTCCTGGACCAGTAACAATAATAGCTAACATTTACTGGACAGGGGGATGCTAAGCATGTGCTGAATGAGTACACGTCATTTTCTCGTCCCCAGCCATCACTTTCACCATCATCATCGTCATCATGGAGGGGTTTATCAACTTGCACAAGCGGGTGGAAGAGTTCAGACCTGAATCCAGGTAGCCTGATACGATGCTTACGCACTAACGTCACCTTATATTTCCCCACCCACTGACCTTACCTTTGTTTAGCATGCTGAGTCATGAGAAAAGCAGAGTACTTTAATATTCAAGAAGATATAATAGGTTGGTTAAAAGCAGCAGGATTCATTGTGATAAGCTAGAAGGAAGTAAACTGAATTGCAATATGAAAAATACAAGTTAGTTATGAAGAAGGACTTCTCGAAGGCAAGGCATATTTTAAATTGTCATCCCATTATCTTTGGGGTTTAGAATAAGTTGTGAGGAACAGAACATTTATACCTACATTTTCAGAGTTGTTCGAGTAGTCATTCCTAAAGCAGAAAATAGATTACTTATGTAGCAGCTTTCCAGAAACATTAAATTATTGGTAAATGAAATCTTGGTTTTAAATGTTCCAGGCTTGCTCCTTCCACAGGACACGCAGGGAAGGAGTCCCTTGACCCACGAGTCCACCACCCTTTCCTTCCTATCTCCTTGCTTTATGGCAACTGACAATTCTTAAAGGATGGAATGACTTTCCCTAAGTGTCAGCTTGCAGACCAGTAGCTAATGACTATCTCTTGCTGAACCAGGAAGGGCTGGCAAGTCAAAGAAGGCCAGGATCCACTTCCCACCCCTGTCATGGACTGAAGAAAAGAGTGCCTGCCCGTCATCAGGGTCTCAGCTGCCTCCTTCAGAAGGTACAGAGGGCAGATGTGTGCAATGGGTGCTGCTCTGAGTTGGGGGCCTGCAGCGACAGGCTGATCAAGTGTAGACCGAAGAGCGTCTGTGTTGAGTTGGAAACCCCCAAAGTCACAGATTAACTGTGTCACCTTGGATAAATTATTCGAGCTTTCCAAGTTTGGGTATTCACATCTGCAAAGGAAGCCAGGATATGAAAGTGGCTATTTTTATTGTTTATAAAATAAGCTTCTTTGTTTGACTTTTAATCACAATCTGAATTCACTTTCTCTCTCTATATATATATGTGTGCGTGTGTGGTGGTGGTGGTGGTGGTTCACTTGCTAAGTCATGTCTGACTTGAAAACTATGGACTATAGCCCTCCAGGATTCTCTGTCCATGGGATTCTCCAGGCAAGAACACTGGAGTGGGTGCCAAGCCCTCCTCCAGGGGAGCTTCCTGATCTCGTAGATCAGGCAGGTTCCTTACTGCTGATGCCACCTGGGAAGCCCTTCATAGATCCTCAGTTCAGTTCAGTTCAGTTCAGTTGCTCAGTCATGTCCAACTCTCTGCAAACCCATGAATCGCAGCATGCCAGGCCTCCCTGTCCATCACCAACTCCTGGAGTTCACTCAGATTCACGTCCATCGAGTCAGTGATGCCATCCAGCCATCTCATCCTCTGTCGTCCCCTTCTCCTCCTGCCCCCAATCCCTCCCAGCATCAGAGTCTTTTCCAATGAGTCAACTCTTTGCATGAGGTAGCCAAAGTATTGGAGTTTCAGCTTCAGCATCAGTCCTTCCAATGAACACCCAGGACTGATCTCCTTTAGGATGGACTGGTTGGATCTCCTTGCAGTCCAAGGGACTCTCAAGAGTCTTCTCCAACACCACAGTTCAAAAGCATCAATTCTTCAGCACTCAGCTTTCTTCACAGTCCAACTCTCACATCCATACATGACTACTGGAAAAACCATAGCCTTGACTAGACGGACATTTGTTGGCAAAGTAATGTCTCTGCTTTTGAATATGCTATCTAGGTTGGTCATAACTTTCCTTCCAAGGAGTAAGTGTCTTTTAATTTCATGGCTGCAATCACCATCTGCAGTGATTTTGGAGCCCCCCAAAAATAAAGTCTGATACTGTTTCCACTGTTTCCCCATCTATTTCCCATGAAGTGATGGGACCAGATGCCATGATCTTCGTTGTCTGAATGTTGAGCTTTAAGCCAACTTTTTCACTCTCCACTTTCACTTTCATCAAAAGGCTTTTTAGTTCCTCTTCACTGTCTGCCATAAGCGTGGTGTCATCTGCATATCTGAGGTGATTGAGATTTCTCCCGGCAGTCTTGATTCCAGCTTGTTCTTCTTCCAGCCCAGCGTTTCTCATGATGTACTCTGCATAGAAGTTAAATAAGCAGGGTGACAATATACAGCCTTGATGTACTCCTTTTCCTATTTGGAACCAGTCTGTTGTTCCATGTCCAGTTCTAACTGTTGCTTCCTGACCTGCAAAAAGGTTTCTCAAGAGGCAGGTCAGGTGGTCTGGTATGCCCATCTCTTTCAGAATTTTCCACAGTTTATTGTGATCCACACAGTCAAAGGTTTTGGCATAGTCAATAAAGCAGAAATAGATGTTTTTCTGGAACTCTCTTGCTTTTTCAATGATCCAGCGGATGTTGGCAATTTGATCTCTGGTTCCTCTGCCTTTTCTTAAACCAACTTGAACATCTGGAAGTTAATGGTTCACATATTGTTGAAGCCTGGCTTGGAGAAATTTGAGCATTACTTTACTAGTGTGTGAGATGAGTGCAATTGTGTGGTAGTTTGAGCATTCTTTGGCATTGCCTTTCTTTGGGATTGGAATGAAAACTGACCTTTTCCAGTCCTGTGGCACTGCCGAGTTTTCCAAATTTGCTGGCATATTGAGTGCAACACTTTCACAGCATCATCATTCAGGATTTGAAATAGCTCAACTGGAATTCCATCATCTCCACTAGCTTTGTTCATAGTGATGCTTTCTAAGGCCCACTTGACTTCACATTCCAGGTTGTCTGGTTCTAGGTGAGTGATCACACCATCATGATTATCATGGATCCTACTATCATTAAAATCCTATATTGTCTAAGAAACTTTCCCAAATATCCAAGCACAGTTCTCCTTTAACCCTTAAGAGCACATAAGATTCTTTGTAATTCACTCTAACCATTTCCCCAGTCTCATCTCCTGCTACCCACTTCTTAATTTGAGCTTCACAATGCCAAATTATTCATAATTCCAGAAATCATCATATTGTTTTATGTGTCTGTTTTTCTGAAATAGATTTTTTTGTCTAAAATACCTGTCCTCTTGGTGGACTCCTATTCAACCTTCAAAATCCTATGGGCATGTCACTTCTTTTAAGTATTCCCTAATAACCTCACTGACCCACAAGAATTCATAAACCATATTTCTGCATTAATTCAACAACTGAATTGTTTGCTATTTTTGCCTTTTTTCATATGATAGTATAAACCACTTCTTCATGTATATCAAGGTAAAAACTGCTTGTGGATAGGAAATATGCATTGTGTATTTTGTGTGACTAGTGCCTGACATATAGCAAGAAGGTACTCAAAAACATTTGAAGAGCTGAATTAAATATTTTGCATTTGATAATGTGTTTTTCTTATTCTATTATTATGCCTATCCATCTCAACTTCTCAATAAGTTATAAGTACCGTGGAAGCAGAAGGGACCTGGTTTATTCTGTGTCTTCTATAGGCCTGGGAATTTACTAGGTTATTAATTGTCAGATAGGATAAAGCATAGAGAATGGATTTGCCACAAGAAGTGAGTGAATCTCAGTAGCTCACAGTTACGAGGCTGGCAATGACCCTTCCAAACACACAGGAAAAGGACCTGGGGCTGACCCTACTCTTGTCCTCCAAAGGGAGTCTGGAGTCTAGAACTCATGTCTCACAGCTGGAACAGGAACAGAAAGAAAACCCAACTGCTGACGCTGAATTCAATTGTTCAAAACCTCTCCCTAGTTCCTTCCCAAAGACCATCGGGTAGCCTGATATGAAAAGGTATTTTACTTTAAGCAATTACACATATTTTGGAAGTGCTAATAGTTCTGTGGTGAAAAGGAAAATAATGAAGGCAGAAGGGGGAAAAGGAGAAACAAAGAAAAGAGAGTGAGAGAGAAAGGAGCTGGTTTGAAGGGATTTTATCTAATTTCATTTTAATTAGATCCTTTTTCTAACTGAGTTTCTAATTTTTCAATTAGCAATTAGCAGCTGCAGCTCATTCTGAGCATCACGAGGTGCCAAAGACAGTAATTACACCACAGGAGTAGGAGGCTGGAAATGAGAAATAAAATTATCCATGAATGTTATTAGAAGAAAGGAATGGTTACTCCCTGTAATAATATACTGATGTGAGCCTAATTAGATTGAAGGATTCCGAGGGAAAAAAATGAGATTTAAAAAGTGGATTACATTTAGATGCCTTGAGGTCATAATTTTGCTATAAATATTGCTTTAGAACATCTCACTTGGAAACAGGTTTGTAAGCCTGATGATGTTTTGTCAGGATGTTCGGCAATGACCCACATCTCCTATAAACAATAACCCCAAACATCAATGGCTTCTGAAATGCCAGTACTCTTCCTGTAAAACGTGCCTGAGATTTCAAAAATAAACACTCATGCACATGAACATACATCAACAGGGCAATGAAAAGAATACCCAGGCACTGGGCGATACCACAGCAGAGATGCCCATCTTTGGCATTGCAAATTGGAGGTGGCGTTTTGAGCCATGACATGGAAATTTGTATGGGTGTAGTTTCTAATGTGCTGGTACAATTACTTTCCTTCCTTCCATGCCAGTGTCGAGCCTGTCACTGTTTTTCAGGGAAGACGCAGCAAGCCCATGTCTGCTCCATATCTATAAGCTGCTGGTGTGAAAAACACTCGAGTCAAGAGGCACGTAGGTTTCTATTAACAAAGCAGCCACCCAGACCATTCGTATTCTCAGAGAAGAGCTAATTTTCTGGCTCTGGACACAGAGAATCAAACTATGGTATTGATCCTCAAGAGTGACTCCTAATTAGCTGCAGAGTAATCTCCCAGACGCCTCAGGGCCAGAGGGGCTGACCACGGCTTTAAAGGACTCCAACAGAGTCGCATCCCTTTCCGTCTCAAGTGCCACACTGGTGATTGAATGCATCTCAGCAAACATTCTTACAGTCTCTGTGGCCAGGTTGCTTCCTCACAGAAGGAGATAATACTGACCCCCTCTGTTTTCCTGTCCTTGGAAGAAAGGAAAGATGCTTTTGAAGGGAAGCAGGAAATTCCATGAGCAAGTTAAAGCTACACACCCACCTCATCCTCCAGGAAACTTGCTGAAAATCTTGCCTCCATTCTCTTGTCTCTTCTGGAACCCTTGATAGAGCATCCTAATACGCCTGGCTTTTCCTCTGTTCTAATGATTTCACAATGCTTTGACTGCTCTCCTAAGCTCTAGTCTTATGACTTTCGCCAGTTAAGTGGCAGTGTCTAGCTGCAGGTCTCACATCAGCACCTTGAAATCAACATTGGTAGGATCTATCACGTTTATTCCCTTTTCCATCCCCCCCTAAAGTGCCCCTCAATGGCATTCTTGATTTTGTCAACAGCTTGGCCATCCTCCCAGGAACTCAGAGTTCAATCCTTGAAGTAATCTCTGATTTCTCCCTGTATCCTCATATCCCCAGCTCCTCCCATGGCATTGCCATCAGCCCTGTGAGTTCTGCCCCGGTAATTCCTCTTTTTTCATACCCAATGCCGTGGTGTAGGCATCTCTAGTTTCTTACCGTAAATTTCTAAACCAGCTCCCCTCGGACAAATGCCTTCTGCTCTGCACTCCCAGCTTCATCTTTCTGCAAAGCTGCCTGCACCCTCATTTACCCCACCAGAACTACTCAGAGGCTGTTCTGGCTTTGGCAAAAAGCAGCAGCTCCTAAGCCTCTAATGTTCTTGTTCCAGCCCACACTTTGGATGGGATATTTTCCTCTTCTGTTTCAATATTCTGTGCTACAGCCAAACTAATGCATGGGTTTGATGTATTTCTTGTTCTGTATCCTTTAATTGATATCCCTCATATCTATTTCCAGAAAGTCAAATCCTACTTATTCTGCAAGATCTAGCTCAAAATAGTGATAATATTCTTAATCCTCCTTTGCATATATGTAGGTCTTTGAATTTTCAAAGCATGTCCACATCTATATGGTTTATTTAAGCCTCACAGCAGCTCCCAGGGAGGCAAGAAGAGTAGGCGTTAGTAATCCTCTTTTACAGAGGAGGAAACTGAGACACAGTCAGGGTACGTGAATTGCCCAGTAACCAATGGTGGACCCGAGGCCGAGACACTGATTTTCTCCTGATGTGCGTCGGTTTGAGGACTGACGACGCTCCGAGTACGCTTGCTGTTGCTTTCCAATCACTGGGATGGAGGCTTACAGAAAAACAATTGCCCTCCTGACGGAAACTGGAAAAATTGATGAGCTCCCGTTCCTTGGCCCATCTATCTGTCTTTATATAGCTCACCACATTTGCTGCTAATTATATTTCTCTTTATAATTTGAGCTCGCCAGTTAAGTAATGTAATTGATCACTCCTGAAAAATATCACTAATTCCAAAATGGCCCAGAAGTATTTTGTCATGCTGTTCTCCTTTTCATTTCTCCACCCCTGGTGTTAGAATTATTAAGATGTCATGTGCATCAGAGGAAAAACAGTATTAAGGGCCTAAAGGTGTAGCTTCTGCATGTGTCAGAGGAGAGAAGGAGCTGGCAAAAAATGTGATACTTTTTTAAGACAGAAAAGTAAAAACCTGATGTAAAATAGGAACAAAAAGAGAAACCTTCCTTAATCTTTGAGACCCCATGGACTGTAGCCTACCAGGCTCCTCCCTCCATGGGATTCTCCAGGCAAGAGTACTGGAGTGGGCTGCCATTTCCTTCTCCAGGGGATCTTCCAGACCCAGGGATCGAACCTGGGTCTCCCGCATTCCAAGCAGATGCCTTAACCTCTAAGCCACCAGGGAAGCCCTTCTAAAGGAATATAGCATCTGCAAAGAAGAGAAAGTGGGCGGCAGCCCTTCGTCTGTGAACTAATCACTGTCTTTGAGTTGTCTGTTATTGCCCAGAGGTTGTGACAGCGCTGTGGATGAGCGGAAAGGCGGGATGAGGGTGGGAGCCTGCTGACTTGGAAGAGGAGACGGTTTGTGTTGGAATTTCCCACCACCCCCAATATATACTGTTCAAGCTACTATTCCCTTTTCTCTCATTCAGAAAGGCAAAGCCAAAGAACTACCGCCAGCTTGCATGGAGGGGCACGCTGTGGGAAGGTGTGACTGACAACACCTCCCTGGGCTGGTTGGAATGCAGGGCAGTGCTGGAGGCATCTGCGTGGTGCTTCTGAGTCACCCCTGCACCCCTCCCCATTCACTTTTGAGCAGAAAGTTGGATAAAGTAGAAAGGAGAGAACCAAGAACGACAGGTCTCTGAACCTTTCTGCTGTCAAGACTTCCCTCTTCTTCCCTTAGAACCTCAGCTTTACCTTCAACTCCCTCTTCTGGATCTTAATGTCTTGTTTTTACTTAGACAAAGCTTTTCAATCTATATGGGTTATTTGGTCTAAGTGAGGACTAGAGAATTAGACCCAAATCAGCAATAAAGATAGAACACAGACAGAAGGTCAAGAGATGTCATGTATTGAGTACCTATTATGTCGGACACTATGCCAGAGGCCTACCTTATAAAGCACACAGTAGGATCGCTATCAATCCCATTGCCATAGCTGAGGAAATTGAAGCTCAAAGTGACTAAGTGTCTCACCCAAGTGCCCAGAGCTAATAGATAATAGACCTAGAATTCTGACCCAGGTTTGACTGACAACAAAGCTTACACCTTTCCATTGGACTCCTCTGCCCTCACTGACCTGCAGAGTGTCCCCTTGTCTGATTTCCAGAGTCACGGAGAGAGCATAGCTATAGGGTCAACCAGATCTGCAACGAATCCTGACTCTACCATTTACATGCTTGTAGAAGAATAATTTTAATCTTAAATAACTATTTTAAGAACTAAATTGGATAAAAGAGCTCTCCAGGGCATTCCCTGGGAAGGATGAAAGAACCACTTTTATGAGTACCCTGTCCCACCCCCATTCTTCCACCTGCTCTGAGAAAGGCAAACTCACACAACGGAAAGAACGTGAAATGTTACGTTAAAAAAAAAGAAAAGAAAAGAAAAGAAAATTAGGTTTGAATTCCAGCTACGCCACCCAGGAGCTGTGTGACCTGACGCAAGTCACGACCTCTCTGAGCGTTCATTTCCTCTCTGAAAGGAGCCTTCTGACGTTGCACAGCCTTCCAGGCTCTCACGTGAGTCACATCGAAGGTGGTAATAGGCATGGAAATACTTTTAAAATATAAAGCATAGATGCGTATTTTAAAGATTGCATAAATATTTCACTTACACATGGATTGTAAGCATATGTGTGTGTGTATATAATGCGTGCATGCGTATGTAGAGTGTGTGTGTGTGTGTGTTATGTGTGTGCTGCACAACATGCTTAGGAAAACTTAAACATCCTCCTTCTCCGCACAGGACTCTTTTTCAGCCTCATCTATCTTTATCCAGGTAGGAAAGTGCCCTGGAAGCCTCAAGTCAGATCAAGGGATGGTCACCAATTAATGGGAAGAAATGACTGAAGGGCACTTGGCAGTGCGCTTGTTTCCGAGCAGGGCTGCAGGGGAGGAAGACTTTAATCTCCCCGAGTGGTGGGCAGCCGGGATATGCAGCGAGAGAAGCTCTCTGCCGTGGAACTTGCCGTGTGATCTTCCCAGGATGAAAAGTTCAGCCAGAACACAAGCCGGGGTGGCTTGTCCATCAAGACCGGGACAGAGCACGTGGCAGGCACAACTGGGCAGGGACTGCCAGGCCCCGGCCATCCTCCTGCTGTGCGCTTATGCTTGTGTTCCACGAGCTGAAATTCGGAGAGCCTGAGACATTCCAGAGAGACCCTTTCAGTTGCTGACCAGGGAGAGTCCCCCAGGCGGGGTGAGGAGGAGCAGCCTCTGCTCTGAGGCTCACTGGATCCCACAGCCTCTCACCTCCTCCTCCGCCCCTCCTCTCCTCTTCCTCTCCTTCTTCTCCCTCCTCCTCCTGCTCCTCCTCCCTGGCATCCTTCTCTCCCTCCTCTCCTTCCTCCCGCTCTTCTTCTCCCTCCTCCTGCTCTTCTTCTTCTCCCTCCTCCTACTCCTCTTCTTCCTCCTCCCTCATATCCCTCTCCTCCCCCTCCTCCTGCTCCTCCTCCCTGGCATCCTTCTCCTTCTCTTCCTCCTCCCTCTCCTCTCTCCCTCCTCTCCCTCCTCCCACTCTTCTTCTTCTCCCTCCTCCCCCTCCTCCTCCCTCATATCCTTCTCCTTCTCTCCCTCCTCCCTCTCCTCTTCCTCCCCTTCTTCTCCCTCCTCCTCCTGCTCCTCCTCCCTCATATCCTTCTCCTTCTCTCCCTCCTCCCTCTCCTCTTCTTCCTCTTCTCTCCCTCCTCCCGCTCCTCCTCCCTCTCATCCTTCTCCTTCTGTCCCTTCTCCCTCTCCTCTCTCCCTCCTCTACCTCCTCCCTCTCTTCTTCTCCCTCCTCCTCCTGCTCCTCCTCCCTCGCATCCTTCTCCTTCTCTCTCTCCTCCCTCTTCTCTTCCTCTCTTTTCTCCCTCCTCTCCCTCCTCCCACTCCTCTACTGACTGGCAGTCACCTAAGAGGAGGGGTCTTGGTCCCACCCACCAAGAGGCCAGGGATGGACCTGCAAGGCTGAAGGATGAGAAGGGCAGGAGACCAAAGCCTGTCCAGTCTCATCAGTCTCCCAGGCCCTGGTACCAGGCAGACGGCACAGCTCGCCAGGCTTGTGACAACGCTCGGGGCCTGGAGCTGGGGTGGCAGCTGTCCACGGCAGGCCAGACTTTCGAACATCTCGGCAGAGCCTTTCTTGTCTCACGGCCCCCTCCCTGAAGCTCACACCCCTTTGTCTCCAGCTGGTTCTTGGCCCCTAACTGCTCTCATCTGTGATTTTATTTTCCCTGAATAGGGGGAGTTACTCAGAGCCGGGCTCTTGGCCAGCTGGTCCAGCCCAATCTTTCTTCTCCCTGGGCCGTTCTCTCCTCTTCAAGAGGGTTCTCGCTGGGTCTGCCTTCCCTCTCTCCATCTGGCACTGCACGCCTGGCTGCGTGGGGCCTGCAGGACTGGGGCTGACCATGCAGGGCAGCCAGCAAGCAGCAAAGCCTTTATAGCAGTGATCTGGGAATCCAGGCTGTCTACACTGTTTCCCTGCCAGTCTGTGTCAGAGAGACAAAACACCTAGAGAGGTTTAAAACATTCAAGAGAAGAAAAAGCAAATGCGTAGCCTCAGAGAGCTTTGTCCAGACAGCACTTTCGCTAGCAATAAATCTGCTTTAAAAATGTATAAGGAAATAAAGAAAAAAACAATTTAAAAACTGGGCAAATCGCTTTGGTGGAAACCCATTTCTCCCACGCTCAGCTATTTCCCTGCATCAGCTCTTCAGCCTCCCAGAGAGAGCTGCCAGCATGTAAGACTGCAGTGCAAATGAAACTCAGCCCAGCCCCAACCCTGGTCTGCTGGGGGCACAGATTGCTGTGGGCCTGGGGTCCAGCTGGTTGGCTGCTGCAGCCGGAAGAGCCCACTGGGTTTCCAGTTTTGTGCTGATTCTTGCAAGTGTGCTTCAGTTGGGGGAAAAAAAAAAATTAGACCTATTCATCTTCCTGTCGAAGCCCCCAGGGGAGGCTGTGGCAGATGAGCCCTAAGTGTCTCATCTTCCCTGATCCTAAGGATATCAGCAGGTCCCTGAAAGGGTCCAGAGTGATCTCAGCCAGGCAGCCAGAAAACGACTTCTTACCAGTCAGAAACAGAGCCTGGTATCTATTCTCTGGGGCTGGATGGATAGAGGTTAAATGAATCTGCTTCAAAAATATCCGTCCATTACCCATCAGGTGTTCATCACTAGCTGTGTAATTGTGGGGCTTCAGGTCCTTACAAAATAGAGAGTACCAGTAACGGGAGATGCTTGTCACACATCTCTGAGTGCAGAGCCCCGTGCTAACTTCCCAGGACCAGGCTCCTCACTCATCTGCTGTGTCCGTGTTCATCTGTGATCATTTGAAACGCACCCTGGGCCCATGCAGTATTTTGCAACACTCCAAGAAGACCAGGCAAGTTTCCAGAGCAGGGTCAAGCCCCAAGCCACCCCTTGTACCACTCAAAAATCCCTCAGAAACCAGGGTCTGCCACCTTCTCTCAGAGGTTCTTGCTGATGGCTTTGGAAGTTTGAGTCTCAGCAACCACACTCTGCCCTCGTCTGATCCCAAGGGCACAGCCAAGTAGTGACCGGGAGGTGAATGAATGACCCCAAGGAGAGTAATTATGTCGTAACCAATAAATAAGCAATCACTTGAACAATTAGTGCTCGCCCCTTTGGAATTTGCATCTCACCTCAGGACACTCTCGCTCCGCAACCCCATCAATACATTGATATGTTATAAATAAGTGGTTTTACTGGAAGTGAGATGCAAGCTATCTTGAAACTAACTGAACGTGACCAGAATACATCATCCCCTACCTCCCAGGAAATCATTTGCGTTCTGATGCAAGGTGATGCTGGAGTCCCAAACTCCATCATGATCCTCAGCAGCAATAAGGAACACTGACCCAGTGATGGGCTAAGTAATGTTCCTATTGCTGACTCTAAGCAAGGAGAAGGAATAGGGAAAGGGTGGCTCAGATGGTAAGAATCTACCTGCAATACAGGAGACCCAGGTTCAATCCCTGGGTCAGGAAGATCTCCAGGAGAATGGAATCCATTCTTGTATCTTCGCCTGGAAAATTCCATGGACAGAGAAGCCTGGCAGGCTGCAGTCCATGGGGTCACAAAGAGTCGGACTTAGAGTGACTAAGGAAGGGGAGAAGGTAATAAAAGAAGAAAAGACACAAGCCAGCATCTGGGAAACTGGGATGATGGAAGGTGGGGTGTTAGTGGGGAAAACTGGCAAGAAACAGAGAGAAGCAGCAGAGGGCCGGCGCAGCAGAGGGCCATTCTCGAGTGAGGTGATCTCTCTCTGCGGCATTTTTTCTCCACTTAATTCGGTACAAACAGATTGAGCACCACTTATATGCAAGGCTCCCTAGAAATCCTCACGGATGAGATATACAGAGATGAATGAGACATCTGTTTTCTGCTCTCAACTTGCATACAGTTCAACTGGGGCTAAATTACAGGCACAAATACCAATATTACAAGTTGGACGTTAGTTTCAAAGAAGAGATTTTTTGCTGGGGGTGGTGAATGTCATAGAGCAGCTGGAATTTGAACATCATCTAAGGCAAATGGATGGCCTCTTTCCTGGTATGAGGGAATTTTTTCTTTCCGGGGGTTCATGGTAAAAAGATACAATTCTTCATCTCAGAGGAAACAGTGGTGCAAAATGATAAATTGGTTGATGATGCAAAACTGCTTCTAGATATTTCTAGGTGTAAAGTTTGGCCATGAGATGCAGCCACAGTCATGAGTCTCACTCATTCTGACTTTGTCTTCTACGTTGATTTCTGGTCCCCTCGCCAACTCCCCAAAGCACTTAAAGCATCTCCTGAAAGAGGCATCATTTGCGTCCCTGGCTGCAAGAAAGCCTCTTGGGAGCCTGTTAAAATACAAATGAATCCACCCCCACCTCAACTAACTGGATCAGGACCACAAGGGGTCATTCTGAATTTCTCTATTTATGGCAGAATCCCCAAATAATCTAAGGAACACTTATATCTGTAACTCACAAGACTAACGCTCATGGTGAAGTTTCTTCTACCCATTAGGCTGAGGTCATTGAAATCTCCTGATTGTGATGTAGATATATTGTGACACCTTCCTTCTGAATAGCAGCAAGTAATGGCGACAGAGAGGGTTGCACTTGTTAATTTCTTGTCGTGGTTGTTTTCTTGAAGTCTCAGATCTGCTTGAGGATGAGCTAGGGATGTGGCAGGGTGGTGTGGCAGTTAGACCCCAGGATCTCTTTATCTTGCTGGCCACAAGCCACCTATGACCTGAGTTGAATCTCAGCATACCAGGACACCCGGTTACTCTGTACCAGCTCCATAAACTCTGGGCTGACGAGGCTCAAGTGAAAGGTTCTTGAGTGTAAGAGCACAAAAACCTTCTTTCCTATACAAGAAACTTTCTCTCCCCAGAATGCTATTTCTTTCCAAGAAACACAAATTAACTAGCTGCCACTAATGACCTCCAGACCAACACAAACCCACTTCCCCTTGAAATTAACCTTCTATTCTGAATCTAAACAATGTCTAATTAGCCCCAAGCACTGGTGAGCTAACTAGAAGAGAAGGATCCGTGGAATTAAAACAAGGCCTAGCTTTGCTGATGAAAAAAAAGAAGAAATAGCAAAAAAAGCCATCCTCCAATTACCTGCCTGCTAACCTCCGCCCCTGGTTTTTTGTCCTGCATCCTCATCTGTCTTCCTTCTACAAACCTTGTAAAGGAGTCTTCTTTTCAGACAAATATTTTTCCCATCGCATTTGACACTGAGAAGGCAGGAAAAATATTGCCCATCACGATAAATATCAGTATAATATTCCAATTTTCCAGCATTTGACAGCAATGAAGGGAAGAGTAATGTGTTCCCTCTGTGACTAAATCATTTAGGGACCAAGGTATTCAGTCTCATTCTCATTAGGAAAAAAAAAAAAATATTCCAATAATCTCATTATCCCAGCGTGAATAACAGTAAAAAAGCACCAAGACTAATGATTTCTCCTGCACTTGCCTCCGCTGAGCCCAGCCGGGCTGTGCTTTTATGGGACATGTCTTGGTAATGGGGTCTTTTTTAGCAGCAACCCCAAAGCATCTGGTGCTCTGAGAATCATGTCTAACTGGTCCTGCTTTGTCTGCAGCCACGGATATACACACCCTTAGGCTCCAAAGACTCTTTTTATGTTTTTTTTAAAAAAAAAAAAAAAAAAACGAACTCCAGTGGCAAAAGAATGTGTCATGGCAGGTTAAACTTTATGGAAATTCTTCTGGAGAATAACATAATTTCATGGTGCATTACTCTGAAATGACCTAGTACTTGAACAATTAATTTTTAAGGTGTAGCACTGACTTCCCCTTGCTGTATTTAACCCGTATCTGAAATTGTCAACAAAGCCAAGGGTTGGACAATGAGTTGTGAGAAGGCAGGAGCCTGAAAATTATTCCCTGTCTACTGTGGTTTCTTTCATCAGACATAAGGCTCCTCTCTTTGGTTCAAAATGAAAGGAGAACGGAGCCGTTACTCTAATTAGGGGCACCTTGCAATTAGCACAGCTTGGCAGGAAAACAGCACAGTTCAGGAGATGTAATCGCCACTGCTTACCGTGACAATAATTTTCCTGTGTTACCTTGGTCAAACTTCTTTTCCTCTCTGGGCCTAAAGGTGGGGAAAGCAGAGATCTTGATTGTTAGCTACCTAAAAAAAAAGTCTCCAGGGTAAGTAAATAAATGTATATGTCCTCTGACCTCCTTGGAATAAAAGATCAGAATTTCTCCTTTTTTTTTTTGCTGTCCTTTCTATACCTTATTTTGGCTTCTGTCAAATTACTTTCCTCACCTCCCCCCACACCCCCTTGCCCCTCCACCTATGCACAGAGAAGCAGAGAATTGGTATCTAACAGCATCTTCTTAGGACTCACATGAGACAATTTAAATTCATAGGAAAAAGCCAGGGTGTGGTACAGTTGGAAGAAACCTTCCATCTGTAGATCATCATTTAGCGACCAAGCACCAGATGCTTTGGGGTTGCTGCTAAAAAAGACCCCATTACCAAGACATGTCCCATGAAAGCACAGCCCGGCTGGGCTCAGCGGAGGCAAGTGCGGGAGAAATCATTAGTCTTGGTGCTTTTTTACTGTTATTCACACTGGGATAATGAGATTATTGAAATTTTTTTTTTCCTAATGAGAATGAGACAGAATACCTTGGTCCCTAAACGATGGAAGAAAACTTCCATCTGAGGTTCTTCACTCTGGGGGAAAATAAAACATTCAGAGAGGAAAGATTTTTTTTTTCCCAAGGTCACACAGTTGTTTATTGGTAAAGCCACCAACTCCCAGCCCAACATTTGGCCCCAAAACCAAAATAATGATACGAGTTTTGTTTCGTGTTATACCAAGCCCAGAGTTCATGAAGGCAGGACTGCACTTACACACACAGGCATCAGTCTGAAAGGATTCTAGGGTTTGAAGAAAGAATTACAAATCACTGAGGCCGACCTGGTGGGTGGGTGACGGGACATCTTGTTTAGCCTGAGATTGAGGGGGTGTTTGAGACATGGGCTCAAAACCAGGAGGGTCCCGGGCAAATCAGGGTGGGTTGGTCACCCAAGCTCATTGCCAAATGATGCTGACATTTATTCTCCATCCCTCAGTATTCTAACTTGAAAACCTTCAACAGTAGGACACTTGCGACATTCTCATTTAGTCAATTCCATTGCTGGAACTTTAGGCTGTAACTATGTCCGCATTCTGCCCTGTAGGGTCCCACTGAAGGAGAGAATGGATCTGTAGACAACTGCCCACAGTCATTCAAATAAGAGTCTCGCCTCCCAGAATCTAAGACAATAAAACCAAAAGCTATTTGGACACAGCAAAGCTTCCCAGGCATGATTTTCCTCTCTGCCAAGCTTTGTTTGATGAGAACAAACTCTTGTCTCATCATACTGAAAGCATGGCCTCCCCAGATTCTCATAGCCAGCATTACTAAGTAACCGAGAGCAGGATTTTTTGCTTTGTTTCTCTTTTTATTTGTCTGAGATTTCAGTGTCTCAGATCCTATTTGGAGACAGTCTTCCTTTTCAGGGCTGATGATCAGGTTGCCAGAGGAGACAGGTTTCTGAGGCCAACAGAAAAACCAGACTCTGCGGCATTTTGTAAGATGTTTCTAGGACCAGATGACTTTCCAGACATGTGTATCCAACAGGGCAACAACCCCTCCCGATGAAGATGATTTTCTTTAGTACTGTGATCGGATGGGTGGGTGGCTGCTGCAACCTCACCACTTATTTCTCGGAAACTGTCTTGACTGGCCATTAGTTCTGTTCAGGGGATTGGTAATTACCTTCTTCCCATAGGACAATGGCCATTTGGGTGATTTTCCAGGGCATGAAGGCAGATAGCTGAGTCCACAAAAGAAAAAAAAAAAAGGTTGCAAAAAGACAAACATTTTGGTGGAGTTTTTCCTCTCCCAATCTTCAACTTTTCCTCCCATCCTCCTCACAAGTGCAGGCTGAGCAGCTGCCCTTCAGCTGCCCTTAAATATCCCCCCTCTCTGATTAGGCACCTTCTTTCTCCTAAATGCCACACGCTCCCATAATCACACCCCAAAAGCTTTTTAATTAAAAGGGGGGAAAAAAGATTTTCACAGTTTGTGATTCTGAGAAGTGCCCAAGATAAAGCATTTAATTATCTGATTAAAGAAATTCATAGTAAGGTGAGAATATGAAGTTTAACTCTTATAAGGGTTTTGTCTTAAACAAGAAGCTCATTAACCATAAAGTAAGTTCCTAATGGATGTTCAAAATGCAGGGGAAAGAAATGGCCTCCTCTAAGCCTGGTTAGACTGCTGCTCTTTTTGGCTTGGTCTGGTGAAAGCTTACCATTTACATGTTGAACTGCGGTGGACACTGGCAACCCACCTGGCTACTTCTTTAAAAATAGAAATCATTGCTGTATACAGCCAGTCACTCTGTAGAAAAACCTTCAATTTGAATCTGTTTGACATTTCCTCATAATTACTTTCAGGTTATGTTTTTTTTTTTTTTTTCAGATATTCCACAGCAGTGACGTTGTGTCCCTCTCAATGAAACACAGCAGGAAACGTAATGTCTGTGTGTCCTATTACTGCTGATGTTAAAGTTTATCTCTTGATTCGAATGGAGCCTGCCAGGTGACTCCACTATAAAGTTAATTACGAAGTATTTTGTATTTATTAATTAATAAGCAGTTTGTGGGAGATGCTTTGACGATACATCAATCGTTTGTTCCTATTCAAACTTTTGGCAACCGCTCTACACGACTGAGTGACTTCACTTTCACGCATTGCAGAAGGAAATGGCAACCCACTCCAGGGTTCTTGCCTGAAGAATCCCAGGGACGGGGGAGCCTGGTGGGCTGCCGTCTATGGGGTTGCACAGAGTTGGACACGACTAAAACGGCTTAGCAGCAGCAGCTACATGTCTGTGGATGACATTTGCCTGAATTAATTAATATGATGGTACTGAAATGGTGGTTTTTAAATGCTTGTACCACTTCTGCATTTACTAGTTGGCATCCTACCAGAAGATATAGCTTACCCTTCTCTTCCACTTATTCATTCATTTATATTAATATGGAAACATGGATTGTTATTTTATTTACTGTTACTATCTCTATTTATTTCGATACTCAAATTGCCATTTTTAACCAGTAGGAGTTTACATAAGCTGGCTCTTATATCCTGCTGTCATAACTTTTAACATTCTTTGAGCACTTTCTTAATTTCTGATGCACTGAGATGTGGCAGACTCAACTGGTATGTCCCCTGACCCATTCCAAGAATTGATTATTTCTTCAAGAAATCCTGGCAATGGTAATTAGAGAGCAAAATTAAGGTGTGCTCGTTGTTCCTGACACATCACTGAGTCTACGTCCTCTCGATGGGCAAAGTTAGCAAATACATTGGTGTATATACACACAACATCCACATTTCCATTTATCCATTCATACAGGGCTTCCCAGGCAGCTCAGTAGTAAAGAATCCACCTGCCAATTTGGGAACTTCAGGAGACCCAAGTTCAGTCCCTGGGTTGGGAAGATCCCCTGGAGGGAAAAATGGCAACTTGCTCCAGTATTTTTGCCTGGGAAATCCCATGGACAAAGGACCCAGGCTAAATAAGGTCCTTGGGGTCGCAAAGAGTCAGACATGACTGAAGCTACTGAGCACGTACGTGTGTACTCCATTTATGTGTATATCAATAGGCAGGTAGCCAGGCAGATAGAGATAAAACCATGAGTTCACAGCAACACTCCAGTTCTAACCCAACACCACAGGCTTAGTATGGCCTCTTCTGTCTATATATTTGTAATTCACCTGGGTAATAGAAAACTGCCCCCAACACTCCTCAAAATGTTTTCTATTTGCCCCATCTCCCTGCGTTTATCCTTTCCTTGGCCATAGCCGCACTCCTCCTGACCATAAAAAATGGTTTATTGGCTTTCACCCCACTAGATCACTCCAAGTAAATTTCTTATCCCTGGCCCCATAAGACATACTGGACAAGTGGTCAGTTCTTCACAACTCAGCTCATATTGTTAAAATTTTATGTTGATAGTCTTTAGTCCAACAGGGAAGTTTAAAGAAAATGTAAAGATCTTTTAGATTTACCCACAGTCCCACCCTTTGAGGCATTCTTTATGGAAAACTATGTGGTATCAGAAGGATATTGTTGTTCAGTCACTAAGTCGTGTCCTACTCTTCGCATCCCCAAGGACTGCAGCATCCCAGGCTTCCCTGCCCTTCACTATTTCCTGGAGTATGTTCCAACTTACATCCATTGTGACAGTGAGACATCCAACCACCTCATTCTATGTTGCTCTCTTCTCCTCTTGCCCTCAGTCTTTCCCAGCATCAGAGTCTTTACCAATGAGTCGGCTCTTGGCATCAGGTGGCCAAAGTATCGGAGCTTCAGCTTCAACATCAGTCCTTCCAACGAATCTTCAGAGTTGATTTCCTTTAGGTTTAACTGGTTTGATCTCCTTTCTTGCTGTCCATTGGACAGCAAGGAGTCATAGGGGTCTTCTCCAGCACCACAGTTCAAAAGCATCAATTTGTTAGTGCTCAGCCTTCTTTATGGTCCAATTCTCATATCCATACATGACTACTGGAAACACTGTAGCTTTGACTATATGGACCTTTGTCGGCAAAGTCATGTCTCTGCTTTTTAATAACGATATCTAGGTTTGTCATACCTTTTGTTCCAAGGAGCAGCCATTTTTAATTTCATGGCTGCAGTGATTTTGGAGCCCAAGAAAATGAAATCTGTTTCCACTTTTTCCCCATCTATTCGCCATGAAGTGGTGGGACTAGATGCCATGACTTAGTTTTTTGAATGTTGAGTTTTAAGCCAGCTTTTTCACTCTCCTCTTTTACCTTCATCAAGAGGCTCTTTAATTCCTCTTCCATTTCTGCCGTTAGGGTAGTGTCATCTGCATATCTGAGGTCATTGGTATTTCTCCCAGCAATCTTGATTTCAGCTTGTATCTAGCCTTTATCGCGGAGAAGGCAATGGCCCCCCACTCCAGTACTCTTGCCTGGAAAAATCCCGTGGATGGAGGAGCCTGGTAGGCTGCAGTCCATGGGGTCGCAAAGAGTCGGATATGACTGAGTGACTTCCCTTTCACTTTTCACTTTCATGCACTGGAGAAGGAAATGGCAACCCACTCCAGCCTGGTGGGCTGCCGTCTATGGGGTCACACAGAGTCAGATACGACTGAAGTGACTTAGCAGCAGCAGCCTTTATTGGGTCACTTGGTACTGGTATTTGATAAAGTTCTAGTGGAACTTAAAGGCATTTCTACCACTTCTACCTACACCTTGCTGGACCACTGCCTTGCCCTTAGAAAATACCCCTTGCCCTCAAGGGTAATTGTCTCTGTTTTTCTGTCCCGCCCCAGCTTTCAGCATATGGTCCTGGTGTGGCAGGATGATACAGAAAACACCCATGGAATAGATCTGGTGGTTATATGCAGAGTCACTTTGTGACTGGGGCTTTTCAAAATTCTGTCTTGTCATGCCAGTCCATATGTAGCCATGAAATGTTCATTAAGAGTTATGCTGGGAGACTTCCCTGCTGGTCCAGTGGTTAAGACTCCACACTTCCACTGCTGGGGCATGAGTTCAACCCCTGGCCAGGGTCCCACATGCTAGACGGTATGGGCAAAAAAAAAAAAAAAAGGGTTAGTCTGACATCTCATTATACTTTCATGGTGGGTTCACTTTATTTTCTTATATGTCTTCAGCAATTAAAGCAGCCATGAGACTCTTTTCTCTTATAAACAACTCATCTCTTTCTGGACTTAATTCATTTAGAATTGTTCAAATCCTCAGTTCTCTGACAGGCATTTCAAAAAACACTATAATTTTATAGTTTATCCAGATTGTCTTCATTGTTAGGATGAAAACAACTCTCTCCTGCACCAGCCCTGCTTTTGATACTTTTTTTCCCCCTTAGTTTCTGCAACACTAATCTTACTGACTTCTCTAGTTTTTTATTCTCTTTCTTTGTCTGAATCCTCTTCATATCAAGCCTTGGAAAAGCACAATTTGTGGGATCTATTCAAATGCAACAATTTGAATCTTTCCTTATCCATTTATGATTTGTCATTAGAAGGCATCTTTCCCAAGTCCCTGGGAAAGACACTGGGACAGTCACTCTCAGGAAATAAATAAATCAAAGAATAAGTTAAGTCACAGAGTCTCAATTTGAAAATTAGAAATTCCTGGTTAAAAATTGTTAATTGGCATTTTAATCTTTATTCAAAGTTAAATTATCCTCTTTCTGCTCCTCATACTCCAAATAAGTCACAGTTGAAAGCAGAATGACTACCTTCAAGAAAGGAGATGAGGTTCCATTTTTTCTCTTTTTCTTCAATGCCTCATGCTAGTTGCTATTTTTTTAAACTTACCATAGCTGAACTGGGGATAGGATGAAAGAAAGAGGGCAGAGGAATGAGAAGGTTCTTTCTTGACTGGTGCTGTCTTCAGAAGGTTCCGTTGTCTCTGGGCTTGGCAGGAATGTCAAGCTGAGTCTCTCTCATGAGCAAAGGAGTAGGTATTTTGGAAGCTCCTCTACTAAAGCCTCCAGAACTAGAATACTCTCTGACATAAGGTCTCTTGGCCAAAATAGCTATTTAAATGACATTCTATGGCATTGTATTGTGAGCTCCACATCCCTTCTCCAGAAGCACCTGCCTTGGCCACGTTATCAGAAGGAAGTGCAATCATCTCTGGCATCACCACCATCAGAGGCTGCTTCCTCTGGCCTCTCCCTCACGTTACAGCTCCTAGCCATGTGTTAGATGTCACATGATCCCCACCCCACAACCGAACACAAGGTTTACATACCAAGCTGTCCAAGTGATCTCCTTTGAGGCTCTGCCTAACAGATCAGAATGAGAAACAATAGAAATCACAGAATAGATTCTTCCCAAAGAAGCCTCCATCATAAGTTCCTCCATCCATCTCTACAGATCCTTTCATACTTTCCTTGTTGACATGAAAGTCAACAAAACATTTTCAGACACTTACTTTTAAATTTCTGCCTGATGACCTGATATATCACTTTGCAATTTTTATACTTATTTTTTTTTCTTAACTCAGTGAAAGCTTCCAGTTTAATATCCTGTTTCATCTTCCTTTCTCTACCACCCAAATATTGGTATTCCGCAAATTTCTGTCCTTGAGCCAATTATTGCTTTACTCAATACATTTGCCTTCTTGAGCAGTTTTTCCAATTTCATGGCAACAGTTATGTGCGTGCAAATTACTTCAAATTCCTTGTGTCCAGTTCCATTCCCTCACAAGTCTCTGATTCTTAAATCCAACTTCTTATTGAATAATAACACTGTGGAAGCTTGTGGGAATTTTAAATTTGATAAATCCCAAAACAAACACTTTCTTTTCCTCGTTCTGTTTCTCACTTGCACAATAGATGCCTTTAGTTCTGTTTTTCCATTTTGGGGGATGCTCTTACCTTCCCCACCATATTTCATCTCTACCTATGCATTAACAAAACTGCTAACCTGCTGGATTAGGTGTCAGCTCCTCATTTCCCACACCTAGAAGAGCGGATTGCTTCTCTTCTGGATGCCTCGGGTTTTTCTTCCCTCTGTCAGTGCCACTGTCTTCTGTGTGAATTCACACCTGTTCCTGTCTTCACACCCTGGGAGTCCCTCAGAGGCAAGGACCATGTTAAACTCATCTCTGGATCCTGCCATGCCCAGGGCAGTCCTGGTACAGAGTGGGTTCTTACCAAATGTTTACGTTAATTTTGCCTTGCAGACATCATATCATCTGATGCTTATCCCATGTCATCAGAATAAAATTGCTACTATCACCAAATTTCAGACAAGAAAACTATGATTCGAAAATGATGAATCACTAGAAATGATGTCCAACCGGAAGAAGCACTTTTAAGGCTCTATATTTCATCCACAGCCAAGGACTCATCTTTTCTAGGGTGTATGTCTTCATTCCAGCCTTATAGAATCTGGCCTTTTAACTAACCCGAAAGAAAATTCAATCCTTAAGCTCCATACGTGGGCTCTGTCTCTAGTCTTCGGCTTCCTCTCAGTTCCGCCTGAAATACAGAAATCAAGTCCGTTGGCTAACTGATATATCCGAGGCGTCCTACTTTGTTTCATCATGATGTCCATGAAAACGATGAATAAGACCATTAATAGTCCATGCCAGCTCTGTACTGCCCTGTGGTGTCTTCCCAAGAGTCCTTCGGTTTATTACAGGCAGCAGTCCTTGACTTGCCCTGACCTCACATCTCTTCCCCCAACTCTTTGTAAAACCTTCTTCTTGTGTTTGAACTTATGGTAGGACAAATAATGTCCCTCCCCACCAAAAATATCTGTACCTTAAATCCTGGCATCTGTGTCTGTGCTGATATTCTATTAAAGAGCAGAAGGGACTTTGAAGATTTAATTGTTGGAGGCCTGAAGATAGATTATCCTGGATTATCCACTCAGGCACAGTCTAATCACTTGAGCCCTTAGAAGGTAAGAAGTCCCTCCAGCTTGAGTCAATCAGAAATGTGACAAAGAAAGAAGCGGGAAAGACGAAGCAAAAGAGGCAAGGACTTGACGCCTCGTTGCAGGACTTGATGCATCCTTGCAGGACTTGATGCATTGTTGCAGGACTTGACACGTCCTTGCAGGACTTGACGCATCGTTGCAGGACTTGCGTTGTTGCAGGACTTGATGCATCCTTGCAGGACTTGATGCATCATTGCAGGACTTGACACGTCCTTGCAGGACTTGACGCATCGTTGCAGGACTTGCGTTGTTGCAGGACTTGATGCATCCTTGCAGGACTCGATGCATCGTTGCAGGACTTGACACGTCCTTGCAGGACTTGATGCATCCTTGCAGGACTTGACGCATCGTTGCAGGACTTGATGCGTCCTTGCAGGACTTGATGCATCGTTGCAGGACTTGATTGTGGAGGACCATGAATGGGGGGGAGACAGGTAGCCTCTACGAGCTGAAAACAACCCCTGTCCAACAATCAGCAAAGAAATCGCCAAGACCTCAGTCCTACAACCTCATAGAACTGGATTCTGCCAACAGCCAGAGAGAACAGGACACAGATTCTTGCCCAGAGCCTCCGGTAAAGAACACAGCTCTGCAGACATCTTGATTTTAGTCCTGTGGGAGTTATTTCAGACTTCTGAGCTAAAGATTCTGTAAAATATAAGCTTGTGTTACTGAAAGCAGCTTATTCATGCTAATTTGCTAAATGGTAATAGAAAACTAGTACGGAGCCTTAAGTGTTTACAAGATAATTATTCTGTTTGTCCCTGACAAGCAGATTGAATTTAAGGTGCTTTGGACTGGCTATCTTATCCTTCTCCAGAGAAAATGTCTTTTCAAACTTGGGAGCAATATGGAAAAAATGGAAGATTCTGAGACTGGGGTACCCATCACAAAGACCTGGGTACCCTTGCTCTCTATCAACAAACTTAAAATATTGGGATTAACATTATCAACATGAAGGTACAGAGCAAAAATTGATGAGGGATCCCCAATCTGTATGGTTAGGATTGCCTCAACCGGTACCTATGCTTATCCCCATTGCCTGGAATCCTGAGAAATATGCCATAAGGATGCTCCAGACAGCTGCACACCCTGCTTCCTAGAATCCCTTGCCATTCGCTTGTCCCAGATCTCTGCACTGAGCAGATCTGTACTCCCTGCCTTTTGGCCTCCTGATTCCCCCTTGCTCTGGCTGACTTTCTTCTGTTTTCTGTTTAACTCTTAGACCTTACTGGGCACTTCCCAAACAAAAGACAAGATCTGCTCCAGCTTCCATTCTTTCAGAGAAGTGGAAAAAGGAAGCCAAGAAACAATGAGAAATAGTAACACAATTTCTCCTTCTCCTATCAAAGCATTCTCTATCCAGAGAAGGAAGCAAAGGGGGGAATTATTCTGTGATGTCCCCTTTGGGTCATCTTGTTCCTGGCCCCATTAGAGTCCCTCTCTGAGATGAGAAAGGAAAGAGAAGAAAAAGGAAGAAATAATGGATGTGTAAAGCAAAACAAGAACAATGACAATTAGGTTCCAATTATTCATCTCTTAATGGATATGACAAAGTAACCATCCTCCATGAATAATTACAATATCTGCTTAAATCGACTGTTTCTCTGTTATTACAAAATCTCCTGTTAATTGATTACAATGCAGCTCTCCCAAAGCCCTTGTATAATCTTTCTCCTTGGCAAACACCTTTTCCCCTTTAGCACACCTTTCACAGCACACAGGTGGTTCCAGTCACTCACCTTCTACCCTTATATTCAAACTGAGTGGTTGCCTTTATTATTCTGCATGCCTTTAGGTTCTAAGTCTTGCCCAAGTTTCCTTTATTTCTCTGTTATTGTGACAGCCTCGTCTTTACAATGCACGCCAGTCGCACCTTGGTTTCACCTGTACTTTTTATCTGTATTTCCAGATTACACCCTACTCTGACACATCACTTTCCCATAATGGTTCAAACTCATATATCAACCTTCTTCTGATCTCAACTGAAACTGGCCCATATTGTCACCTTGGTCCCTCAGGCAGAATGTGAAACTCTGATACCATTCCAGTTCCAGACAAGTGCACTCTATAAAACGTAAAATATACAGGAGGCAATCCGCGGATGCTAAAATTAGTGGGTAAAAGTTTATGGAGAAACAAGAAAAGTATCTTCCCCAAAATATATATTTATAAAAGGAAAATGATACCTTTTCAGGGAAAAGCCTGGTAGACACAACTTTAATCAAACGGTCAAAGTCAACATCCCCAGTTATAAGACATCTATCTTGTACCCCTTGGTATGATGCATAAGCTTACCTTGGAGACATTGTGTATTCAGCTCTGCTGCTGCTACTACTGCTAAGTCGCTTCCGTCGTGTCCGACTCTGTGCGACCCCATAGACGGCAGCCCACCAGGCTCCCCCGTCCCTGGGATTCTCCAGGCAAGAATACTGGAGTGGGTTGCCATTTCCTTCTCCAATGCATTAAAGTGAAAATGAAGTTGCTCAGTCACGTCCGACTCCTAGCGACCCCATGGACTGCAGCTTACCAGGTTCCTCCATCCATGGGATTTTCCAGGCAAGAGTACTGGAGTGCGGTGCCATTGCCTTCTCCAATTCAGCTCTAGACCACCACAATAAAGCCAATATTGCAGTATTGCAGGGCACACAAATTTTTTGGTTTCCCAGTGCATATGAAAGTCATGTCTGTCACAGATATAGAGAAAAAACTAGTGATTAACAATGAGCAGAGGAAAGGGCAAGACAGGGGTGGGGGATTAAGAAGTAAGCATAAAATAAATAAGCTAAGATGATCTATCATACAACACAGGGAATATAGCTAACATTAAAAATAATTATACAAGGAGCATAACCTTTGAAACCTGTGAATCTCTGTTTTACACCTGTAACTGATGTGGTACTGGTACATCACATATATCTCAATAAAAAATTATTTTTAAAAGTTGTTATATCTATACTATCTATTAAGTGTGCAATAGCATGTCTAGAAAAAAACACTGCATATATATACCTTAATTACAAAATATTGCTAAAGAAATTCTAACCATCATCTGAGACTTCAGCAAGTCATAATAGCAACATCAGCGATCACGGATCACAGATCACCTTATCAAACACAATAATAATGAAAAAGTTAAAATATTGCAAGAATTACCAAAATGTGACACAGAGAGCAAAGTGAGGAAATGCTGCTGAAAAAATGGTTCCGATAGACTTGCTTGATGCAGGTTGCCACAAACCTTCAATTTGTAAAGCACACACTATCTGCGGAGAGGAATGGAGGGAAGCACAATAAAACGAGGTCTGCCTGTACGGAGGAAGGCATATCATAGCTGAGGGTTTTTCACCCCAAATGTATCATCCCAATCAGCCATGAGAAAACATCAGACAAACACAAATTGAGGAAAATTGTACAAAATATCTGACCAGCACTCTTCAAAAATAGCCTGATCATAAAAGACAAGGAAAAACAGGAGCTGTCAAAGATTAGAGGAAACTAAAAAGACATGAAACTAAATGCAACATAGCATCCTGGACTGGATCCCGGAATGCAAGAAGGAAATCTGTGGAAAAACTGGTGAATTCAGAATGCAGTTTTTGGCTTAACCAATAGTATTACGCCCAGTTGCTCAGTCATATCCGACTCTCTTGACCCCATGGACTGTAGCCCACCAGGCTCCTCTGTCCATGGGATTTCCCAGGCAAGAATAGTGGAGTGGGTTGCCATTTCCTACTCCAGGGGATCTTTCCCACCCAGGGATCTAACACGCATCTCTCCAGTCTCCTGGATTGGCAGGCAGATTCTTCATCACTAGCGCCACCTATGGTACCAACATGAATTTCTTAGTTTCAATCTCTGTTACATATCATGTGAAATATTAGCATTGGGGGAATTGGGGCTGAAAGAAACTCTCTGCACTATTACTGCAATTTTTTGTACATCTAAACTTAACTTGTTACCTGTATGACCTCAAACAATTAAACTCGAGTCTCAGTTTATTCATCTTTGAAAACTTTTAGATCAATGACCCCCAAAGATTCAAACTGATGCAAAGACAGAAGCCACTTAAATAAAACAAGATAATGAAACTGAAATGTGCACATTTATGACAAAATCGTTCACATATATAGTAATCTTCAAAATAACCAAGGTAATCATATGTGACAAGTGAGTAAAGTTTCAGCAAGATGATGAGTAAAAATACTTAGCACATATAGTAAGCACTCAATAAATACTGTTTATGACTCAACAAGGTGCTTTTGCCTAGAAAGGCATTCATTTGGATCCAGGCCTTTTTGACTCCTGATGTAGTTCAGAGAGAAAGAAGAGCAAATTAGGAAACAGTCTGAAAAAATTAAAAAAAAAAAAAGAACTGGCATTCTAAAGAGACAATGTAGATCTGAGAAAGACGACGAAAACTGGAAATTCAGCAATATTCCAAGAGAGAAAAATCCTCAGTGGAATAAAAGTCTGAGGGTGAAGAGGATGATTTGGTGTTTTTGAAATCTCATGCCTATAGGACCAAACATCCAACTGGACCACCCAAGTGAGGTCAGAACCCCTCTTCTCTCCCATGCTCTTCCCAGGATCAGAACTAGTCAAGTAGATCAGATCTCAGGAGTTGTATTCATCCCCTTCTCTGTATAAATGAATAAACAGCAGCAGAGACTAAACTGCCTGTCTAGACTTTGCTCCAAAGAATTCCGACTTTCAATGGTTTTAAAAATAGGTTTTGAGGGCTGGTGGAAAACATATACTGACACACCCTTGAACCAAAATTCAAACGAGTAACCAAGAGATAGTTTGAAAACATGCAGAGGACTTTGGTTTCTATTGAACAGTAATGACACACCAGGTTATTTGAACTAATTCTCTAGCTAAGAAAAAAATGCTGGACAAGATATTTTTGAATGTTTTCTTTAAAGTGTTAAAGAGCTGGGGCAGTGACTTCACAAGATGGCAGAGTAGGAGCCCCCAGCCTCCATCCCCAAACAAAGAACTAGATAGCTTCTCCATGACTGAAAACAGCTCTGGGAGAGCTCACAAGTCCAGTTAAGAAACTTCTGCAAAAAAAAATAAAAGAAAACAAGCTGCTGCAACACAGTGAAACAAACCAAAAAACCTGAGAATACCACACACACCACGTATAGAAAGGATGGCTCCGCTTTGCCTGCATCATCCCATGCCCCCGGCCAGCACCGCTCAGTGCCAATAGGAAACTCCCAACTCATGGCCGGCAGAGGGAGAGTGCGGTGAGCAACCACCATCTCCACCTTTCCAGGCACTACACAAAGAACCTGCTTTGATTTCATCCCATTCAGTTCAGTTCAGTCACTCAGTCGCATCTGACTCTTCGCGACCCCATGGACTGCAGCATGCCAGGCCTCCCTGTCCATCACCAACTCCCATAGTTTACCCAAACTCATGTCCACTGAGTCGGTGATGCCATCCAACCATCTCATCCTCTGTCGTCCCCCCCCACCCCGCCCTCAGTCTTTCCCAGGATCAGGGTTTTTTCAGATGAGTCAGCGCTTCCCATCAGGTGGCCAAAGTATTGGCGTTTCAGAGCTGAGATATCTAGAAAATGCTAGGAACAAGATGGGCAGGGGCCACCAGTATCAGCCATACAGTAGGAGCCACCGTGGCCTGCTCTTCCACAGTCTCCGGTAGCCTCCACTGCTAAGGACCGCAGTGCACACACCCCCAACTTTCGTCACCAGGAGCCTTGCTGCAGACCCCAGGAGAATGCTCTGCAGAGGATTCCGAGAGCTTCACCTGTGAGGAAACCAACAGTCAGTATGGCCATCCTGGATATCCATTAGATTTCACTACTGAAGTTGTCTCCTCACGGGTCTTCACCTTTGCAGATGCCGGCTGCCAAGAGTCACTCCTGACTCCCTCTCGTCTCCTTTCTCCAGAGCCCAGGATGCCCACAGGGACAGCCAGCTCCAGCCTTCCCGGCTGTGGGCACATAAGGCACCCTTGTAAAAACTCACTGATGACTCCCAGCACCGTGTATTCTTGGCTATCCCCAGAAGCCCAGGAGTGCACACTGACAGCCAGCACCCTCCACCCCCGCAGATGTTTGGGAGCCTGGATGGATCCAACCAGGAGTCACTGGCGGGCACCTCTGGGTTCACTGGCAGCTAGCCCCTGCAGCTGTCCCTGCACACTGCCATCCAGACTCCCATCATGAGTCCCTGGGTGAGAAACTGCAGCGACATGAGTGTGTGCTGATAGCCAGGGCCCCCCAGCTGCTACTGAGCCTGCAGGCAGCCTGGCCCTCTGGTGAGGGCCCCAGCCCTTGCCCCTGTGTGGGTCTGCACCTGGCCCTTGCCGCTACAGAAGCATCTGAAGCCAGGCCCCAGTGATCAAGCGTGTGCACACCCCCCACTCCTGGCTGCCCTGGTCTCTGGCTCTTGAGGCCCTGCTATGGACCCCAGCACCTCTGACAGCCACGATGGACCCCTCCACGGCTCCCTTGAAAAGAATCACTCGGTGCTAAGCGGGCGGCCCCCAGCTGCCTGAGCTGGTGAGACACCACACCTTCCCTAGCTGGGGCCCCTTCAGGCCCCTGCTCTTGGTGCCCTGCACCCCCAGACTGGAGTCACAGTGCGGCCCCACCCCCAGCGAAGGCCTCTCCTTACTGAAATCAGTCCATAAACTCTGAAAGAACTCTTCAAATGCACAGACACCCACACGAGGCTACAGGGATCAAGAAAAATCAGGAAAACTTGACACCACCAAAGGAGCATGACAAACTCCCAGGGTAACTGTGTTAGGTGCTCTGTTGTGTCCGACTCTTTGCAACCTCATGGACTAGCCCACCAGTCTCCTCTGTCTGTGGAATTCACCAGACAAAAACACTGGAGTGGGTAGCCATTTCCTTCTCCAGGGGAGCTTCCCAATCCAGGGATTGAACCTGGGTCTCCTGCATTGCAGGCAGATTCTTTACCATCTGAGCCACCGGAGAAGCCCCCTGAAAGAAATGGAGATCTATGAATTGCATGACAAAGAACACAAAATAATTGAAAAGGCAAACTCAGATAAACCCTGGATGTTCGTATCCTCATCCAGGGCCTCAGAAAGCCTAGCAGATAATTCTCAAAGGCCATGAGAGACACAGAACAGCTTTCAGTTATGTAAGTAAAAAGGGTAACAGGAGTGGGAACCGACACAGAACAGACAACAGAGAGCAGAAACTGATCCTGAAAGCCGTCCAATGCTGGAACCATTAGAAATCTATTTTAAACCACTGTACTTACTATTTAAAGAAAACGAAAGTTAAAATATCTGTTTCTAAAAATGATAGCATTTGAGGAAAACTGTTCTGAACTCAATACATAAGGAGCTTGGAAGTCATCATTCCCATCCTCATGAAAAAAGCCGAACAAACTGAAAATCAGCAATTTAGATCCATCAAAGAATTGAGGTCACAGGGCACACAGATATTCCCAGAATTGGAGAGAGACACACAGGCAGATAAAAAGAAACACAAGTTAAACAAAAAACCTTCCCAGGACCCAGGACTAGAGCAGGAAAACCTGAACTCTAAATGATGAATTGCTGAAACCTCAGTGTGGACAGTTCTGAGAGTTAAAAACTCCAGAGAGGCTCAATATTTGAGGGCACACTCACATTTGTGAGTTTTCCCTCCAGAAGGTATATCAAGATCTCACAGTTAATATTAGAGAAAAATCCCCTCAAGAAACCATTTCTAAGTATACCAGAGCATTCTGTTCTTTTTAACAAGGCCTCCCTTTAAGAGAAACTATTTTAACAGAGTCTAACACACTGATTTATATAAAACCTTAACTGACCTGGAGGTAGGGAAATACCAAATTCCAGCTTATGCTAGCACTCCTGCCTCATGTAAAGGCGGAGAAAAACAAGACGAAACAAAAAGCGCTTGTGAAGGTCATAGCCCAGGAGTCCAGGCTCTCTGAAGGACTGACAGCTAATCGTAAGATTATAGAATACTTCTCTTCCCTCACACTTTACATCAGTAGGATTCCTATATAATAACAGAGGAAATAGAATTGAAAAAACTGTATGCCTCACATCTTAATAGTTTCAGCAGAAGATATTAAGAAGAGGAGGCAAGAATACACAGAACTGTACAAAAAAGATCTTCATGACCCAGATAATGATTAACCTAGAGCCAGACATCCTGGAATGTGAAGTCAAGTGGGCCTTAGGAAGCATCACTACGAACAAAGCTAGGGGAGGTGATGGAATTACAGTTGAGCTATTTCAGATCTTACAAGATGATGCTGAGAGGGTGCTGCGCTCAATAGGCCAGCAAATTTGGAAAACTCAGCAGTGGCCACAGGACTAGAAAAGGTCAGTTTTCATTCCATTCCCAAAGAAAAGCAGTGCCAAAGAATGCTCAGACTACAGCACAATTGCACTCATCTCTAATGCTCAAAATTCTCCAAGCCAGGCTTCAACAGTACATGAACTGTGAACTTCCAGATGTTCAAGCTGGATTTAGAAATGGCAGAGGAACCAGAGATCAAATTGCCAACATCCATTAGATCATCAAAAAACCAAGAGAGTTCCAGAAAAACGTCTGCCTCTGCTTTATTGAATACGCCAAAACATTTGACTGTGTGGATCACAAGAAACTGGAAAATTCTTCAAGAGATGGGAATACCAGACCACCTGACCTGCCTCCTGAGAAATCTGTATGCAGGTCAAGAAGCAACAGTTAGAACTAGACATGGAACGACAGGCTGGTACCAAATCAGGAAAGAAGTACGTGAAGGCTATATATTGTCACCCTGCTTATGTAACTTATATGTAGAGTATATCATGCCAAATACTAGGCTGGATGAAACACAAACTGGAATCAAGATTTCTGTGAGAAATATCAATAACTTCAGATATGCGGATGACACCACCCTTATGGTAGAAAGTGAAAAAGAAATAAAGAGCCTCTTGATTAAAGTGAAAGAGGAGAGTAAAAAAGGTGGCTTAAAATTCAACATTCAGAAAACGAAGATCATGGCATCTGGTTCCATCATTTCAAAGCAAGTAGATGGGGTAACAATGTAAACAGTGAGAGGCTTTATTTTGGGGGGCTCTAAAATCACTGCAGACGGTGACTGCAGCCATGAAATTAAAAGACGCTTGCTCCTTGGAAGAAAAACCATGATCAACCTAGATAGCATATTTAAAAGCAGAAACATTACTCTGCCAACAAAGGTCCAGTTAATCAAAGCTATGGTTTTTCCAGTACTCATGTATGGATGTGAGATTTGGACTATAAAGAAAGCTGAGCACCGAAGAATTGATGCTTTTGAACTGTGGTTTTGGAGAAGACTCTTGAGTCCCTTGGACTGCAAGGAGATCCAACCAGTCCATCCTAAAGGAAATCAGTCCCTCAGGACATTCATTGGAAGGACTGATGCTGAAACTGAAACTCCAATACTTTGGCCACCTGATGCAAAGAGCTGACTCATTGGAAAAGACCCTGACACTGGGAAAGATTGAAGGCAGGAGGAGAAGGGGATGACAGAGGATGAGATGGTTGGATGGCATCACTGACGCAATGGACATGAGTTTGAACAAACTCCGGGAAATGGTGAAGAACAGGGAAGCCTGACGTGCTGCATGCTGTCCATGAGGTCGCAGAGTCAGACACGACCGAGCAATGGAACTGAGCTGAGTATGTACTGCATGCTCCATCATGGCTGACCCTTTGCGACCCCAGGCACTGTGACCCACCAGGCTCCTCTGTGCATGGGATTTTCTAGGCAAGAATACTGGAGCGGGTTACCATGCCTTCTTCCAGGGGATCTTCCCAACCCAGGGACTGAACCCACGTCTCTTGCATCTCGTGCATTGCAGGCCGATTCTTTACCACTTAGCCATGGGGGAAAGCCCAGAGAAGGTATAGAAACAAAAAGCACAAATATTAATAAGATGCTGTATTTAAACCCGAAAGCTCCAGGAACTACATTGTGTATAAGTAGACAAAATATTCTAGATTAAAAAATGACTTTTAAAAAGCATAGTTATATGTTATTTAGAAGAAACATATATAAAAGTCAAGGGTATGAAAGACTTTTAAAAATTGAAAATTTTAAACAAAAGAAATCTCACATAGCTATATTAATATCAGTCAAAGTTGACTTTCAGATGAAAAGCATCGCTAGCAATAAAGGCAACATTACAAGGATAAAAGCTAAATTTAAACTGTGCGTGCAGAACTCAGTCACTTCAGTCATTTCCCACCGTTTGCAACTCCATGGACTATAACCCACTAGGTTCCTCTGTCCATGGAATTCTCCAGGCAAGAATACTGGAGTGGCTTGGCATACCCTTCTCCTCCAGGGGATCTTCCTGACCCAGGGATGGAACCTGGGTCTCTTGTTAATACAAGCAGGTTCTTTACCACCAGCACCACCTGGAAAGCCCAAATTTAAACTGTAAAGTATAACAATTTTACATTTGCCTGTGCTTCATGATACAGAAGCAAAATATATAAAAGCAAAATATTGTATATCAAAATGCATAAAACAAAAATTATACCTACACAGAATATATATAACAAGAAAAATCAATAAATTATAGCATATTTGAACAAGAAAATTAGCAAAGTTAGTTTCATAGACATACGTGGAAGACTCCATTCAAGACCGATAGAATATATATTTTGAAGCATACAAAACTGAACATTTTTTAATATAATTATATACTGGGATATAAAGCCAAGTGAATAACTTAAAAAATAAGCTTGATAGAATCTGCTTTCTGACAACAACGCAGTCAAGGTAAAAAACAATAACAAAAGAAAACTTGAAAAAGTTGTTTGGTAAAGTTAAGAAATACACTTTAAAATCAGACAAAGAATAAAGCATAATAAAAGTTTTTAAATATTTTAAACAAAAATATTACAAAATTATGTATATACCATGACCTGGGATGAAACTAATGGAATATATAAAATATATAAAAATGGAATAGAAGTTTATATATGTATATACTATACATATATATAAGCATAGCCATAATTATTCATATTAGAAAAGGTTGAAAATCAATGAGCTAAGCATCTCTCAGAAGAAATTAGAAGTAAAAATACAAAAATGAACTCAATAGCAGAGAGGGAAAGAATTAATATAGGTAAGAGTTGAAATTTAATCTTAAAAAACATTTTTAAAAGAATGAAGTTATTTGTGAACGCTTCAGTGATGGTGTCCAAGACATCTTGTGAAGAAAGAGTTAAAAATTAACGTATAAAATCTGCTACTATTTGTGTAAAAGGGATCTATTTAGAGTTTGAGATTTTCAGTGCTTATACTCTTCATAATTTCTGTTTTTTAAACAAAATGAAAGTTGCATTTTTTAAAAAAAGAAGTAAATAAAATTTTGAATTAAAAACAAAACAAAACAAACAAAATGTTTAGCCAAAGTTGTCAAAAGGATCTAGAGGGAAGGGAGATTCACAGAGCCCTCATTCAAACATAGGGAGGATGCTGCCGCCTGCTCATGTGCTGATGTGAAGGTGGTGGGGTGGTAGGGCTGCTGATGGTGAGGGGCTGGGAGTGAGAGGATGAAGGTGATGGTCCTGGGGATCCCTGTGGCTGTGGAGGTGACACTGGCAATGGAGGTGGTGGTGATGTTGGTGCTGGAGATAGTGGTCAAGTTCTGGTCGGGGCTGTGATAGTCAAGTTCTTGGAGATGTCCCCACAGTCCATAGAGGTTCTGTCTGCCAAACTTCCTAGGCAACAGACAAGCCTTAGTCATCAATATGAGCCAAAAAAAACGAGAAATTTGATCACATCCCTCCACTTGAGATCACTCTGTGTTCTCTCTTCTTTCCTTTGTGCTCTGATTAGATCCCTAAAATTCAATCTTCTCATTAGTTGCCATCTGGTGCTGAACTGATTTTCAAAGGGAAGTTGACCACATAACATATGGGCTCTGAGAAGAGGTGAGCTGTATTACTTCTGATTACTGATGGGGTCGTAGAATCCGGGAGCAGTTACCAGAAGAACAGTTAGTCATTTTATGCCTTGATAACATCTGCTGTGTGTTTGGACAAGGCCATGCACTTGGTGAGCAAGGGAAACCTGGGAATGGATCTTTAGAGGTGAAGGGGAGGTCCCCGGTGATTTACAGTGAGGACATGAGACCGGACTGCCACAGAGGGAAATAATTAGTAAAGCCGAAACCTTGCATAGACCACAGGCATTTCACAGTTGCCACTCCCCTTCAGATTCACTGGCCCTAGGTCAGACGTGAGATGACGGCGTGAGTTTCCTGCCCCAGAGAAGAGACTGTATGCTGAGGGACAGCATCTCTGTATCACCAGCCAGAAACTTCAGTTTCCCTCTAATCATGCCCCTTAATTGGTCCAAGCAGAGGGGGCTGATTGCTCAAAGGGATGAAAAGCAAAAACCCTAGAACAACATTTTATCCTCATTTAATCAATCATATTTCACTCTGTACACCTCTCACAACCCCCACTTAGGCAACAACACAGGACCTCTCTGATTATCTCCCTGGGTTTCATTGCACACTCAAAAATTTCTCGAAATTAAATTATCTTAATTCACTTTTGTTTAGAGAGAAATTCTACATGATGGTTTTGAGAGGAAAAATATAGCCTTAAGCACTGGACCAAAAAAAAAAAGACAGGAAGAAAGAAGAAAAAAAGGAAGATAGAATAAAAGAGAGAGAGAAAGAGAGAGGGAAGGAGGGAGGAATACAGAAGGAAGAGAAAGGATACAGAAGGTTAATGTCCCAAAAGTCTGGGACTTAACTGCCTTGGGAAAGTCTTAGTCAAGAGAAATTTTCCTGCCCCTTAACTAATTTGGAGGCAAAATAAGAACCATGTGAACAAGCAAAACTGACCAGGTCCTATCTATCCAGCACTAAGTTCTCAGGGGAGGAAAGGTGAGTGACATTTTCTGCTTTAAGACAATCTTGTTATCATTAACAGCACTATTGTTATTCCAGCTTCGTCCTGCCCTTGTCCCTTCTTTACCATTGAAACTGACTTCTGACTACTTTGGTCCTTTCAGCTTCCTTTGCATCACAATACACAGACTAACAATGCTCTAATTTTCCCCCATTGAAACGTACCCTCCTCCCAACCCCCAAAACAGATTGGTGTGATTATCGAGTAGTTCTGGGTGCTTCGCGCTTCATCTTTTCTTGCTGTAACCAGACAGCCCTTTCATATTCTTATGATAACTGAAACATTTGAACAATCATTGTCCTACGGAGGAGCTGATCTTTGAGCAATCGTGCTTTGTACCATCCCATCCCCTTTGGGAGCAAGATCAGTTTTAAAATAATGACTTCTCTAGCAGTTTATTACCAGCCTGGAGTCATTTTCACACCTCAGAAGTGAAGGCTTAATGAGCAGAGAAATTAAAGAGTAAAACTCTGCTAGTGTCTTCTTAAATGGTGGCATTTTGGCAGCTCAGGAGAAGCTTCCAAAGAGGAGCCGTGTCACAGTCACCTTGTTCTCCAAATGACCTTTAGGTAATGAACCTCAGAGTTTCCTCCCCACAGCTCCACCCCCTTCTTTTCCATCCTGGAGATGCCTCCCAGGAAGAGCAGACTGAAAAATGGAGTCGTGTGAGCATAATGAATTCATCTGACACAATGCTGGGAAGACAGTATTGACTCAATAAAATCCTCCCGAGTAGTGATCACACACCCCCAGACCCTCCCCACCACAACAACCCCTTACCAATAGTTGCCAGGTCCTGGGCATCTTTTAGAAATACACTCAAATACCATTTATTCTTATAGATGTTGGAGGGGTGTGTAATTTCCTCGGTTCTGTCTCATCACAACGAAAATTTGAAGCAACGGACCAGCGTCGCAGCCCTCAGAGAGACCACTGCTACAGCTCTCGGATGGACCAGCGTTTCAGCTCCTGTGACAGCTCAGTTTTATTTAGAAAGTAAAAGGAAACACATCCTCGAGGCATGAGGGCATGCCGACCCAAAAGACGTGAAGACGAGAGAGACCCCCGACCATTTGGCTCCTCTTTTTATGTTTTTTCTCCTCCCCCTGGCCTGCCCTGTGTAAACTGAGCCAGCCAGGAGGGCTGTTTGTTTTACCTGAGGCCCTCACTCCAATCTTCGGACCCTCCTTTGTTCTGTGTTCAAGGGCTTTTCCCTTCCTTGTCTTTTAGCCACCACCGTTCTGGACTCGTTTTCCTATTCTAACTACCTAACATAACCCCTTCATAACTCTCCCAGTTTGTCTTCCCTCTTCAGGTTTTTAGGGCAATTATGTACATATAGTATTGTAATTATTGTGTTATAACAGTCTATTAACGTATCTCACCTTCCCATGAGGGAAAGCAAGGGTAGTGACCAAGCAGTGTTAATTTTTACATCCCTAATGTCCATTACTTTAAGGGTGTCCCTTGTAGCTTAGCTGGTAAAGAATCCACCTGCAATGCAGGAGACTCCAGTTCCGATTCCTGGGTCAGAAGATCCGCTGGAGAAGGGATAGGCTACCCACTCGAGTCTTGAATTTTCCTGGTGGCTCAGATGGTAAAGAATTTGCCTGAAATATGGGAGACCTGGGTTCAGTCCCTGAGTTGGGAAGATCCCCTGGAGAAGGGAATGGCTACCCACTCCAGGATTCTGGCCTGGAGAATTCCATGGACTGTGTGGTCCATGGGGTCACAAAGAGTCAGACACAACTGAGTGACTTTCATTGATATCCATTACAGTGCTTAGCAAAAGTAAATTAGTGAATATTTGGTAAAAAATGAATGATTGGATAATTCTGATGAGTCTTTTCAAATAAACAATAGTTTTTTTTACCAAGGCTGTTACTCCAGAATCATATCCCTGTCCCACCTTTGAACAGAAACAAATTACTCTTAACTACGTTTCAGGAGGGAGCTGCAAAGAGAGAAAAGCAACTGGTTGGAACAAACGAGGACCGAGATGGCAGGGGACTGACTTCCTGTAGACTTGAGCCTCACTATACGTTCACTGTAATTTATTAGCATGCTAAGTGACACACACACCAGTGACATGACAGTTGACGATTGACGTGGCAGTTGACGATTGCCATGACAACAACCGGAAAAGCCCCACAAAAGGAATATCAAGGAGCTGTGCATCAGTTCAGCTCCAAATCACACCCCTGTTCTCAGAAAGCTCATAAATATTCCTCTCACTCTTTCCAATTCCCTCCCTGGACCCTCCTATATATTTGGTGGCTCTGTCCAAACTGGGTTGAGAAGTTGACTTGTCAACTGAGCTTCTGCTTCTCCACTTTTTGGCCATTGAATAAAGCTTGTGTTGTTCCATTTTAAGCATCAAAAGAACCTTTCTAGCCAGTATCAGGGCTCATATCAAAATTGACTCAAACTATAGGAATAAAAGGGCTTCCCCGTGGCTCAGATGGTAAAGAATCTGCCTGCAATGCAGGAGAACCAGGTTCCATCCCTATGTTGAGAAGATCCCCAGGAGAAGGAAATGGCAATGCACTCCAGTATTTTTTGTCTGGAGAATTCCATTGAGGAGCCTCACAGGATCACAAAGAATCAGACAAAACTGAGTGACTAACACTTTCAGTTTCACAGGAATAAAAACCAGTAGACATAAGGATCAACTTCCCTGCACGTGAATGCCACGGTGGTGTCAGAGAAGAAACAAGATTCGCCAGTCCTCACCCGACCTCTTAACTGAGACTTTTCACATCACTGCTAAATACAGATGCCCTGAGACTTTTCACATCACTGCTAAATACAGATGCCCTGGGAAGCATTTATGCAAATCTATTAGCGTTCCCACCTGGGCCAGAAAGATCAAAGATCTCATGTTTGGATGGTCTTTCTCTCACAGCATCTGCAATCTTTGGGGATCTGTTTCTGGCTAAGGAATCTGCCGTGAGGGTAGAATCAAAGTGCCTGGCGTAGCCAAGCCAAAGTAATGAAGTAGTAGAAAGCAGCCTATCTCAGCGGCTGCCGAGCCAGCATCTGCCTGCCTAATTGCATAGTTTGCTTGGCTGGATTTGAGGCTCTTATTGATATTTGGAACAACTTTCCCTTTCTATTCATAGTGGTAGTTAGAGAGATAGATTTTGATTTCCAATACTTTGTGTTTATTTCCTCTTTGTGACAGAGAAAGCCACAGAGGGAGCCAAAGAGAAAATGGCTGTTTAGGGGTGCAAGGGCATCTTGGATGAGGAAGGGAAATAAACATAGGAATATGAGAGCCCTATTCTCTAGAGAACTCAGGAAGGTTGAGGTCTCTTCCACATGACTGGCAGCCAACGCTATTAATAGGCATGGAAAGCATTTCTATGCAATCCTAGGTTCCACGCATTTGTCATGGAAGGCTCATTGTCATCAGAGGGAGATCCACCCCTCCTCTGCAGTAGATATGAGAAACGGGGCTGATTGCTTTAGAAAAGCCAATGGAATTAGGCTGATGTTTACTGCTTCATAAAGGCATAGTGGACAAATTACCCAGCTAGACCATATTGGGTGGAATTGTTAGTTGAAAGTGACAACCAGGCCTGTAATTTACACTGCACTTTGAAAATTTAAGCTGGGAGGCTCGGAGCTCTCAATTGTGTATTGTAAAGCTTCTTTTGTACTTCTGGCTCATTTTGTGCTGGGAATCATTTAGCCATTGACTTTAACTGCTAATACAGTTCCATCAAACACCAAGAATAAATCAAAATTACTGGATCATTCAAAATCTGTCCTCAGAGTTGTTTATATGTATTTTTTTCCACCATGACTTCAGTGGAGTTAGCAGAGAAGCTGCTAAATGATGATATATTGTATATGCCTTGTTGCCATCTTCCTGGAGTCTCTTGCAAATAAGACATAATCCATGACAAATTCTTCTTCTAGTTATACAAAACATAAATAATGATAATAAAAAGGGAATCAAATTTATGAAAAATGAGGAAGAGATAGGAGAGAGATGTTTCAAATAAATAGCTCTTCTCTCAGTCTTGGCTCTTGTTGGGAAAGACAAAGAAGGAATTTTAAAACTAACTTCACCACACAAGGGCCTAAATTCCTCTCTGTCTAGTCTATTTGAGAGTGATAGAAGACTCTTATTTACATAACTTTTTGTTCAAAGCTGTACATACTAAATTTTAGCCTTATATATAAAGATTCCAAGCATCAGTTGTAAAAGTCACTCCATCCAAAGAAATACTTGGTGTATACATGAAGGTAACAGTGAGAGAGACCCAAACTGGTGATTCCAAGTTCACTAATATTCATTACGCATCAATAGATCTCAGATGGTAAAAACCACTGGAGTATTTAATCTGAGAAAACCTGCCACCCCGCTTGAATCTTTCTTTTATGGCTTTTTAAATTGCAGTTCAAAGGATAGATAGATAAATACATTAGCATTAGATTTGTTCACAAAGGAGTAAGAAATATTGTGGCAGGAAGAAATTGCTAATGTCTTAACATAGTCTCTCTGCCTCTTACCACTTTCACTCCTGAAATTTCTAGCAAATATGCCTGCAGGATTATAAAATCCATCCACAAATGTTAACAATGTCTTGCTAATTGAAAGCCCTGCTCCTGTTTTCTACTGAAATCATTATTTTCTCCCTTTGTGCCAGATATTGGAAGACATAAAGCAACAACAAGATCTCTTCTCAAGGCATCCTGGTCATTGATCTTACATTAACACAGCAAAATAAAAGGTTTGGGAGTGAGCATTTATCAGATTATACTTTCTTCTGACTGGTGGTAAGTCGTGTCTGACTCTTTACGACCCCATGGACTGCAGCCCACCAGGCTCCTCTGTCCGTGGAAAGCTAGGCAAGAATACTGGAGTGGGTTGCCATTTTCTTCTCCAGGGGATCTTCCTGACCCAAGGATAGAACCCTGGTCTCCCATATTACAGGCAAATTCTTTATCATCTGAGCTACCAGGCTGGTATTATATAAACATATATAAACATAGAGCATGTTTATACATGTTTATATATAAATATGTTTATATATATAAACATATATAAACATAGAGCTGATGGATGAGACACTAACTGAACTCTCCAATAGTAGTATTTAAAAAGACCATTCAAATTATATCATAATAACAAGACTCCCCACCCCCTACCCCCACCCCCACCACCCCCCCCCACCAGATTCCAGAACTCAGGAACATCTGTTTGCAAGGAGGCTTCAGAAACTGCTATGAGGGCTTCCCTGGTGGCTCAGTGATGAAAAGTCTGTCTGCCAATGCAGGAGACACAGATACAATCCCTGACCCAGGAGGATCCCACGTGCCACGGAGCAGCTAAGCTCGTGCACCACAACTAATGAGCCTGTGCTCCAGAGTCTGGGCGCTGCAACTACTGAAGCCCACACACCCTGGAGACCGTGCTCTGCAACAAGAGAAGCCACTGCAACGAGAAGCCAGCCCACCGCAGCTAGAGGAAAGCCTGCACAGCAGTGAAGACCCAGCACAGCCAAAAATAATAAATAAATAAATAATCGTTAAAAGACCCATCTCAAAAACAAACTGACGACAGCAACACGAAGCTGTTACGAGTCTTGTAAATGTGGACTGTGACTGCTCTATCCACCTAGCATCAATAATCAGCCAGCCTCACAGGGTGTTGGCACTCCAGGGACCCAGACCAAATCAGCATAGCGGTTTAGAAATGTAAAGAGAGAGAAGAGCCTTTGCAATTAAGAGTGTTCTGCCCATTTATAGAATCAAATTTTCTAGGAACATAGCTTAGGATAAACCACGTTAGATGAACATTTCAACATAATATAACGAACGCAATCATTTCAGTGAAGCAGATAGCAGAGCAATTTGTTCTAGCAGATGGTTCGCCCTGGGATCAGAGCAATTATCTCCTTACTCTACACACAGGGGTAGCCAAAGATTCTACAGTTGACTGTTCAAAGCAACTTAGCAATACAAGGAAATTTCTGTTATGGTAAAACACAGGGTTTGCATCTGCCTTCTGCACAAGCAAGTCCTGGAGAATGTTCTGCAGAATAAAAGATGATTGCTTATCTGTACATGCATGGTCGTCTTGCTGAGTTATCTCAGAGAGCTGGACCTAGAAGGGGTGAGAACTCAGAAGAATGCTTGCCATCCTGCCACCCCTGGAAGACATAGGCTTTTTTCTTGACTATTGCCTAGGAAAATAACTCTTCTTGCTGTTATCTTTCCATTTTGTCATCTTGAATCTATAGACAGATTACATTGCCCTACCTAAAACAAATCAACAGTTACCAAAACAAAGTTTGCAAATCACATTTCAAGCAGTGAAGATATAAGCATTTGTGTTGTTTTCTGATATGCAGCTACAGAAATGGAGTCAGTGTGCAAAAACCAGCTTAAAAAAATGTTTACCAGGAAAAAAATGGTTGAATACAGAAAACAGATACATAATCTTTACATAGATCAAAACACTCGTTCAAATCACCTAAATTATAAATACTTCTATCAGTTCTCCTGAGTTACAATGCAGATGCTTCCAAATTGTAAACATATGCCTAACTTTGGCAGAATTATAATATAAATATGGAATTAAACATGTTCGGTATGGGCTCAGTCACTTTTGCCTCTGTGAGGAAAACTAAAGCTAGAAGCTAAGTTAAACAAACAAACAACAGTTGGTTGTAGAGGGCTGGATGTGGGGAAAAAAATGAAAATCAGAAAGCTGTATAGACTGTGGAGTTACAGGGAGCCAGTCACCCAGGAAAACTTGAAGCAAAGAAATGGTCATAGAATGCGTGACTTGCAAAATCAAAAGAAGTTTAAGAAGATGCTTAGAGATGGTTATAGGGCAGGGACACTCAGAATACTGAAGACCGGATTGCTCATTGTCTTATACACACCAGCCAGACACTAGGTATGACAGCTGCCTCCATCCTCAAGGAAACAGAAAGAGGTGGCCTGTAGTTCGGAGTAGAGGTGAAAACCAAGGCAGAATTAGGAAACAAAATATAGAAGCTACTCTGAAATCCTGAGCATTGCCTTCAGCAGAGTCTTTTTGGATTCAATGACTCCTGAAGTCTATAAATTACTACCAGGTATGACCTTCTCCCCTTATATGACTAAAGTGGTTATACATGCCCCATGGTTGACTGAGCAGATGTGATCTTAAGTGTGTTCTCTATTTAGGAGGAAGGTTTCCCTTGGAGAGACCCATAAGCAAAAGTTTATATAAAGCGGGGGCCTGGCATGAGAACTGCCTTGGCCTTGGCAACTGAGTTAATTTTATTACCTGACAGGAGAGTTTGCTGAAGGAGGGCTTCACTGTCTGGCTTCTATTCATAACAATTTCAGACACTTTGAGATCTCTATGTCTACTTTGGTGCTAATGAGAAAAATAAGAACAAGAATCATAAAAAAATATTTTAGTTTTATATTTTAAAATGGTTTAAAAACATTTAGATACCAAGCACCAAGCATAGTACTAATTGCTTTGAAGATATTTAATTTAATCCTTATTACACTGTATGAGATAGGTCTTATTATTCCCATTTTCCAAGTAAGAAAACTGAGGCTATTACTTTATTTTTTAGATTCCAAACTAAAACTCTGACTATCCTTTAGAATATATTTTTACTATTTGAACCGAGGATCATTCTGTCTCTCTGAGATTCTTCAGAGAGAGTTTTTGTGCCTCTTTACAATTGCCTTTTATTTAAACTATATTGAAGCTTCCCTGGTGGCTCAGACTGTAAAGAATCTGCTTGCAATGCAGGAGACCCGCGTTCAATCCCTGGTTCAGGAAGATCGCCTGGAGGAGGAAATGGCAATCCACTCCAGTATTCTTGCCTGAAGAATCTTCTGGACAGAGGAGCCTGGTGCGCTACAGTCCACGGGGTCACAAAGATGAACTAGCATTTTCACTTCCACTTTTAAGCTATAGTAATTTCACCCAAGATGATCAGGATGAGAAACCACATATTGAGATGGAGGTAATAGAATGGAGACAAAGAGAAGGAGAAAAGGGAAGAAGGTTGTCCAAGCACCTCTGTTGATTATATTTAACCAACAGTGTGGCGTTTAGGCCATGGGAATAAGCTTCTTTATCGTATCTGGCATAATGACAACAATAAGGAAAACAACACCAGCAACAACAAAATGTATTTGTGATAAAAGGGCTTGTTTTGTGCTATTCATTGTTCTAAGGGCTCAATGTAAGTCATTTAGTAAATTAACTCATTCACAAGAATTAATGAAGCACTTTCATACAATTATCCTTTCCATGTTCTTTCTCTATTCACAGCTGTGAAGAATCTGCCATACAATTAAATGCTAGTAATGTTTTTAAGAACAAACATATTAATGGTTGTAGAGATCTGAAACACAAGTTTCAAGCATTTCTTACACTAGAATTACGGGTTTTATTTTTTCAACCACTCCAATTAAAAAAAAAATAGTTTGCTCTTTATTTTTCTGTTGAGCAAGAGATATATAAGCCAATTTATTGTATAAGACTAGAAATCTTGAATTTGAACACGTCCTGTTTTCACCTTTTAAATTCTGTTTAAAGACATCCCTGTACCTAGTCTAAAAGGGCTCAGGCGGCCCTGATATGAGCTGAAGTAATGCCATCTTATTTAATGATTTCAAAAGCATCAGGCATTAGGTTTTCTTGCCAACTCACTAACTCTCTTCCTCATAATGATATCGGTGAAAAACTACAACAGATGCATAACAGCTGGCTCATGAACTTCAACGTCTCAGCCATTTCTTGGCACCACTATCAATGTTTTTCTCCAAATACCAGTTCTAATTGGTTAACGTTGTACAACTCTGTGGTTGGAAGTCTTTAAAATAGACTACCCAGTTATCGATTTCCAAATTATATAATTCTACACAATAAGAGGTAAATAGTGAGGCGCTTAGAGTCCAGCATTGCTTTATTTCCATGAGCATAACTTCTAGGTTATAGGACTTTCCCCTAATTAGTTAGCCTGCAAAGAGTCATTTCTTTCCTAAATTTTATCCGGCAGTATAATTTTTTTATGGTTGAGTTGTAAAACCTTTGAAAATAGGATTTTGTAATAGGAAGCAACAAATCCTAGCTCAGTTCAACCATCTGCCTTTAATAAATACATGTTCCTTTCCCCCTTCAAACCCTGACATTTTCTTCCTGTGACCCAAGGTCAATCAATCACAAAAAGAGAGGGGATGATAATTTTTAAAGTGCTAGTAAATAAGCATTATGAAAAATAGTTAGAAATGAAGTGCATATATCTTCGAGAAACAGTACTGCCAGAACTTTACTTTCAAACATGCTTTTCTGATACCTACTACTGACTTCATTAATGGCTCTCCTACATCTGGTCACAATGAGCTTTTCAGGACCATGGACAGGGACACACAGGCAGCAAAATTCTCACTGCATATGGCAACATCGGGTATTGAGAGTTCTGAGTGACAATTACGCACATTCATCTTAATTTTGGGGGGCCATCTGGTTTGCACGAGCCGCTGGGATTTCAAAATTCAATGAAGATCGATATTGCCCAGGAGGCTAATGCCTTCAAGCAGACCAAGGACAAATGTGCCAATCTAATAGACAATGTATTTTTCACAAATCATGATGTCACCTGATTTGCTAATAATTATGTTGAGTTTAATCCAATAATTAGTATTTTAGAAGCAGAGTGCCAGGATACATCAGCATTAGGTTTCTACCTCATTCCCTCAAGAAGACTGAGAGGTGAGACCATCATTAAAGGTACTATTTCATAACTGGATTTTTTTGTTTCTTTCAGTAACGTGTCTTGAGTACTATGGAGACACATTTCAGAGTGCTGTGCTATGAGCTAGAAGTAGAAATAAAGGGGCAGGAACTGAAATGTGCTAAGTGGGCAAGTTAGAAAGTAAAATGCAGACTCTTAGTTATGAAAGAACTTAGCTTAGATATGCTGTTCTCAAAAAAAAAACACACTGAGAGATGGAAAGATTATAAATACAGATACAGATATATAGAGAAAATTATCTCTATGTCAAATAGAAAAACTTAATGGATGTGAGGATGAGTCAAGGAAACAGACTATACTTTCTGCTTCAAGATTTTATACCTTTATGTCTATCTATAAAATTTTGCCTTTAATCTTCTAAATTTGAGAAATGGATCACAATTTTATGCTTGTTGAATAGAGGTGAGGTATTGTGATTTTTAAGATATTTATTCAGAAATCACTGTTACTTGTCATCATAAAATTTAGATTTTTTTTTTCAGATCCAAAGAACATTCATTCAAATATTCCTTCCTAGTTCCACCAAGCAAAGCAATTCAGCTGTATGCTCACAGCTGAATCTCTAACACATGAAGGAGTATCTGGCAGGTACTCAATACATATTTGTTAAATAAATGAACATTCCTGCCTTTCAAATGTGTATTCATACTTAAAAATACATCTTCACTCTTCTTTGAGTAAACTTCTGACCACCTCCATCTCTGCTGAAACTGGCATGTCTCTCCTACAAATGCCCACAGCTCCGTGTTTGTTCCTTTCTTATGGCACTTGTATCATTTTGTCTCAGAAGTATTAATATGTTGTGTAGCTTTCTTATTCCCTTCACTCAGATACAATCTATAAGAAAGCAGAGAGTGTGTAACTTGAAACTAGTAGATGCTCAGTGACTATTTTTCCATGGAATTAATATTGCAGCCTCAATCTTCAGCAAAGACTAGACACTGCAGAGAATTCCTAGTGCATAGCCCCCTACTTGCTTCACAGCTCTCTTCTGGAAGAGTCCAAATCTTTGCTATTCACTTTTCTGAATAATAATAATGATAGACAATGTTGAACTTCCCTGGTGGTGCAGTGGTTAAGCATCTGCTGCCAGTGCAGGGTCACTGGTTCAATCCCTGGTCTGGGAAGATTCCACATACCTGGGAGCAACTGAGTAACTGTGCCACAAATACTGAAGCTCTTGTGTGCCCTAGAGCTTGTGCTCGCAACAAGAGAAGCCGTCGAATGAGAAGCCCATGAACCACAGCTGGGAGTTGACCGCACTCGCCACAAGTAGAGAAAGTCTACACACAACAATGATGACCCAGCACAGCCAAAAATAAAAAATTAATCTGTAAAAATAACCAACATGTACTATTGAACACTGAGTTAACATCTTTAATTTTATTATCAAGCCTCACCTTTGCACTAAGGATGCAAATAAGGATACTTATTTGCAATAAGGTTGACATTATCACCCTTATTTTACAACAGCTAAACTGAGCCCAGGGGATTTCCTTGGTGCTCCAGTGGTTGAGAATCTGCCTTATAATGCAGAAGACACGGGTTCAGTCCCTGGTCAGGGGACTAAGATCCCACATGGGGGGGGGGGGGGGCAACCAAGCCTGCACACTCTGGAACCCCTGCACCTCTACTAGAGATAGGCCCACGAGCACCTCAATGAAAGACCCTGCATGCTGCAGCTGAGACCTGAGGCGGCCAAAAATGAGCCCAAGGAGAGACAAATAAGACTTGCCCCCGTCACACAACTTGTAAATAGCAAATCAGCCATTTACAGAGGCTGCAACCAACTCTATCTAATGGAACGCCATTGGGGAGCAGAGCGGGGGGAGGGAACCAAACAGATTTTGAAATCAATGTGCAATTTCAAAAATGAAATCCATGTCCTTAAATGAACATGTCAAAATTTTAAGTTCTCAAGGTTTTAAAGCAAATGTTTAGATTTACTCAACTTTCAAACTCATATGTACTTAGGACACTTTTCAACACAGAAAAGTTTCTTTTTTTTAACCAATTTGCCTTATTCTGAGAATTTCATGCAAAACAAGAAGAGCTACTTGTATGTTTCTCAATTAAATATTAAGTTTTTTTCTTTACATTATTTTTCATTTTACTTATTTACCTACACACATGCATGCATTTCACCCGATCCAAATAATAATTTTGTCAATTGTCACCTGCTGTTTGGAACTATGACTTTTCAATGCGGGAACGGACTGAGGGGTTATTAGAACGTCTTTACAGTCTTCTGAAATGAGATCTTTATTTACAAATTTATGGTAACAATGCTGCATAACTGTTGCAGACTGATGTGTTAATGTATTTGGAGTCTTACCCGCACTTCTCACTCTGACTTTTGATCCCTTTTCTCCTAAAATGTCTGAACTTATTCTCAGTTTACTTTGGTATTTCAATTCTGCCTTGGAGATATTGTCTTGATAATCTGAGTCATTGGTCCTATTCTCAATAAAGTATAGAAGAAGGATAGCTTTAGCGCTTTCCTTCTGCGCTTATAAATCTAATAAACAGCTTCATCCATATCGGTTCTTTTGGAATCCTTCACACTGCCTTGGTTGGGTTTTGTTACAGATAAGAAAGGGGAACGTTTGCCAACCTTGATACTGATGAGACTTAAACAGCTACTCTAATAATTCTACATCTATACAACTTAATTCTTGGGCTCAGTCACTAAGCCATGTCAGACTTTGCAACTCCATGGAAGGTAGCCTGCCAAACTCTTCTGTCCTTGGGATTTGGGCAACAACCCCCAAGTGAAAAAAAAAAAAAAAAAGAATGTGCCAAAACAATAAAGAATTAGATATTGCCAAATCATTTGTGTGAAATGAGACTGGGCCAGGCAACTCTTAGAGATGAGCTTCCAGCAAGTGCTACCAAAAATGGGCCGCAGTGATTCACTCCAGACATTCAGATAAGGAGATTAGACGAACCTGAATGTATCCGACTTCTTTGTTGAAAAACAGGAAAATTGCCTCATCAGAATGAAATTTCTTCCTACTGTATAGCACAGGGAATTATATTCAGTATCCTGTGATAAACCTTACTGGGAAAGAATATAAAAAAGAATCTATGTATGTTTCACCGAATCACTTTGCTGTACAGCAGAAATTATTGTAAATCAACTAAATATTTCAGCTTAAAGCATGAACTTTCTATGAATAATCAATTCTCTAAAATTAGGAGACGCATGTGTTTCAACAGAAGAAAGAAATCACAAGAACCAGATCCTGAGCAAGAATTTTTTTTCTTTGCTTTACCTCATATCTCATCCATTAGCATGTGCTTTGTAGAACTAATTTCTTCCTCCACTCTCCTCGCCAGGACCCTTGTAGATGTAGAGATGATTTTTCAACCTATGAGATTGAGTTAGATAATTTTAGACCTAAACTGTTGGGGTTTTGTTTGTTTTTTAAGGCAAGTGAGAAAAAAATAAATAAATAAAAGGAAGTTACTTGCTCTTCTGCCCTGATTGGACTGTAATTATAATGCGATCGTTTACAAATTGAGTTATGCTAGAAACTGCAGTCTTGCCATGTGTTTAAGAGAATTCTCACCATTAATAAGATTGCTTTCTTGATACCCTTCTTGATCATGCTCTCTGAGATCTCCAAAGTTCTCAGAGATGTCTTATGTCCCTTATGTTTAAATAAAATGAAAACAAGTCTTACAAGTATCTACCTGGCGCACTACCAGAGGCCAACCGATTTGTGTTGTGCCCAGTGAATTATCAGATCATGTGAACCGTGTAGGGAAGCCCAGTATACTCACATTGCACTTCGTTTCTCGCTGGCAACAGTAGGACAGACCCAGCTGTTCCCAGCAGCTGTTCAGCATAGAACTGGCTGGGCTGAAATGCCTTGCAGCTGATGGTGGTCCCCAGGAGTACTAGAGAACAGTCGCCACGTCTGGGGACAAGGGTCAGCCCCAGACGGAGATAAACACAAGGGAAGAGAAGGAAAGAAACCACCCCCCATCCTGCCTCTGCCCCTTATAGAAGAAAAAAAAAAAAAGTCTGCAAACCTGTTCCTTCTCAGCCTGCCCTCCCGAGGGCTTCACCTTTATAATGAGCTAGACTAGACAAGGAGATTCCATTCCGCTCCAAGTGAATTATCATTATAATAGGCATCTAGGCTGCTCATCAAAGACCCCAGAACTGGGGTAGCAGTAGAGTGGAGGGGGTGAGAAAGAGGAGGGCGCGAAATTTACATACAGAGACAAGCATGGACAGTCATTAACAGAACAGGCCTTCACTTCAAAAAGACATGAACTCGGCACAGGTCTCCTGCCTGTTAAATATGTACAGTGTGTGCTTATTTGATGATGAAAATCAGAGGATGGCTATTTGAATGGAAATGAATTTTAATAAGCTTTGGAGGCAGAAGAAGCAGAAGCCCTCCATTCTCCCTTCTATCGCCAGGCACCTTCTTGACCATCATTACCACAAAGGAAAGAATGCGGGCATGCTAATCGCCCAGTGGAGAAAGCCCCCTCTCCTCCTCAGTCTTTGTGGGGGTTCATTAACCTTGTGGGCTCCTCAGCCAGCAGAGAACAGCTGTCCCGGGGACATTTCCATACCCTTTAAGAAAAGCAGAATGTCTGCTTAGCCTCAGAGATCCTGCCTGAAGAAAGAAGTGGGAGAGAGCTCCCTGAGGAATAAAAGCAAAGGACTATTAGCATTTAGCACGTGCATTGCACCATTTAAAAACTTGCAAAATTTTGCACTTACTTTGCACTTTTGTCAAATTAAGTATAATATGGCTATTAATTACTCATTTTTTATCTTGACAGAGAGACAAAAGAAGCAATCTAGCATTGTAAATCCTAATCTCCACCTCCAGTCTGAGATGAGAACTAAAGCAAATACCCTTGGGTTATTTATCTCTTATGGGTGCATAGCCTGAGAAGGGGAGAAATATTCTGGTGACCTTATGAGGTTGTGAAATCTATTCCCTTATTCCACCAAGCAAAACCGCACGAAAATCATTCTGGTAAAGAAAGCAGGATAATTTTAACACATGTCAAAGAACTTTGGTTTGAAAATGGCAGAGTTCATTTGGCCCAAACTTCTCCACACTAATTTGTATGGTGATTGGTCTTTCCTCTGTGGACTAAGTCCTAAGTTTGTAAGTACGTTGACTTTAAAGGCAACACCATCTGAGTTAAACTTTTCAGCAAAAATCATGCAACAAAATTTTTTTCCCCAGTGCCATTAAAGACAGTAAGACTCTTCTAGCTTGTTTCATACTAAACCACATAAACTGTGCATTTTTAGGATGGAAGGAAAATGCTCCCATTCCCTAGTAATACAATATCTGCTAACTTCTTTTATATTATTTAATTCTAATATCTAGAAATAAATATTGTCATCAGCTAGATTTGTGGCCTCTATACATTCTACCTCAGGTATGCAGATGACACCACACTTATGGCAGAAAGTGAAGAGGAGCTAAAAAGCCTCTTGATGAAAGTGAAAGAAGAGAGTGAAAAAGTTGGCTTAAAGCTCAACATTCAGAAAATGAAGATCATGGCATCCGGTCCCATCACTTCATGGCAAATAGATGGGGAAACAGTGGCAGACTTTATTTTGGGGGGCTCCAAAATCACTGCAGATGGTGACTACAGCCATGAAATTAAAAGATGTTTACTCCTTGGAAGGAAAGTTATGGCCAACGTAGACAGCATATTAAAAAGCAGAGACATTGCTTTCTCAACAAAGGTCCGTCTAGTCAAGGCTGTGGTTTCTCCAGTGTTCATGTATGGATGTGAGAGTTGGACTATAAAGAAAGTTGAGCACTGAAGAATTGATGCTTTTGAACTGTGGTGTTGGAGAAGACCTTTGAGAGTCCCTTGGACTGCAAGGAGATCCAACCAGTCCATCCTAACGTAAATCAGTCCTGAATATTCATGGGAAGGACTGATGCTGAAGCTGAAACTCCAATACTTTGGCCACCTGATGCGAAGAGCTGACTCATTTGAAAAGGCTCTGATGCTGGGAAAGATTGAGGGCAGGAGAAGGGGATGACAGAGGATGAGATGGTTGGATGGCATCACCAACTCAACGGACATGAGTTTGGGTAAACTCCAGGAGTTGGTGTTAGACAGGGAGGCCTGGCGTGCTACAGCTCATGGGGTCGCAAAGAGTCAACACGACTGAGCGACTGAACTGAACTGAACTGAACTGATAAATTCTACATGTCAGGGAGTTAGAGATACTGTCACAAACCCCACTTGGCAACAAAACCCTCGGGAAAGAAGAAAATGGAGGATGTTCTAGCAAGTGTTTCCCTCTCTAAAGCAAGTACTGCATTGTATTTATTTATTTTGCTTTGCCCCATGGTGTGTGGGATCTTAGTTCCCTGACCAAACCTGAGACCTTTGCATCAGAAGCACAGAATCTTAGCCACTAGACCGCCAGGGAAGTCCTGGTATTTCATTCTTAAAAACATTCACAAATGATCGTTCACTGGCCTGTGTGTCAACCATATTATTTTACATAAAACTTAATCACTGAGATTTCACCATGCAGCCCCTAATACCCTATCTTTTTTTTTTCCACTAAACCTCAATATTTGATGAAGTGAGAGAAAGCAAGCACAAAGAGATCCCCACCGAAAATAAATAAATAAATTGCCCTCTCCCAACTCCAGGAAACTAAAATTAACCTTTGTTTTCTCTTTTGCTAAAAAGGTGCATTTTAAAAAAGTTGACAATAAGTTTAATGATATTACTCTCTCTCCCCGTCCTTTTCTCTGGAGCTACTCTAACCAGCCCCACCTGGGGGTCCCAAGAGTGACTGGGTAGAATAGCAAGGAGCTGGGGCTGAGCCCCGAAAGTTCCTGGCCATTTCCTCCCCATTATCACCCTGTTAAGCTGCTCGGGGCTCTGACAGCCTAACAAGGTGCTAATGGGCCATGCGTTCTAGCCCGGTTCACAGCAGGTTGTTTCAAATGGGTTGAGGAGGTCGATTTGCATTCAAAATCTTCTGTCTCTCTCACTTGCTTTTTTGTTTGGCCCCTTGATTTCTCCTCCCCAGACACTCTTCCAGGCTGACTTAGAATGGAACAAAATCGCATCCGCTCAGTATTTGAATTGCCTGAGTTTGGATTTTAAATGTGCCCCATTATTTCATCAAATTGTAGTGAGGGGGGAAGGAGCAAAGGGGAAGAAAAGAGAGCAAGGAGATTTTAAAATGAAAAGGGAGAGTTGATGACAGACGGATGCAAATGTTCCTTTTAAGTGGCGAGGAGCAGCTGATGTCGGGGCATGAAATTAAATTAGTACATCTGTGGCTGGATGCCTGTCATTCAGTTTCATGTTTTCTACTCCAGAGTCATCGGTTACCTCATGATTAGCCGGCTTACTTTCACGGGACTATGAATACTTCCCGCAAACAAGATGGAGGGCATTGTCATAAAAGAGGGCTGCAGAAGGAAAACCATTCTCACAGCATGATGAGCTCCCGCCCTGGAAGGAAGAGGCGGTTTAGTTGTAACTCCAACTCCAGTTCTTGAAGTGAAAAGGAGATGGAGGTGAGGTGGAATGAAAAGAAGTCAGCACATTTTCCAAGGAGACAGTGTTTACGAGCAGCCAGAAGTATGCTCAGCAAGTGGACGGTCTGCTTTTGAAAAGCCTGCCCGCTGCACCCTGGAAATACTCAGGATTCGTAAATGTTTACAGCCATTTCTACAGACTGACAGCCCAGGCTGTTTCTCCAAGACCAGGCCCCAGGGGTGCTCTCCATAAATAATGGTGCTCAAGCCTCTGTGTCCCTGTTGAAAGCCGAGCAGTCCTGCAGCATCAAGGCCACTGCCAGGAAGGTTTATGGCTCAGCTCCGCTCCTCGCTGTCTAGATTTCTGTCCTTCCTCTTGCATCTTAATTTCCATTCTCCTTCACCCAAGAGCCAAAGGTCTCACCTAGTTATCTCCCAACCAGTAAGGCCTAAGTCGCTGGCCTTATTGACACAGGGCTGCTATGTAAAAACCAAATGAACAAGACAGCCCTATGCCTCAAAACCAGTTCCCTGAAACTTTAAAAAAAAAAAAAAATTTAAGCATAAGTGAATTCCTTGATATTTACAGACCCTGAATCACCCTTGCTCACTTGTTATGGCAATACTCCAACAGTGGTTCCCAAAATGTCTCACGAATTTATGGGTAGGAATCACAGAGTTGTTTGTTTGCTTTCAAAGACATTATCCAAAGTCAGTTTGAATCTATTTTTAAAAGTAAGAAAGGCGATGAGCTTAAAAGTGCCATCATGATAATGATCCAGGTACAAGAGTGATTGAAGTCTCTTTTCACCCACCAAACTATCTCATTGACTTAAAAATAAAGTTTGAAACCCTCACTATTTCACTGTTCTTCTCTCTGCAATGACAAGGTTCAGAACACGTTACCCCAAAATACAACACCTTGGCATGTTGAGTATTTTAAGCTAAAGGGATTTAAGAAACCATAGGTGCTGGAAGGACTTCCTGAATTTCTCCAAATGCAGTTCATAAGACCCTCACGGGAGAGGCGCTCACCCTACACCTAGAGGAGAGGAGCATCCTAGCTCCAAGTCAGAAGAACTGCAAGAGGAGCCAGAATGAATGGACCTTGCCAAGTTCTCCCAGTTTATTCCTTTGAGCTTGTTTTCCTTTGTCCTGTCACAATTTCCCACTACTGTCCACTCTTCATCAAACCCTGTATAAAAACTCCCAGTTTTAACTATTTTGCTAGATCTTCATTTCCTTATGAAGGCACCCATAGCATATAAAATTTATAAACTTTTTTTTAAAGAGACTTTTGTTTTGTTGGACACACCACATGGCATGTGGGATCTTTCCGCAACTAAGGCTCAAACCTACACCTCCTGAATTGGAATCACAGAATCTAAACCCCTGGATGGCCAGGGAAGTCCCTAAAATTGATATGAAATACACAGGAGAATAGATGCTATGCTCTTGTTAGTCCATCTTCTGTTATCCCCTGATGAAAGCCTAGAAGGGTAGAAAGAATTTTATTTTCCTCCCCTCCAGCAAACAAAATAGAAATGGGAAAAAAAAAAATAAGAAGATGACTGCCTCAGCATTTTATGAAGAAGACGTGCTCCAAAGGGTGTCCACCTATCAAGGTGCATAAACGTGGGAGGAGATCCAGGTGTTGCTACTCATATCATCTGCTCCGTGGAGCATGCACCATGTGGTCTTTCTTCAGGCAATTTTCAAGTTGTCTTTTCACATTTCTTTACATTGGAGATGCACACGCAACAGAGTTGAGGAATGCATCAGGTCAGGGGAAGAAAAAGAAGCGGAGAGAGCACCCTGTAAAGCCACCGGTGCAGGGCGTTCTTCCCGGGTACTCCTTCCCCGTAAATTTGCTGCATCTTATGCCTCCTGCAGTGCAGGAGCCCCGGGTTTGATCCCTGGGTTGGGAAGATCCCCTGAAGAAGGAAATGGCAGCCCACTCCAGTATTCTTGCCTGGAAAATCCCATGGACCACGGAGCCTGGTAGGCTACCGTCCACGGGGTCGCAAAGAGTCGGACACAACTGAGAGACTTCACTTCCTTTTCACTTTCATGCCTACAGCCCTGGTAAATTCCCCATAGCATTTTGCCCACAAGATCATCACCATAACTGCTTGGTTCCCTTTCAGAGGTGATGAGCCAGCCGGTCCATATTTAGCTCTTGTTGTTATTCCTTTCCCAGCCAACTCTGTGATTCCCTGAAGCCCTTCTAATGTGGTTCTTGGAACTGTCTCCAGTGTGCTAGGACTGATCTGCCTCGAGCAAAATGCTCTGCCCATCTGTGCCAGGAAGATGTTTGTATTGTTTCCCATCAATCTTTCTCTCTCCAAAAGAATTGGATAAGAAAGCATGTCTCATTCCATTGTTGCCACTGTCCTGTAACAAGAATCCTAAGGGAATCACTAAGTGAAAATCAAGCCTGAGTTAGAAAATCAAATAGCTTTGCTTCAGTAGCCAAGCCTACACGGATATAGGACTGTGATGTGTGTGAGCTGTACCTTGAGTGCTTTCTCTCCCCTATAGACTGCCCCTTTCTACTCTAGCAACCCTAGTTCCTGGCGCTCTTCCCACAGATCCTTACAAGCAACCCCTACTTTTTTTTTTTTTTACTATTTCTGCCTTTTAGAACTTTTTTTCCTCCCCCACCAGAATTGAACTTTCAACTATTATTCAATGTCCATTTTTCTTAATTATGCTAAAGTAATTCACATTAACAGTTTACCTCATTGGAATTCGATTCCAAAAGAGTGACTATGACACAATTTTGAAGTCCCTGTGGGCCGCTACTATCTCACATAAGGTGATAAGCCTGGCACGGGCTATGAGCCCCTAATCTCTTGGTAAAGAAGTGCTCCGAGTCCAACCCTTTCTTTTGCAGCCACGTAGGGACCAAAAGACCACCCACATGAGGGTGTTTTTCCTAACAGGCAGCAAATATCCAAGAAAATTGAAAACATATGCTCATGGAAATACTTGTACACAAATTTTCATAGTAGCATGATTCATACTAGCCAAAAACCAGAAACAACCCAAAGCTCATCATGTGATGAATGAATAAACAAAAAAGTATATCTGCAACCAAACATTATTCAGCCATAAAAGGGAAAGAAGTACTAACAGAGGCTGCAACTTGGATGAACGCTTATATAGTAAAGAATTCATTTTTACCCAGAGATCTGGCCTTTTCCCTTGGCTCCTGAGAATCTAGGCCCTTGGAATGTACTGACTGTTAAAAGTGGTTTTGTTTGATTTGGAGCCTTGCGCCAACCAGAGTCTAACAGTGGAATTTAGGATGGGGCTTTGGGACACATATTATTGGTTGACCTCTGAGGACTGGAGACTAAAGTCAGCCACTTGGGCAGTCAAACAGGTTTACATAATCAAGCCCGAATATAGACTTTGTACACCACGGCTCTGCATACCAAGGTTCCACAGCTGGTACTTTGGTGGACTCTGCCCATGTACCTCTTCCTTCGGCTGACTTTAATGCTCTTCTTTAGCTGTAATGAACAGCAATCATGAGTATAGCAGCTTTCAGTGAGTTTTGTGAGTCCTTCTAGCCAACTTTTAAATCGTTGGGTCTCCAAACTTGCAACTGATGTCAGAAGTGAGACTGATCTTGCACACTGCTCCCTTTAACCTCTCAGCTTTGAATGTATTATGCTAAGTGAATATAGCCAGACACAAAATGCCATCTATCTTATTATTCCATTTTTACGAAATGCCCAGAAGAGGCAAATCCATAGAAACAGGCAGATTAGCGGCTTCCAGGGGCCGAAGACAAGAAGAATGGGGAATGAGTGCTAATGGGGATGAGCTTCTTTTTGGAGTGGTGAATACATTACAAAATTAGACCATGGTGATGGTTGCACAACTTTGTTAATGTACAAAACTGTATACCTTAAATAGGTGAATTTTGGGGTGTATGAATTTTGTCTTTTGAAAAAAAAAAGGTAGCTTGGCCTTGGCACCCAGCTGGTTACTCTTGACCAGGCCCAGAGATGAAGGAGAAAAGGGGGACTGACTGGAGCTGGTAATCTAGCTATCTCAGATGCAGTCATGAGCTTGAAGCCTTCCCGGGGAGTAATTCTTCAGCATCTCTCTTTGTGACTTCTCCTGAGAGGTTCCAGTGGGAGAGACTGAGAAAGCTGCTGAAACAAACAGAAGTCAACAGCCCTAGGCTCTGCTCGCCCGTCCCACCAGTACCCTTTGGATAGGCAGTCAAATTCAGTCCCAATTTCCCCATTAAAACCGCCTGTTTTAAAAAAAGCAACACCTTTTCTGCTTTCATTTCTCATTAAAATGCCGCTCTTGAGTCATTTAGAAAGGGTCAAGCTGGATGTTGGCTCTAAAACCTTTGACAGCTACTGTAATTGCCTAGAGGTCCAATAACAGTGATGTCTTTCACAAGTTTAATTTTGAAGTTTCTGCCAAGCCATTAACATGTAATCAGAGCATAGAAATCCAGGGAAATTAGAGATGAGTTGAAAACCAGTCCCATCTGTCTCTGCACCATCACCTGTTCCCTAGGCCAGGACAAGCCCTCTTGAGTCTCCTGGTGGAGGAGAGAGGAGCCCTGAGGTCTGATCTTTAGTTCTGGCTCTAATTAGTCACATGGGCTGAGAGGTTATTAAAGGTTTTTGGTATTCTTAAAAATGGGACACTGTTACCTCTCCATTTCTACTCTCTGCCTGAGTGTCATCTTGGCAAGACTCTTCTGTAAAAATTTTTGTGAATGAGAGACAATGAAGAGAGATGTGTACACAGAGAGATCCCAGGAACACCCTGAAAGGGCATTTAGCTTAGTGTTGAATGAGGAGGATTTCCTGCCCAGAGATTGAACTGGGTTAAAACAGAACATCGGATCACATGGAGTTGGTCACTTTTAGATAATACAAAAGAATGCATCTTAATTTTTTTTTAATTTCTAATAGATTGTGTCTCAAGCACCATGGTGGAAATTCCACTTTTCTTGATCATTTAATCACATTTAATCCTTTCCTTAAATCCTTACAACAAACATTCCAGGGATCATTATGCTCCCCATCCTACAGATGTGAATACTGAGCCCACAGAGTTTCCATAACTTGGTTAAGCTTTACTTTACTGACTTGTGACAGAGATTGACCTCGAACCGTAGTTTTCTGGGGACAGCATCCAAGTCTGTCTCCTAGACTTGTGGCTCTCGGGTCTTTGTTTTTGTTGTTATTGTTGTTTGTTTGTTTGTTTTGTTTTTACTCAACTATGTAATGGAAATAATGCTCCTGCAAAGGATTATTGCAAAGATTAAATGGGTTAGTGGTGTAAAATGGTCAGCAAAGGGGTAGACATAGAGCTAAGCATGCAATACATTCCACCTGTATCCCACCTTCTTTAGGTAAGGAGGAAAAGAAGGGAAAAGTGCCAAAATCCAAAATGTGTAAGCAGGCTGCCCCCAGGAAGAATATGAGTCAGTGACAACTCTTCTTGTGTGACTGTCCATCTAGGACTCGAATGTTGCCTCTCAGATCCAGTTTCTTCCTGTAAATTTGTTTTTCAAATCAACTTAGAAAGTTCATGCAACGTCAAAATTAGAAATACAGGTGCTAATGAAAATTCTCATTTAATCGCTATTTAATAATTATCTACAATGTGCTAGGCAGTGGGAGATAAAGAGAGATAAGAAAGATAGAGTCCTTGCCCTTGAAGAACTCACGGTTCATTAGAGAGAGTTATACAAGACCGTAAACGATCATAAACAAGGTGCAATAGGCGATGCCCCATAGAGAGAGAAGTGCCCTAAGCATTTCAGAGAGGGAGATGCTACTTCCATTTTGATAAAGATCTCCTGAAGGAGGGGAATTCTCCCAGCTTTGAAAGGTGGGTAGAGCTTCAACAAGTGAGTAGAGTAGGCTGAAATGTCAGAAGAACATTCCAGGTGGAGGGGTTAACATCAACCAAGGCAGGAGTGTGGAGAAGTGAAGTCTCAACTGGACAACATCAAGGAGTCAACTTCCCAGCAGGAAACCAAAGGTACAGTTATAAGTTGTGGGGGAAAAAATCCAGAGAGGTGGATGGTAGTCACGTCCTGGAAACTGAATTCTGGAGGTAGAGAAAGGGCAGAGGTTAACTCCATTTAAATATGAAGAGCCAATGAAGTGTTTTGGATGGGGTTGCAATCTAATTGAAGTCTTTATCAGAGCCCACTGGTCCCATGGTAAGTAATAATAGGCACCTCTCCAGAGGTGATGGAGAGTCAATGAGCCCCAACCCAGCGAAGCATCTAACAAATTTAATAAATACAAAATCAATCCTATTTCTCTTCTTGCATCAATAGCACCCTGAAAACCCACTGTTTCTGAATCTTGAGGGTCTGCCCTACGTCTCTGGGGTTTAGAAAGTCCCGAGGTGGAGGACAGAGGAGGCGTTGGTATGACCTCTGGCTATTCACTTCCGCCTGAGGAATTTAGAATTCCACAGCTTAAACCCAGCCACCCTCGCCCTCTGTGCAAAAAGCCTGCCTATGGGAAGGCTGGCCCCGCTCATCTTTTTTAATCTCTCTCTTCAGAGGCTCGGTTTGACTGACCAGCTAACATCACTTGCATTCAGGAAGCGTGCCTCCCTTATTCTCTCCACTGCTCCTCGATGATGATTTGGGGGTTGCTAGCCTTTCATTTTTCTCCCTCCCTCTCCTTCTCCTGCTGCTTGGAAGAGTCTTTACGCCCTGATAAGAACCTTCTAGCAGCTTCATCAGAGCCATTGTTAAGAGAAGGTGCAATTCGTCCACAATGGATACCTGATGACTTCTCCTTTCTGCAGACAAATCGGTCCCTGGAGAAAGGTCTCATTATTACTCTGGTGCCGTTATTCTGAGTGTGCTGGCTCTGGGGCACCTCATTCCGTCCCAACAGGGAGGGAGGGCAGAGGGAGAGAAAATTCTGTGTCTTGCCTTTCAGCTTTTTAAAAGGTGGCTGTGAAAATACTTTCTTTCTCCGCTAATGGGATTTGTACTTCCTACCCTCCCTGCCAAGCCTTTCATAGACTTCGAGGTTAACCGTGCTTTTCTGGGGTTCCTCGTCTCTTGTGCGACTCAGGGTGTTTCATCTCCCCAGAGATCAAAATGCACTGACCTCTGCCCTCTCAAGCATTTCACAGGTTCTTAAAATCGAAAAACCATTCTTTCTGCCCTCTGCCCCTCCTATGTAATTTCCCTTGTCGTTTGTTCTCACACCTGCAGGCGAGCCTCCATCAGCGCATTCAAAAATCAGAAATTCAGTGTCCCTCATGGGTAAGCACTGTGATGGGCACAGGGGGAATAAACTGCCTCTGAACCTTCGCTGTTTCACATTCCTACACGCCAGAGAGCAAGGACAGGCACTTTCATTGTAAAAGGCCAAATTCTTCATAAGGCCAGTGAGGCTTTTAACCTACGTGACTGGCTTGTGATGTCCCCCAAGTAACACGCTTTCATCAAGAATAAGCGTTCTTTAGTCACAGCTAGTCATCAAGGAATATTTAAATCTAGATTTCCTAACAGTTCCCCCCCTTTTTTTTCAAGAGTAAATATCAATTAATTAGTTTCTCACTAAATCTTCGGCTGCCTTTTTGAAAAGAGTAAACTATTTTTAAGCCAGACTGAGAAGTGAATGTACTCACCAATAAAGGGGGAAAATGCCAGAAAAAGTAAAGGTAGAGGTCCTCATTAATAGACAAGAGAGGAGAGAGAGAGAGGAGAAGAGAGAGTTTTGAGATTTGGTGTCATAACTGAATCATTTTTTGCAAGGAAAGCAAGCTCTGTGAGTTTTTCTCTTGAAACCAAGCAGGACCTTGTGGGGGTCCTGGTCACAGAAACCTTTCAGTGGCTAATAAGGGAAGAAAGTGATGAAGAGATAAGGGAGGGGCAGTCAAGAAAGAGTAGTGCCTTCTTAGGGAAGAGGCCTGGGCAGAACACATAAAAATATCTCTGAGTTTTTCTGCAGAACTGAAACTCCCAACAAATGGAAGATGCTAACTACTTGATGAAGCATTCTTCAGAGACGATCAGGAGACCATGTGTGAGACCCTGCACACATGCTGATCCTTAAGCAGCCCTGCCCTGAACCACCGCTATAAAACTCATCAAATCCTCTTCCATCGGGACACACAGTTTTTCAGGGTACAAATCTGCTGTGTCCCCTTTGTCTGACAGAGCAATTAAACTATTCTTTTCTACTTAACCCAAAACTCTATCTCTGTGATTTGATTTAGCACTGGTGCACAGAGGCTGAGCTTTTGGCATCACTACTATTGACTTCTACAGCAGGAGATTTTAAACAGACAGTCAAAGGCATTGAGTTTGGTAAAAGAGCATAGAAAACCAACCTGGTTTTGACAGCAGGGCTACAATCCTCTCCCTGCCTCCTTTCATCCCTGTGACCTTCAAGAAGTGGAAGGCGCCAACTCTCAACTGCCCAAGACCAGGGAAAGTCCTCTACACCTTCTTGAGACTCCAATGCCTCCTGTGTAGGAAGTAGTGCTTTGCCTGCATAACCTCTCACATGAGATTAAATTCATATTTTATGGCAAGTCAGGGGATGCGAGAGATGCAGGTTCGAGCCTTGCATTGGGAAGAACCCCTGGAGTAGGAAATGGCAATCTACTCCAGTATTCTTGCCAGGAAAATTTCATGGGCAGAGGAGCCTGGCAGGCTACAGTACATGGGGCCGCAAAGAGTGGGGCATGACTGAGGGACTAAGGATGCACAGCACACACACACTCAGCGCACACACGCGGCACACACGCGGCACACACGCGGCACACACGCGCACAGCACACACACACAGCACACACGCGGCACACACGCGGCACACACGCGGCACACACGCGGCACCACAGGCAGAAATACCTGCTCAGTCATAAAGGGCAACATTCTCAGCACCAACAAGACAGCATTTTAAAGATAACATTCATTCTTGATAAGGGGTCACGTGGTACTTAGATCTTGATTGTGTAAACCGTCAATAATACTTCAGTTAATGTTCAGCCCCCATCTCAAAAAATGAATATAACTGTGCTTTGATTTCAAATGGGCAGAACCTTTCTCAGAGTTTTCTGAGATGTTCTTCTTGAGCTATAATCCTCAAATTTGGCTTGAATAAAATTCCCTATTTCTTTCTTAGGTTAACTGGTTAATTTTTCATTGACTCTCCTTTCTGACTATTGAATTTAGATAGTGGCAGCTTTTTCAAACTGATGAAGTGATAAGTGTTAGTCGCTCAGTCATGTCTGACCCTTTGTGATCCCATGGACTATAGCCCGCTAGTCCTCTGTCCTCTCTCCACGGGATTCTCCAGGCAAGAATACTGGAGCGGGTTGCCATTCTCTTCTCCAGAGGATCTTCGCAACCCAGTGATCAAACCCAGGTCTCCTACATTGCAGGCAGATCCTTTACCATTTGAGCCACTCAAACTGAGAACCTCTTTTATCTGCTTCCTTATTCTGAGCTACAATTCAGAACTGGGGTTATTGAATGATGCTCTACTTTAGTCCTATTAAAGATTAATGCCAAAAACAAAACAAAAGCAAAAATAGATTAATTTCAAATAGCATTGACATATGCGTACTGCCATGTGTAAGATAGCTAGTGGGAAGCTGCTGTACTGGGAGCTCACTTCACTGCTCTGTGATGACTCAGAGGGATGGGACAGGGGAGCAAGAGGGAGGCTCAAGAGAGAAGGATGATGTGTATACATACCGCTGATTCACTTTATTGCATGGCAGAAACCGAACAACATTGTAAAGCAATTATACTCCAATAAAAAATGAAAAAAAACCAAGACCAAAACAAATCAAAAGATTAATGTCCAGTGCTAAGGGAATAACTACAAGCAGGGTTTTCCTTTAACCAAGTTGGTCATTTCACAGGAAGTTCGCATAAATTCACACTGAAGTTCCTGGAGGTTCACTAGACGTAAGTAAAGTGCAAACAAGCCTTAATGCTACCCCCCTCTACCCCTAGCCCAAGTGGAGAGAAGAGTGAACATCTCTGCCCCAGGGCTACAGTTCTCATCAGCCCAAACAGGATGAAGACAGAGCTGATGGATGGATGTTGGCCTGGTAGTCTGTGAACTCTGAAAAAGCGCTGAGTTCTCTCTTGGTCAGAGAGGGTCATCCGTTTTATTGCAGGCTCTAGAATGAGCAGGTATGACAGGATGCCAGAGAGGGAAGTGGCGACTAGTTAGATACTCATGTGCTGGAGACCCATGGTAAGAGTTAAACTAACTCTTTCAAATTATATGCATCAAAGTCAGCCACCTCTTCCCAAATCAAATATAGCGGTTGCACCGATATCAAACCAATGAAGTCGAATCTCCTTGCAACTCAGTTTCATTTCAAATGTTGATAAGAATAGTGCCAGGAGAATGGCCAAGATGGCAGAGTAGGAAGACTCGGAACTCACCTCCTCCCGTGACTCATCAAACTTACAACATTTGCAGAGCAACTACAGATGAGAAACTTTAGAAAAGCTAGCAGAAAAGACTCCTATAACTAAGCAGGAGAAGCAGACTCCTAAAGTCATAAAGAACTAATCACAATAAGACAGGCAGGAAGGGCAGAGATGTGATACATTCAGGACTCATACCTGCACACGAGGGGGCAAACTGCAAATGAGAGGATAATTACAAGTGCAGGGGATTTTCTCAAAGAACAAGTGGTCCGAGTTCCACATTGGAATCTGCAGCCTGGGGATCCTATGGTTGGAAGACAGACCCCCAGAATATTTGATTTTGAAAGCCAGCAGGGCTTATTTTCAGGAGAGCCAGAGGACTCTGAGAAATAGACCCTCCACTCTTAAAGGGCACTCACAAAATCTCACAGGCTCTGGTACCCAAGGCAGTAGTAGTCATTTGAAAGGATCCTGGATCTGACTCACCTGCTGTTCTTGGAGAGCTGCTCAGAGAGGCAGGAAACAACTGGAGCTCATTCTGGGGATACAGACACTGGCAGCAGCCATTTGAGGGGCTCCAACTACCATGTGAGCTCTAGTGCTGGCAAGTGTCATTTTGAAATCCTCTTTTTAGCTTATTAGCACTGGGACCCCGCGCCGCCCACCAGCCTGTTGGTGCCAGCACTTAGATGCCTCAGGTCAAGCAGCTAGCAAGGTGGAGACACAGCCCTCTACCAGCAAGCCCACTGCCTTAAGACACCCTGAGCCCAGAGCTGCCCCTGTCCACATGGATGCCTACACCTGACTCTGTATAGCAGTGCCCTGGCACTAATCCCGGGACACCCAGAGCACTGCATACAGAGACACTGAGATCCGGCTCTGCCCACCAGCAGATAGACAACAACCCTTAGGCTCCCTGGGCCATGGTTCTATCCATCAGCAGGCCTATGCAAGCTATAAGGCAACTTGAACCCCTCAGCCAGCTGCCCTGGGATCCAGTCCCACTCATCAGCAGGGCAACACCAGACTTGAAGGAATTAACAGTAGAATAGATGATACACAGGGATGGATCAGTGAGTTGGAAGACAGAATAGTGGAAAATGCTTAGTAGAACAGGAAAAAAAGAAAGAGCAGAGATGAGGACAATTTAAGAGATGTCTCGGCCAGCATCAAGTGTTCTAATGTTCTCCTTATAGAGATCCCAGAAGGAGCACGAGATAGAAAAAGAGGCAAAAAATATATTTGAAGAGATGACAGCTGAAAATTTCCCTAACGTGGAAAAGAAAATAGACATCCAGTTCCAGGAAGCATAGAGAGTCCCAAAGAGGATGAATCCAGAGACCACAACACCAAAGTGAAAGAAAAGTGAAAGTGAAAGTCAGTCTGCTTGACTCTTTGTGACCGCGGGGACTGTAACAGTCCATGGAATTCTCCAGGCCAGAATACTGGAGTGGGTAGCCTTTCCCTTCTCCACAGGATCTTCCCAACTCAGGAATTGAACCCAGGTCTCCCTCATTGCAGGCAGATTCTTTACCAGCTGAGCCACAAGAGAAGCACACAACACCAAGACACATTGTAATTAAAATAGCAAAAATGGTGGATAAATAGAGAGTATTCAAGGGGGCATGGGAAAAGCTACAGGAAAATAGCCAGTTTACGTACAAGGGAATTCCCATAGGGCTATCAGGTGACTTATCAGCAGAAACTCTGCAGGCCAGAAAGCAGTGGTAGAATTTATTTAAAGTGATGGAAGGGAAAAAATGCAACCAAGAATACTCCACCCAGCAAGCTTTTCATTCAGATTTGAAGGAGAGATTAAAAGTTTTAGAGTGGGTAGCCTATTCCTTCTCCACAGGATCTTCTCAACCCAGGAACTGAACCAGGGTCTATTTGCATTTCAGGCAGATTCATTACCAGCTGAGCTACCAGGGAATCTCTTTTATAGACAAGAAAAAGCCAAATGAGTTCAGCACCACCAAACCACTTTTACAAGAAATGTTTAAGGGACTTCTCTAACCCAAAAAGAAAAGGCCACAAGTAGAAACATGAAATTACAAAAGGAAAATTCTCATTGGTAAGGAAAAATAAATAGTACAAATCATAAATTACCCATGTATAAAGCTGGTAGGAAGGTTAAAAGACAAAAGTAATTAAATTATCTATATATATCCAGTAAGTAGATAAGGGAAGCAGAAAACAGAATTGTAAAATATGAGGTCAAAAGCAGTCAGTGTGGTAGGAGGGGAGTAAAAATGCAGAGTTGTTAAAATGCATTTGAACTTAAGAGATCAGCAACTAAAAATTACCAAATAGATAAATAGATGATAGATAGCTATGCACAGCATGGGGAAAAACTAATCAATAACTTGTAATACCTTTATATGGTGACATATTAAGTTCAGTTCAGTCGCTCAGTCATGTCCGACTCTTTGCAACCCCATGAATTGCAGCACGCCAGGCCTCCCTGTCCATCACCAACTCCCGGAGTTCACTCAGACTCACGTCCATTGAGTCAGTGATGCCATCCAGCCATCTCATCCTCTGTCATCCCCTTCTCCTCCTGCCCCCAATCCCTCCCAGCATCAGAGTCTTTTCCAATGAGTCAATTCTTCACATGAGTTGGCCAAAGTACTGGAGCTTCAGCTTTAGCATCATTCCCTCCAAAGAAATCCCAGGGTTAATCTCCTTCAGAATGGACTGGTTGGATCTCCTTGCAGTCCAAGGGACTCTCAAGAGTCTTCTCCAACACCACAGTTCAAAAGCATCAATTCTTCAGCGCTCAGCTTTCTTCACAGTCCAACTCTCGCATCCACACACGACTACTGGAAAAACCATAGCCTTGACTAGACGGACCTTTGTTGGCAAAGTAATGTCTCTGCTTTTGAATATGCTATATAGGTTGGTCATAACTTTTCTTCCAAGGAGTAAGTGTCTTTTAATTTCATGACTGCAATCACCATCTGCAGTGATTTTGGAGCCAAAAAAAAAAATAAAGTCTGACACTGTTTCCACTGTTTCCCCATCTATTTCCCATGAAGTGATGGGACCAGATGCCATGATCTTTGTTTTCTGAATGTTGAGCTTTAAGCCAACTTTTTCACTCTCCTCTTTCACTTACCTAGACTTATTGCGGTGACCATTTTGAAATGTATGGAAATATCAAATCACCATGTTGCATAACAGAAACTAACATAGTGTTGTAGGTCAGTGATACTTCAAAAACAAACAAACTCAGAAAAAAATTTAAAAAATCAGATTTGTGGTTACCAAAAGTGGGAGTAGGGGGACAGGGAATTGGGAGAAAACAGTCAAAAGGCACAAACTTCCAGTTATAAGATAAATAATTACTATGGGTGTAATGGACAACATGATAAATATAATTAACACTGCTGTACACTATATATCAAAGTTGTTTAAAAAGTAAATCCTAAGAGTTCTCAACACAAGAAAAAAGATTTTTTTTCTACTTTTGAAGTTTCTTATCTATAGAAGATGACAGTGGTCACAAAACTTATAGTGATAACCATTTCATCATATATAAGTCAAGCCATTATTCTATACAGCTTAAACTTACATAGTCAGTTATACCTCAATACAACTAGAAGAACAATTTAAAAATAAAAATGAAGTTTTTTAAAAAACCTTTTAAAATTTATGACTATTCAAAAAATACCCCAAGACAATGTACAAAGTATTATTTAAGTTACTTCTACCTATTACTGTTTTGCTAAAATTTGGACTTTTATAAAAAATAAAGTCCATGAAAGACTAGGTCAAAAAAAAAAAAAAAAGTAGTGCTTACTTCTTATACTTCCTAAAGTTGCTGTGGTTGTTCAGTTGCTAAGTCGTGTCCAACTATTTGCAATCCCATGGACCTCAGCATGCCAGGCTTCCCTGTCCTTCACTATCTCCTGGAACTTGCTCAAACTCACGTCCATTGAGTCAGTGATGCCATCCAACCATATTATCCCCTGTCATCCCCTTCTCTTCCCTTCAGTTTTTTCCCAGCATCAGGGTCTTTTCCAATGAGTCGACATTTCGCATCACATGGCCAAAGTATTGGACCTTCAGCTTCAGCATCTGTCCTTCCAGTGAATATTCAGGGTTGATTTCCCTTAGGATTGACCAGTGTGATCTCTTTTCAGTCCAAGGAACTCTCAAGAGTCTTCTCCAGCACCACAGTTCAGAAGCATCAGTTCTTTCATACTCAGCCTTCTTTATGGTCCAACTCTCACATCCATACATGACTACTGGAAAAACTATAGCTTTGACCATACGGACCTTTGTCAGCAAACTCATGTCTCTGTTATTTATTAATAATATGCTGTCTAGGTTTGTCATAGCCTTTCTTCCAAGGAGCAAGCCTCATTTAATCCCGTGACTGCAGTCACCATCCTCAGTGATTTTGGAGCCCAAGAAAAAAAAATCCATCACCTTTTTCAATTTTTCCCCTTCTGTTTCTATTGAGGGGCAAGGAAATAGGTTAATGCCATGAAGATCTAACCACCTATTGTTTCTTTTATTGGACTTCTTGAATAAGAGAACACCCTCAATGTTACTGCAAGATGAAGCCCTAGATTCCCTATACTTCAGTGCATATACCCAGGAATTCAGGGCACTTAAGAGCCTCATAACCCTCCTCATTTATTTACCAGTCAAGTTCAGAGCACACACATGCAATAGAAATTCTAGAAAGTATTCTATACACACAGATGTCCAGTGTAGAGAGGTAAACCAGATGCTCAGAGCAACTGTGGTAGAAACTGGCTATAACTCACCAACCCTGTTTCTTCTCCCTGAGTCTATGGCTGGGCTATTTTTGCCTGCCAGCCTTGCAACTGGGTTTGGCCACTGACCGAGTTCTGGCTCGTATAATGTATGAAGAAACAATAAAGCCCACTTTCAGGCCCACAAAAACTCCTACTCTTTGTCTTCCCTTTCTTCTTCTTCTTTTTTTTTTTTCCTTATATGCTAGCTCAATGGAAAAGATTTTTTACTATGGACCATCATCCAGAGAAGAACGTGGACATTGGACCGTAACATGAGTGAGAAGTTAACATTTATTGTTTTAAGCCACTGAGATTTTGGATTTATTACTGCAGCAAATATTACTTGGTCTACCTCATAAGGGGACCCTTGTTGTTCTATTTTCAACATAGCATGCTAATAAGAGAAACAATGATGTATATATAAAAAAGAAGACAATAAAGAGGAAAACCTCATACATCTTTTCCATGAAAAAAAAATTATCTTTGCTTAATGGTATAAAAAGCTTCCAGTAAGTTGATCACACCAGAAATGATTACTAAGAGAATCGTATTTCTATTACAGAACACGTTATATGTTTTTCTGTAGAAAAAAATAGTTCCCATGTGATGAAATTATACTTTAGGACATAACAAATACTTTATGAATCAAATTTTGATTTGATTTAATCAAATCAAAAGAAAACTTGGATAACATATCACAAAGATAAACTACCATAAGTGTTGAAACAATAGGCCTAGGGAATCCCCTGGAGGTCCAGGGGTTAAGACTCAATGCTTCCACTTCAGGGGATATTAGTTCCATCCCTGATGGGGAACTAAAATCTCTCATGATACAGCACTTTCAAATTGAAAAAAAAAAAAAAAAAAAATCTAACCTGATTGCAGTTTCAGCTTCTCCCAGGAGTGGAATTTTAAACCCACCAGTCTGGAGTTTCCTGATAAACACTATTGAGGTAGTCTGCTTAATAAGACCCCTTGCCTTCCCCTTCAGGAAGATGACCTTGCCTGAAATAATCCATTCTTTAACTTCCTTGTCCCATCCTGATTCTGCCTATGAAAACCATCCATTTTGGTTTGTATAGCTCCTGGGATTTATTAGACGGGATGCTTCCTGATTCGTGAATCATGGAATAAAGCCAATTAGTTTTTTAATTTTACTCAGTTCATTTTTTCTTTTTTTAACATGAAAAATTATCAATAACATTTTGCGTCATTCCAATAAAAGAATATCTGAAACATATTAATTGGTGAATATTATTCAGCTGACAGAGTTTCACTGTTAACAACCTCATCAAGGAGATTCTGCCCTTTTGTCCAGTGGTGGCAACAAGGAAAAGCTGGCTGACCATCTGGCAGGGATGCTCCAGTGAACTGTCCGGCCCTGGGTGAATGTGGGCTGGAAGACATCTGAGGCCACTTTAAACTGAGAGTTTCTGTCCTAGGAAAGAAGCCAAATAATTTTGCACACCTCTAGATTACTGAAGTTTTACAGATGGTATTTTGGGGCTTTCTAGAATGATTCTGTGACTTATTTTGTGAAAATTCCCAATTCTAAAATCTAAATAAATAAAGCAAAAACAAAACAAAACAAAAAAGCCAAATATATTTGCATGTAATGAGGTCTTCCTGTTTCCCTGATGCTCTTTTGGAAAATAAAATTATACTGACTTTTATTACTGGAGCTTTTACTAATTCAGGGATAAAGCGAGTGTGGGTGGAATGGCAATTCTTTCATCCTAAAGAGCTATCAGCATTTCAAAAGCAGGAAGGTCATTCCGCATAAAACTAGGAGGGGGAAATGAATTTGAAATAAAGTAAATGGTTAAGAACTAGTGTTAATTGAAGATCAATCAGAAGTTAACCTACTTTACATCTGAGATGACTGTGCTAATTGATGGAAAGCTAGGATTCAATTTAAAAGCAGATGGTTCACATGCAAATTTGCGCAACTCACGTAATATAAAAGACTAGATACCCCAGCCATAATTGTTTACCCCTTCAACACACAGGAATGGACTCCTTCAAAGACACACAGGTGAGGGAAGGAGACTCCCTGTTTCATTTTAGTTTTACGGGTCTAGTGTCAGCGGGCAACCACTCTGGGGATGGAGCAGGGAAAGGGCAGGGTCTGGACAGTAAGCAGATGACATACATATTACGGAACACAAATTGCCAGTAAGCTTTCTGCTTAACTGCTGTTGCACACGGAATCTCTGTTCCCAGCAAGGAGAAATTTGCAGGCTTGTCACATTCATCACCAGGAAAAGCCCTGGATTTTATGCCGCTGTTGTGTTTGGTGGCTTGTTTTAATTAGGGACCAGGAAATTGATCAGTTTTAGCCTCCCAAGCACGGATTCTGGCTTAGGTGCTTACTCCTTTTGCCTCCATTTTCAGAATGAATTTTTTTTACAATTCCTCAGCTGCATCAGCACTTTGACCCTGAGTTCACATAAATCCCAAACAGCTGGCTGAGTTGGTCCGTGCAAACCAGGAAATGCATGAAATAAAGTCAAGAAAAATCACCATCACAGTCAAACAGTTGATCTAAATGCAGGATGAAGAGCTTGAAGTCCCCCTCTTTAATGACAAGCAAACAGCTGCAATAGAATTTACTTGGAGCCATCTTAGCTAAAGGCAAAATTTAAGATAAGACAAATGTTTTTAAAATGCCACTGTCTTAACAACCTAAAGAGCCTTTAGCACAGTTTCCACTGGTGTCCTTTTAACAGTGGATGAATTTAGCATTCTGTAACCATTTCCCTGTAGTTTGGCTCTACACCCCAATACACAGACACAAAACAAGACAAAGCCACTAGTTTCAGATGCAAAGATTGCACTCGAGCCTTAACAGATACATTCCTCGTTTCACAGAACTCATTATTTTGGAAGCAAATAAATCCTTTAGTTCCTAAGATGGTATCAAGTACAACATGGTCTCACATTTCAGAAAACACTGGTACATACATGGTCTGGAATGGAAAATAAAAAAATAGGAGAAGAAGGCTTTAAAAGGAAAAGGTGATGAAAGGAATGTTCTATAAGGATTGGAGAATAAGTAATTAAACCCATATCACACATAAAGTACAATCAGACACTGCTTCGTTCTCTGCGAGGTCTCTGACTGCCAAAACACGTGAGGACACGTGAAATCAGCATGGCCTCAGTTGCCCGCGGCATGTTGGAGAGACCAGCGCGTGCGTGCATGCCTGCTGGGTCACTCCAGTCATGTCCGACTCTGTGCAAACCCATGGACTGTAGCCCGCCAGGCTCCTCTGTCCATGGAGTTCTCCAGGCAAGAATACTGGAGTGGGTTGCCATGCCCTCCTCCAGGGAATCTTCCCAACCCAGGGATCGAACCCGCGTCTCTTATGTCTCCTGCACTGCAGGTAGGTTCTTTACCACCGGGCCTTCTCTGGTGGCTCAGACAGTAAAGAATCTGCCTGTAGTGCAGGAGATCCAGGTTCCATCTCTGGGTCAGGAAGATCCCCTGGAGAAGGGAATGGCTACTCACTCCAGGATTCTTGCCTAGAGAATCCCACAGACAGAGGAACCTGGCGGGCTACAGTCCACAGGGTCGCAAATGAGTCAAGAGACACGACTGAGCAACTAACGCTTACACTTTTACTTTCTTTACCACGAGCGCCTCCTGGGAAGCCCCAGAGAGCCGTGCTGTCCCGAAAAAGTGTCAGAACTCTAGTTCCAGAGGTGGTAGTATAAGGTGAAAACGTGAAAATACAGAATTAAATTCAATGAAATGATTCTATAGTCAAAACACATTAGGGATTGAACAAAGTCACACAGGTGTCATGGGCCAGGGCCTCCCTCCCCTGGCACTCCCCGTCACCCCTGTGGCACCGTGCCTCCCTTCTTGGCTCATTACTGACGCCTGTTTGTTTAAGCCTCACCCACTCACCTCCTCCAGTGGCATGTCAGCTCCACGAGGGCTCGGGGCGCTTTGTGTGACAGGCAGCGGGCTGTTGACCCGGGCCAGCCCCGGGGGGGTGTGGCCTGTGCAGCCCGGCAGCGCCCTGTGCTCAGATGGATCTCAGCTTGTTTCAGTGCTCTGTTGTTGCTGCACTGAAATTCATCCATTTTCAACGAAGGACCCCAGATTTTCATTTGTCAGTTGGCTCCACAAGTTAATGACCTCGTCCTGGTTTTAACTGAAAGCTCAGACTCTAGAGACAGGTTTTCAAGCCCAGCGACTTCCGTGGTGGCTCAGATGGTAAAGAATCTGCCTACGACGCGGGAGACTCGGGTCGGATGCAGGATCGATGCAGGATCTTCCTCTGGTCAGGAAGATCCCCTGGAGAAGGGAGTGGCTGCCCAGGCCAGTTTTCTTGCCTGGAGAATCCCATGTACAGAGAAGCCTGGCGGTCTACAGTACATGGGGCCACAGAGAGTCAGACAGGACTCAGCAACTAACCCGCTGACTTTTCATTTTGCGCCACTTACTACCTGTTTGGTTTTGGACAAGTCCGTTCACCCTCTGTGACCTTCAGTTTCCTCATCTGTGAAGTAGGACACTCTGAACTGGGTCTGGCGCAATGCAAGTATCATACATGCCTTAAATATCACAGCCTATCCCAACACCAATATGAGTACTGACTAAAAGCAGCACTAAATATTTATTAAATTAATAAGTACATATGACGTGACGTTCATGCAAATCTTTCCGAAAGGAAAATACAATACGTATTTGACCATTGTGTCATTTGACTTCAGAATCTGTGTTCTTGCAAAATCCAAAGAGTATACAATGAAGGTTCCCTTTTTTTTCCCCTCAACACTTCCTGCTAGCCCACATCTCTCCTTGGGGAAAACCAATGCCACCAGCTTCTTAAGTATATTCAGATAGCCCATGCAGAAGTGAGCAAGCTTAATTTTTTAAATTTCTCCACAAATGGTAACATATGTAGCAAAACACATGTTTATATATATATATATATACACCTAAAACATATCTGTTTTGTTATACATATTTGCTATCTAAATGTGTAAATGTAAATATACACCTTGATTTTTTTCACTTAATTTTTCAAATCTTGGAGGCAGCTCTAAGGTCCTTGACAATCTATTTGTGGATACACTGTATTATGCTGTTCAGATACACCACAATGTACTTAATGAGTCATGCACTAAAGGATATTCAGATTGTCTCCAACCTCTTGATGTGAACAGCCTTGCCTTATAGACTTATCATTGTGTGACGACAGCTTCAGAATACATTCCTAGAACAGAACTGCAGAGTCAAGGATACACATGTTTGTGTTCATAATTTTGATTTTTTTTTACCAAATTCCTTATCAACACTGTCTGTTGGATACCTTGCCCCACTCTTATGGATACTGCATGCGAAACCTTTAGAACCTTTACTAACTACTATTTGAAGCAAGTGTCAGTTTAATTTTAACTTGAATTTTTCTTACCATGAATAAAGCTGGGCATCTTTTCCTGCTTTTCAAGGAAACCATTTGCTTTCTTATTTCCTTCCTCTCTCCCTGTGAGTGTGCTTGCACGTGTGTGTATCTGTGTATGTGAATTTTCTGGTCATATCCTCTGTGTGGTTCTCTACTGAGATGAACTATTTAAAAATAAACTGTGATTTTATTATTAAATTGTAGGCATTCTTGATATACTCGGGGAACAAGTGTTTTATGATCTGAATTGAAAACAATTTATTTTTTTTTCACTTTTTTGTAAGTTTATTATATACACAAATTTTCATTTTCAAGTCAAATTATGAGTCCTTATTCATAATCACTTTATTACACTGCTTATCTGAGCCTATCCTTTCGGATGTAAAGAGATTTCATATAATTTCATCTTACTCTCAAGAAGATGCCTTTCTTATCGCCAGTTTCCAGGAGAGGAAAACGAGGTTCAGGGTGGATGCTTAACTGGTCAGATGATAGAGCCGAAGGTTAAACCTAGGTCCTTCTATTAGAATCCATCCTTCCAGTCGCCTCGCTGGTCGCCCTCTCAGATACCTGTCAGAACCATGAAAGCTGTGCCAGCCTTTATTTTCTGTCTTTTCATGGCACTAACACAGGGCCAGGCACATAGATGTTCACGAAATGTGCGGCTGTTTGCCTTTACTTCTCTCTCTCTCTCTTTTTTTTCTCTTTTAATGTGGCTCTTCTGAGTAGCTAGTGCTGACTTCCTTTCAGCCTCTTATATTGATTTTTAGGAAATCCACAAAGTCCCCAGATAAGAGAGAAAACACAGGAAGACAAACATCAGACACAAAATAGCTAAAGGACATTTGCTTTTAGAATAGTCTAGGGCGCCTTCATTTGGCCAGATAAATGTTTTCACTTTAATGGGAAGCAAAGACTCTAACGGCACACAGACATCCAAGTCCTCAAATAATTACAAGGTCACCTCCACAAAGTCATCCACCTGCAATGCCAGAGACCTGGGTTCAATTCCTGGGTCAGGAAGATCCCTGGAGAAGGGAATGGCAACCCACTCCGGTATCCTTGCCTGGAGAATCCCATGGACAGAGGAGTCTGGCGGGCTGCAGTCCACAGGGTCACAGAGAGACAGTACTGAGCGACTAACACTATCCACAGAGTCAAAGGTCAAGTGGGGAGCGAGCAACATTTCCCAGCCACAGGGAGGTGTGATCTGGGAATCACAGGGCTTCAGTTACCGCACACATGCCGCAAGAGTTAGCAACTCTCAGCCAGAAGGCGCCCATCCCTGGTAGCCCACTCTGGGGTAGCAAGCTTGTAGGCTCCAGTCTGCACTTCTCAGAGCCATGCCCAACGTGGACATTTCCCACAGATGCCTGTATTTGTCCAACACTTTCTGAGCCTTTGAGAGGCAGCAGCAATTCACCATGGAGAAGGGAATGGCAACCCACTCCAGTATTCTTTGTCCCTTGGAGAATCCCAGGGAGAGAGAAGCCTGGTGGGCTACAGTCCGTGGGGTCACAAAGAGTTGGCCACGACTGAAGCGACTTAGCAGCAGCAGCATCAATTCACCCAAGTGCCTGAAGATCAGCCTGGAAGTAAAGGGCTCCATGGTTGCAGCTGCCCCCTACCATCAGTTAGAACTGGAAGCACAGAAATCTAATCAGTTAAGGTTTGATATAACTTTGGCCTGAACAACAAACCTCTTTGCTTAGGCAGCATGTGGGAGAGAAGGGAGACACTGGCTCCTCAAGAATTTCTGTTTGATTTCTTGCTAAAAAAAAAAAAAAAAAACCAACCTGCTAATGTTCTGCATTTAAAAATAAATAAATAAATGGACTTGACTGTTCCTGAAAGTCAGCCTCTGGTACAGCCTTGTGATCACTAACCTTTCCTCCTGCAAGCCTCCAGGCAATTCAAGCCAACTCTCCAGTTCTCCTTCCCCAAGCCCTTTCTTACTCCTCCCTGCTCCAGAGCAGAACACAAGTTTCCAGCCTGCTTGGGCTGGTGAAACCCTTGGGAAGCTTTTAATATGAATCTGCAGACCTCAGTGCAAAGCCTTGGAATAAGAATGTAGGGGAAGAGGCTGGTGACTGGGGAGTGACAAAGAGCTGGAAAAGTGAAGGTGAAGGTCGCTCAATCATGCCTGACTCTTTGTCAGACTCTTTGCGACCCCGTGGACTATACAATCCATGGAACTCTCCAGGCCAGTGTACTGGAGAGGGTTGCCTTTCCCTTCACCAGGGGAGCTTCCCAATCCAGGGATCGAACCCAGGTCTCCCGCATTGCGGGCAGATTCCTTACCAGCTGAGCCACAAGGGAAACCCAAGAATCCTGGAGTGGGGAGGTGATTTCAGAAACTTGATGATTTGCTTTGGTTTGCGTTGCCTTTTTAGTGATTTTAATACAACAGGTCAAAAACTGCAAGAGTCTGGAAATCACTGCTACAGACGAAACTTCTGTCTTGAGGTGAGTGAGTGAATTCGGTGAATTTTAAAGTGGTTTTCTACAGTCAGGATCTGACTGGTGATCGGGGGCGTGATAATCAAAGTCCATTCCTTGATTGTGATGATGAGTGGGCAAATAAGATTTTGGTTCCATGACTTACTATCCAACCTTCACCAAACTACTTCACTTCTCTAATCCTCATCTGGATTAAACATTCATCTAATCTAATCTGTAAACTGGGAGTCATGACTGTACTGACCTTATACCAACATGGTACAATTTACCTGGCATTGTATACAGAGAAGGCCTTGTGCAATAATAGTAAACTGATCAACTCAACACACGTTAGTTCTTATCAGTGACTTCAATTTAATTAAACAATCACTTAAATTCTTAATTTGATTTTTTTTTTTAATGTAAGCAAGTGCTATATCATTGACTTCCAGACTGGATCATTGGTATCCAGGCTCTTCTTTGGAAGCTCAAAGCTGCTTGCTGCGTCCGCCACAAAGGAAAAGAAGGCCATGCCTGGCCAGAGGTGGCTGACAGCTCAGGGAACTCTGAAGTCGCACGTTTGCCTGGGTAAACTTAGAGGCTGCTGAAAGGTGTTTTCCAGAGGCAGAGCTGTAATTCCACAGTCTCTCTTGGAGCAAGGAGTTAACAGAGGGAGGATTTTATCTTCTGCCTGCAGCCTCCTGGGCAGCCTCCATCCCCACCCCTTCAGTCTTTGTATGTTTACTAATCAGAGCCCAGAAAGGAACAGTGGAAGCAATCTGGTCATACGATTCTAATTGTTTATGCTGCTTAATATTACCATCATCATCTCGATCATTTCTGTTGTTATTCTTACTTACTGTCTAAAGGGGCCACAGGGCTCTCAAGGTTTACACAATGGAGACACTAGTTAAAGCTGCGGCAGCGCCCGAGGTCAGGCCCCAGGGCTCGCGGAGGCAGCGGTGAAAGTCCCTCTCTCATTCACTGCACCATCAGCTTCCACCGACAGCTCCTTCTTCATCTTCCAGCCCCTTTCAGAGACAATCTGTAAGGCATTTCCCCGGGACATGAGGGAATTGCAAATTTATTCTCCTGCCACTAGGTGGCAGGCAACACGATGTGCCTTTTCCAAGTAAGATATTAACCACAGTCATAAAGGATCCCCCTCTGTCTCCAAGAATTTATTCCTTATAATACAATCAGTAAATCTCAAGCTCATTTCTGATTTCAAGCTCAACTTGCTCCATGTCTGAGAGCACCCTGGGTCTGCCTGCTGTAATGTTCTGCCCTTCAGGGATCCCTAATCACCCCTCTGATGAGAGCAAGCCTGTGTGTCTGCAGCGTTGTACAGTTTCCCAAGCCCTGCAGGGTTGGCGAGGCTCTTTTGCATGCGGGATCTTATCTGAAATCTTATTATGGGGCCCGGCCATAATGCAACTTCATTATATTGATCAACAATGCCCGCGCAGTGTCCTGCAGATCTATTTGCATCCGCTTTATATGAAAACAGTTGCTACATCAGCTCTGGGGATGCATGGCCGGATTTGAAGGCATTTGACAAGGACTAGGCATCATTTTGGCTCATTCTCTCTGGGACTTGAAGAGCTCTGCCCTGGGGTGGAGGGTGGGGGCGCAGCTGAAAGGTCAGGTTTTCCGGGCTGGGCACCCTGGGTTGGCGTTTCCCAGCTTGGCTGGGTAAAGTCATATTATGGGGGATGGTCAATTCTCTCCACACAAAAAGGAACCAGCCACAGATTGTCGTTTACATACAACCAGCCTGAGTTAAGTCACTCCTGTACTTCCGGAATAAATTAGTTCATTCAGGAGAAAAACAATTCTAGCCTGCACACACACGTGTGTGTGTGTGTGTGTGTGTGTGTGTATTTATTGAGCGGGATTATTTGGGGGGGGATTGAGGGTGGGTAAAACAACTGAAATCCACTTGTCTGAAATTATATAACTGTGAAGATCTGATTCCTTTTATTAACACTTGAAGGTTTTCCCCCCAAGTCTGAAGTTCAGAGTCACACTGACTCTGCGCAGGCAGGTAATAATATACTGGAGGTCTCATTGTTTTCTGCTGTGAACTACAAATGACACACATTTGTTTCATAAAATCAGCATAAAAGCCAAAAACATATTGGCTTAGGGAGTGAGTTGGTCCATCAGTGTAATATTCCTATTAGTATAGCTATTCAGCTGTGGGGAAAAAAATAATCATTGCATTCCAATAATTAAACAGAGCAGGTGAGTATTATGGTTTTTGCATTAGAAACTCTGCTATTTACATATTGCATATATTTTCTTATAGGTCTGGAGGGAAATGAATTTTGCATAATTAGAAAAAATTTCTAGTTGCAGGTACAGGATATAGAAAACGAGGGCTGCTGCCCAAGAATGATGTATAATCAAGGCTCTTCCTCCCAAAGCAGCCAACGAGCTGACCCTGCTAAAGCTCCCCGGGTCACCCACTGTCCTAGGTCTCCCAGCGCTGGCCTCCAGCATCTTTTGCAATGTGGATTTTCTACTTCTGAATGCAAGTTGCATAGCAGGTGCGGATTCTGTAATGGAATTGGCAGAATGGACAGCACAAAATCTCACCAGTTTCATTTCATCTCTGCCCCAAGCAGACTCTATAAAGCAATAAAGACTGAATGTCTAAGGACTTAAAAGAAATGTGCTGTGTTATCATCATCAATTTATGAAACTCCCATAAGGAAGCAGACATGATACAAAACATACAAATTGTACGGCTACTGCCTCCGGAAGTCTCGATGGCAAAGAACAAAATGCTGAAACTGGATATTACTTTCTCTCTCACCTCCTCTCTCCTTCTTCTCCCTTTTTTTCTTTTCCTTTTCTCTTTCTCTTCTGAGGTGGAGGATTCCCTCTGGCGATTCAAGTTTGGAGAAGGTGCTGAATGGAACAGCTTGGAAGATACTGAGATGTGAGCCATTTGTAAACACTGGGTGGGAGACTTCCCTGGCAGTCCAGTGACTGGGACTCCACACTTCCAATGCCATGGGAGCAGGTTCAATCCCTGGTTGGGGTATTAAGATCCCACATGCTGCACTGAGGCCCAAAAAAAAAAAAAAAAGGCAAAGAAAACAACAACACTGGGTGGGGGCCAGGGCAAAAAAGAGAAAGTCACAAGTGGTGTGTGTGTGTGTGTGGTGTGGAAGAATGGAGTGAGAATTAAATGGGATTGAGAAAAAAAGGGAAAGAGACAGAGATATTCAGTGTGCTCCTGTGTTCACCTGATCTGCGTTATATACCAGCCTTTCTCAACCCCGTGCTTTGGAAATCACTGGCTGGAAGGAGCTTTTCAGGACCCACCTTGCTGCTTGTGGACAAGACTGCCAGCCCCATACTGCAGTCACTGTATGAACACTCCTCTGTGTTTACGTGTTAGGCATTGTGGAATCAGACATGATAGGGCGTGTCCCTGCTCTTGCCCTTCAGGAGGCCATAGTCCTGTGTGTGCGTGTGTGTGCTCAGTCATGTCCAACTCTTTGCAACCCTATGCAATATAGCCCACCAGGCTCCTCTGCCCTTGGGATTCTGCAGGCAAGAATACTGGAGTGGGTTCCCATTCCCTGCTCCAGGGGATCCTCCCGACCCAGGGATCGAACCCACGCCTCTTATGACTCCCGCATTGGGTTCTTTACCACTAGTGCCACCTGGTACAGGAGACAATTCTGTAATCCTGGGACGGGAGAGCACGTGCTAAGAAAGTTTTGCCAAGTGCTATCGGAACAAACAAACTCCCATGGCTGTTAGCACTGCTTCAGAGGAGACAGGACATCTTCTAAGAGGCTGAAGGAGATGCTGGAATGCTGCAGAGTTCTGGGCAGAGAGAAGGATGAGGAACGGGAGGCCGCACAGTCTGTTTCCAGTGACAATTGGTTCTGATGGAGAGCATTGGAAGTTGAAGTGAAGTTGGTTGGGGTCTTACTTTAAATATGATGCAATTGGCCAAGCCCTTCTGATTGGTAGTGACCATAATCTAACAGAACTGGGGTGTGGGGTGGAGGAGGGCCTTTTTGTTTTGTTTTAGGGAAATAATTATTTTAGAAGTACTGAGGTGTCTCAGGGAGCTCAAGCACTAGGATCCGCGAGGCCTCAGAAGCAACTGGAAGCAGAGACTTGCATATTGTCGGTAATCGGCTTAGCTCCCCATCTCACATTTCTGCCCCTCTCTCTGTTTCTTCTATGTCTGTCTCCCTCTTTCTCTGCATGATATGTATATATGTTGTGTACAGGTCTCTCCCTCTTTCTTTATGTGATGTGTGCACGTGATGTGTGCACACGTTGTGTGCAGGGCTCCCTCTCTTTCTCTGTGTGATGTGTACACACATTGTGTACGGGTCTCTCTTTCTCTGTCTGATGTGCGCACATGTTGTGTGCAGGGCTCCCTCTCTTTCTCTGTGTGATGTGTACACATGTTGCGTACAGGTATTCTCCTCTGCTTTTCTTACCCATCAGAAAATACGGTGCCAAGAGCACCCTGACTTTCCATCTGACTATCTGGGAACCTGATGAGAGACTGACTTCTTTTTCTCAGTTTCAGTGTCAGAATGCCCACAGAAGGACTGGAACTGGCCCAGGTTAAACCAGATGTCCAGGCTTCCCAGGTGGCCCAGTGGTAAAGAATCTGCACACCAATGCAGAACATGCAGGAGACACGGGTTCAGTCTCTGGGTCAAGAAGATCCCCTGGAGGAGGAAATGGCACCCCTACTTGAGTATTCTTGCCTGGAGAATCCCATGGACAGAGCAGTCTGGAGGGCTACAGTCAGTCCATGCGGTCACAAAGAATTGGACACGACTCAGCACCTGAGCACGCACGCTGAGCACACCAGGTGTCCACAGTGGAGCACTCTGCTAAGGATGGGGGCATTGCGGTGTTTGCACCAGCTTGGGTGGAACACCCGTGCATAAGGCAAAATAGTGTAACTGGGGCAGATGGGAGAGTTAGACACAACTGAGTGACTTCACTTTCACTTTTCACTTTCATGCATTGGAGAAGGAAATGGCAACCCACTCCAGTGTTCTTGCCTGGAGAATCCCAGGGACAGGGGAGCCTGGTGGGCTACTGTCTATGGGGTCACACAGAGTCAGACACGACTGAAGCGACTTAGCAGCAGCAGCAGCAGCAGGGCATATGGGAAGAGGTTAACAGCGATGCCTCTCCTGGAGCCCGTGGACGGAGGAAGGGGTACATCCTGAGGTCAAAGCCGTCCTGAGCGGTCAGTTCTGTAGGCCCCCACTTCACCATGGACTCAGCTATCAAATGACAGGGACATGTGACCAGCCACAGGGAGGGATGACATGGTTTGACCTCATCTGCTCCCAAGAGATAGGTAACAACTCAGTTTGGAATTCATAGGACTTCCCTGGTGGCTCAGATGGTAAAGCATCTGTCTACAATGCGGGAGACCGGGGTTCGATCCCTGGGTCAGGAAGATGCGCTGGAGAAGGAAATGGCAATCCACTCCAGTACTCTTGCCTGGAAAATCCCATGGACAGAGAAGCCTAGTAGGCTACAGTCCATGGGGTCGCAAAGAGTCGGACACGACTGAGCAACGTCACTTACTTACTTACAACTTTATTACTGGGAAGTCCTTCTTTACATCTCACCTGCTGTTGACCGAATTTTCTTTCAAGAAGATGAAATATTCACCTCCTGACCACAGACTCAAAGACAGCTCCTAAGTGAGCCTATAATTTGTCCTCTATAATCAGATGACTGTTGGTAGCAAGCATCCTGCTTGGTGATAGGGTTTTAGCCGAGAAGGAGATCCAGCCTGAGCTGACCAGGAGTGTGAAGTCTGGTCTCTGGGATGACAATAAGGAAAAATCAACACAGTACCCCTGCCCCCTGGGCCAGTTAGCACGAGGGCATCTGGGTACTCCTCTCTGTTCCCTTCTGGAGACCCCACTTTGTGGGAAGAACTCACACACACCCCACTCCCATTTCCATCCCACCCTCCAGCAGCTGATGTGCAGGTCCAGGGATTGAACCACATGTGGCCAGCTGGACGAGGACCCTCTCTGCTTGCTGCTGCTCAGGACAATGCCCAGGGAAGCCCTCTTTAGCTCCAAGCTTCCTGGTCCTGGAAGCGGGAGCGGATGACACAGAGTCCAGCAGGCTCCATGCAAGTCCCTCTGCCCAGCAAGAGACTGAGTCTGCATTGCCCTTGACTGACCCTCAGCACTTCCTGAAAGGGTGCGCAGCCTGAAAACCAGGACACTGTGGGCCCCAGTCACGGCAAGGGAAAGAAGCAGACAGACACGCCTGGTAATCAGAGGACCAGGTTTAGAAGGTCCTAAGCCAAACCTTAGGGCCATCAGAAGTTTGGCTCCATCAGAAGCCAGACCAGCAGAGCTATATAGCAGCAGCAACTGTTGAAAACCAGGACCAAGAAAGAAAAGTCTTGAGCATCTGGAGGGACCAGGGCGCATATGGGTGCCCCAAGCTTGAGGACTTGATGCCCTACTATGACCCAATGACTCTGCCACCCCCGGCAGTGATGCAGGTCCAGAGACTCAGTTCCTAGCACCTAACTTCAACCTAACCCTAAACTCTCAGCTGGGTTGAAAACAAAATCTTTACTTTCTGGTGGGATGAGGAATGGAGGTGGGAGTTGGTATTATTTTTTTCTCTCTTTCCTTGGAGTCTGAAAACCTCCCCTGGTAGTTCAGGTGGTAACGAATCTGCCTGCAATGCAGGAGACCCGGGTTTGATTCCTGGATTGGAAAGATCCCCTAGAGAAGGGAATGGTAACCCCCTCCAGTATTCTTGCCTGGATAATTCCATGGATACAGGTGCCTGAAGTGCTATAGTCCCTGGGGTCACAAAGAATCGGACAACTAGGTTTTCAGTTCAGTTCAGTTGCTCAGTTGTGTCCAACTCTTTGCGACCCCATGGACTGCAGCACACCAGGTTTCCCTGTCCATCACCAACTCCCAGAGTTTACTCAAATTCATGTCCATTGAGTCAGTGATGCCATCCAACCATCTCATCTTCTGTCATCCCCTTCTCCAGCCTTCAATCTTTCCCAGCATCAGGGTCTTTTCCAATGAGTCAGTTTTGGCATCAGGTGGCCAAAGTATCGGAGCTTCAGCTTCAGCATCAGTCCTTCCAATGAATATTCAGGACTGATTTCCTTTAGGATGGACTAGTTGGATATCCTTGCAGTCAAGAGGCTCTCAAGAGTCTTCTCCAACACCACAGTTCAAAAGCATCAATTCTTCAGCGCTCAGCCTTCTTTCCTATCCAACTCTCACATCCATACACGAACACTGGAAAAACCATAACTTTAACTAGATGGACCTTTGTGGCAAAGAAATGTCTCTGCTTTTTAATATATTGTCTAGGTTGGTCATAACTTTCCTTCCAAGGAGCAAGTGACTTTTAATTTCATGGCTGCAGTCACCATCTGCAGTGATTTTGGAGCCCAGAAAAATAAAATCTGTCACTGTTTCCATTCTTTCCCCACCTATTTGCCAGGAAGCGATGGGACCGGATGCCACGATCTTAGTTTTCTGGATGTTGAGTTTTAAGCCAGCTTTTTCATTGTCCTGTTTCACTTTCATCAAGAGGCTCTTTGGTTCCTCTTCGCTTTCTGCCATGGGGGTGGCGTCGTCTGCATATCTGAGGCTACTTTAGCGGGGACCGATCCTCAGGATCGCGGCGCGGCTGGGTTGGGGGCCGCGCCTGGGCCTCTCTCACAGTGAGCTCGGCGCGCCCTCTGGCGGCCGCCGCGCTCACCGCGGCCCCGGGAAGCCGCTGGCCACTACATACAAATGGACTCGGCGTAGTTAAGCTGTCAGGCCTAATGTATTTATTTGACTCTGCTGTTAAAATGATTTCTCTACAGCACCGCGGTTATTTACGACTATTGTCAGTACAAGGCGATGAGAAGGCAGCCGCGGAACAAACAGCAACAGCTGAAGGAAAGGTTCTGTCTGGGAGGGCGAGGGGGCTTGGTCTCAGCCTTCCTGCGGCTGCAGCGGCTGTGTGTTTCCTTAATCTGCCGCGGGGGCTTTCGGGGGGCTCATTCACTCACCATGCAGGAAACACTGCCCACAGCCCGCAGCAGTCCCCCGTGAGCGCTGGCGGAGGGGCTCTGACCCATCAAGGGCGGCCCCCCAGTCCGCCGCAGGAGACGCGGTCGTAGAGGCCGGCTGAATGGGGGCCAGACCGTCCCAGATTTTCTAAGCTCCTTGTTCAGGCGAGGGTGAGTTTTGCGAGGGCTGCTGCGGGGACCTGGATTCCTTGGCGTCTAGCGTTTCCCACTGTCCAGGACCGTGTTTCTCCAAATGCGGTCGCCAGATCAGGGGTGTCCATGTCACCTGGAAACTTATGAGAGATGCCAGGTCTCAGCTCCCGCCCTTGATCCGTAGAATGGAGACTGGAGGAGGAGGCAGCCCTCTGCGACCATGGGCTCCCGGGTGGCGCTGATGGTGTTCAAGGCTGACCGCCACAGCCCTGGACACCTCCCCCCGAGATAACCCTTGCAGCACGTCCACACAGGCACATGGCCAGTGCGCCACCCCAGGGCCTCCTCCTCGCCCCCTTTTAAAGGCCATGGCACCCCACTCCAGTACTCTTGCCTGGGAAATCCCATGGACGGAGGAGCCTGGAAGGCTGTGGTCCCTGGGGTCGCTGAGGGTCAGATACAACTGAACGACTTCACTTTGACTTTTCACTTTCATGCATTGGAGAAGGAAATGGCAACCCACTCCAGTGTTCTTGCCTGGAGAATCCCAGGGACGGGGGAGCCTGGTGGGCTGCCGTCTATGGGGTTGCACAGAGTGGGACACAACTGAAGCGACTTAGCAGCAGCAGCAGCAGCAGCAGCAGCAGCAGCAGCAGCAGCAGCCAGTTGGCTATTTCCCTAGTGGCTCAGACGGTAAATCGTCTACCTACAATGCGGGAGACCCGGGTTCAATCCGTGGGTCGGGAAGATCCCCTGGAGAAGGGCATGACAACCTACTCCAGTGTCCTTGCCTGGAAAATCCCATGCACAGAGGAGCCTGGTGGGCTACAGTCCATGGGGTCACAAAGAGTTGGACACGACTGAGTGACTTCACTCACTCACTCACAGCCAGTTGGGGCCCCTCTTCTGGAGCTGATTTGGAAAAATGTCTGCTCTGACCTGCACTAACCAACCCTCCAATGCGTCTGGTCCTAGAATGTCAGGGGAGGGTGCTGGAGTCAGTCTGCGCTCAGATTCAGCTTTGTGATTTTAAAGAAATGAATTATGTATGATAAAATGAACATAATAATAATAGTCTTACGGGGTTACTCTAAGGTTTGAATGACTTAAGACAGTAAAATTCTTAGAGTAGCTGGCCCATAGAAAGTGTTCATAAATGCTAACTATTAATAAATATTTTTAATATCAGCCTTCAGGTCCATCCATCTAAGCCTCAGACATCATTCAGAGCTAGCTGTAGTTCACAGATAGATCACTTGTTGTCAGAAGACCTGTGTTTATATATGGCCTTTGCTGTTTATAAGCTGCAGCGCTTGGAGCAAACCACTTAGGTTCTCTGTGCCTCAAATTTCTCATCTAAAAATCAATACCTACCTCAAGTTTTCATATAAATTATCCTATTTATTTCTCGCACAAGGCTTTGCTCTAGAAAGAACAAATCTGTTACCATGCCAATTGTACAGATGAAACTGACCAGGACTCAGAGAGGTCAAGCCACGTGCCCAAGGTCACACAGGAAGTAGAAGATGGAATCAAGACAGGAATCCATTTTCTCTGACTGAATTTTTATGAGGTAATGCACGTGAGAGTACTATACGCATAAAAGTTATTATTATTGTTTGGGGGAAGAGCAGTCAGAAGAAAAGCATCCCATTTTCTGAATATGAAGTCAGGAAATTAAAATAACAAACCATAAAGTCCTTCTGGGAAAAAAAAAATCAATAATACCAAGAAGAAATAAAACTGAAAAAACACAAAAACAAAAAACGGAGCACAACATTCTGAGATCAAGACTGAGAGTAAACAGCAGATATAGATGGAGAAGCGGCACCAACATATTTCCCTTCTTGGGGAGATATGTCTGTGTTCATGAAAGGAGAGGGATTGACAGCGGGAGCTGAAGGTCTATTTATCCTAGGGACAGGCGGCCGTCTGTTTAGCATTTTTATGGCACATGTCTCTCAGCAGCATCTGGAACGTGGGAGAATGGGTCACTGGAAGAGCAGCAAGGATGCTGACGATGCCGGAGCAGGAGGGTCTTAGCCCCACCCCTCCTCGGAAGTCCTCAGACGCCCCGCCCCTGCCGCTGTGCTCTTAGCCGCGGACTCACACAGCTGGAGCCCTGGAGGAGACAGCCCTCTGAACTCTCCTGCTGGGAGGAAAGAGTGCGCCCTGGGTGGTGATGGAAAGAGACCTGGGCAGCCCACTCTCAGGCGGACCACCTTGCACACTGCTTCTCTCCATCCCTCCCTCCTCTCCTGCCCCGGACCTCCCACCAACTCCTTCTTACCCCCATCATTTCTCAGTTTCTCAGCCTGGTTTCCAGCCCTTCTCCTCCTCTCCAGTCTTGTTTCCCTGGGTTATCAACCGCAGTCTCCACTTCAGGTGTCCTGGGAGCAGGTAGTAAGCCCAGGAGACGCTCAGCCCTGGCCTTGGATGCTAGCTCTATACCAGCTCTGAACTTGCAAAGAGTGTCCGACTCTTTGCAACCCCGTGGACTGTAGCCCGCCAGGCCCCTCTGTCCATGGGATTTTCCAGGCAAGAATACTGGAGCAGGTTGCCATTTCCCCCTCCAGGGGATCTTCCCGACCCAGGGATTGAACCGGGGTCTCCTATATTGGCAGGTGGATTCTTTACTGTCTGAGCCACCAGAAAGCAAGTCTCTTAACTTTCCCACACCTGGGTTCCATCTCCAGCAGAACAGTTCAGGGCTCCTTTGAAGACAGAAATTTGTGAAATAACACCTCTGATAGATACATCTCAATGTTTTTAACTTTTCCAGAAATTCAAGGAATCTGTCTGGGGCAAAGACCAGGAATATTTTTTAATAGAAAGAACACAAAGAAAGGAAGAGTGAAGAATCCGCTCTTGTCATCAAAAGCAAGAATTTCCATCCCAACCAGTAAAGTAATTGTCCTGACAAATGATTTTCAGAGATTCCTTGATGTCACGTGATAGCAAGAATTCAGCCCAGGAGTCCCAGCCCATGGAATTCTCCTCTAGCATGGAGGAAGCAACCCATTGACCTAAGACAGCTAAGCCATGAGACTCCCTGCTCTCTGGAAGAAGGAGGTTATTTCCTAGAGGATCCCGGAAGGGATAAGAGAAAGAAAGTAGAGGGGGAAGGACAGATACGGGGGAGGGAAGCAGGCCTGGGGCGCATTTGCGATCACTGTCTTGCCCCCTTATCTGCAGAGGGTTCTGGCCCTGGGAGATGAATCACAGGCTGTCCCTTGGTTGGTGTTTAGTGCTAAATCATGTCTGACTCTTGCGACCCGGAGACTGTAGCTCGCCAGGCTCCTCTATCCATGCAGCCATATGTATGGATATAAATGCAGTCTGCATAAATGATATAAATGCAGACTTAGTAATACAATGGGGTGAGGGGCCACAAACACCCCCTGCAGCTTAGCTTTTCCAAGACTCGTTGAGTTGCAGTGATATAGGAGGCATGCAGAAGCTCCTATAATGCCCCGTCCTCAGTCTCGCCAATGAGGCAGAGAAGACAGCTGAGCTGACACCCAGTGGGATCCACAAGGCTCCCTGTGACAAGCAGGGAGGGGAGCCTGGAGCAGAGACTGGCTGATGGGGAAATGTAGCTGAGAGAGAGACCAAGCTCTACTGTGCTAACCAGAGCAGAATTGGGGGTCGGGGTGGGGTAGGGGTCAGCTAGGAAGGGCTACTAGCCGTGATCAAACCCAGCCAGTGACCTCATCACCAGAGCCCAGCTGAGCACCAGCAAACAGAGGATGCCAGGACCACACAAGTGCTTCTGTGCTCTGCCCCCCAGATGCCAAGCAAGCCTCTCCTCCTCACCCTCCAGGCACCGTCTCAGAAAAGAGCAGCTGAGAATAAGGGACAACGAGGAATTGTCCCCCCACCCCCCAGTTCTGAGCATTACCTTCAGGAAGTATTTCAATTAACAAAACGAAGGGAGTTTAACCGTGGTAGATGAAACAGCAATCTCTTTGTCACCGCTCAGCGGACAGGGGCTTGTAAGGATACAGACCACATTTTCTGAGTAGATGGGTCACAGCTGGGAGATCAGGATTCATCAGACCGCTCTACTTTTCCCCCATAGAGGCTGACTTCTCTGCTTGGGTGGTTTTACGGCACCCGGCACCCGGAGAGCCTTCATCTCATCCCTCTAAATCCCGCCCATCATCAGCGTCCCAGTCGCAGCTCTCCTTCTCCAGGAGGTGTCTCTTCTCTGAGTCCTCCATCCCTCCTAGGGTGCCCCTTTAATTTTTCCTTCTTTCACTTGCATGTCCATTTGCAGAGCCCAGACCAAATTCTCCTATAAATCAGGCACTCAAGGATACCCATATGGCTAAGGCAGTCGGTGTTTGCTTCGAGGGGAAGTATGCCCAAAGTCTCATAGCACTTAGATAATGAGAGTTTAGGTTAATACAGTTGCTGAAGCTGTGTGCAAGATTGATCTTTAATAAAGTACTGGTTGAACGAATGAAGGACAGCCAGCCTGATCTTGGATTCTTGTCCATCTTCTTTCCCTGTTTGTTCTCCCCAGCATGCATGCTCAGGGTTTTGGAAGCTCACGCTTCCAGCGGGCGGGGGATGCTAAGCCTCTAAACTGCTTCTCAGGTTCCAGTGGGCATCACCGAGTGCACACCTGCAAGGACACCTTTCAGCCGCCCAGGGTCACATTGGTTGGGGAGGCTGCTGGACGGGGCATGACCACAGCATAAAGTAACAGGTTCTATGGTTCACAACCTCTGCCTTTCGACTAAAGATTTTTTTTTTTTTTTTGGATGCTACTAAGCTCAGGATAATGATAAAAAGACTCATTTCAGAAGAATCCTCCCTGGTCTTTTAAAAATAAGTCCATCAGTCCATCACTAAGACCCGTTGGTTCTTTGGGGGGTAAAAAATTATCCTTTATTCCCCTTTATCCTGTAGTCATCACACAGGCCCATCTGTCCACCCTCAGAAGCATCCGTCAGGGTCCCCCAGCCTCCTCTTAAGATAAGACTTCCCCAACCCCAACATATAATTCTCCCCTTCAGTTCACTGGATATGCTTAATCACTTTTATCCCAGTGGGCAGAATGGCGCCTCACCCCAAGTAAGCACATAATAAATAGTTACTAAATAATAGCCTGAATATTCATTGGAGGAACTAATGCTGAAATTGCAACTCCAATACTTTGGCCACCTGATATGAAGAACTCATTTGAGGCGAACAGGGTCATTCGAAAAGATCCTGATGCCGAGAAAGATTGAAGGCAGGAGGAGAAGGGGACGACAGAGGATGAGATGGTTGGATGGCATCACCAACTCAATGGACATGAGTTTGATCCAGCTCTGGGAGTTGGTGATGGACAGAGAGGCCTGGCGTGCTGCAGTTCATGGGGTTGCAAAGAGTCAGACACGACTGAGTGACGGAACTGAACTGAATTTGGCACATTTTACCTAACATGTCAGGTGTAAATTACTCCACTGGAATTCAAGCCCCTCTGAACCTATGTCCGTCACCCCCATCCCATCCCCAGCCTCCTCTCTTCCTGCTCCTGGAGCCAAACCCTAATCCAAGGCTCCAGATCTCTCATTGCTGTCCCTCAGAGGCAGGGGTTCTTCTGAACTTAGGTGGGGGACCCCTTCATCCTGGCATCCCCCACGTTTGCCCCCAGGCTCCCTTTCTTCGACCCTCTTAATTCTGCATGCATGCGTGCTAAGTCACTTCAGTTCTGTCCCACTCTGTGCACCCCCATGGACTGCAGCCCACCAGGCTCCTCTGACCATGGGATTCTCCAGGCAAGGATACTGGAGGGGGTCGCCATGCCCTCCTCCAGGGGATCTTCCCCACCTAGGGATTGAACCAGGGTCTCTTGCATTACAGGCAGATTCTTTGTCATCTGAGCCACCAGGGAACCAGGAGAGCCACCCAATGCGGAAGCACTCTGACAGCGCCCGTCTCGGGCTGGTTCCTGTTTTGCTTACAGCGCTCTCTACTCCAGTTTTGCTTGTGTTCTTCTCGTGCCATTTCATGTGCTACTCAGCCTTGTTATCGTGATGACTGTGAAGGTTTCCTGAAACCAGGGACTAGTTTGGGCTTTTTATAAATCCTCTTTTAGAATCCCTAATGCCTATTTCATCCTCATCACAAGTTATAAGACACCCCTGCAGCTGGCACAGCTCCATACACACAGCAAGTGCTCAATAATTACTGATGCCTGGGTGGCTTCTCTCTTGCTCTCTCCTGTGGTCAGTTCCCAGCGAATTTTCCAAAGTTCTTGCTAACTCCTCCATGTGCCAGACTCGGGGCATTTAGTGAATATGGGCAGGCAGAGGGCTAAGTTCAATGACCTTTTTAGAAAGAATCTTCCCCATCTACTCTACTCAAATTACCTTTAAATTTCCAGCAAGAAGACCTGAGGAAGGACAAGGAAAGGAGAGGAGAGCGCTCTGGGGAACTCTGGCCCTCCGGCTGAAGCCCAAGGGCAAATGTCCTTTGCCACTTGTGATGCCAACCAATGTGCTTGGGAGGCAGTGATGTTTGCCAGGAAAGTCTGTCCCTCTGAGAAACACTGGGCCAGCCTATGGTATGGAGGAGGGGACCGGACAGGAGAGAAACTGACTCCATCTCGGCCCCCATTATTAAGCTGGGGAAGCAAAATTTCCCCAGGTGAAAATGACCCAAGACTCTTCCTAACATAAAGCTTAAACTCTATTTGAAGTGTTGGTATTTGGATTTTTTTCACAATTCCAGAGAGTTAAAGTTAGTGTAAAAGTTGTATTGTGAAGGTAGGAGAGTGAACGTGAGCATGGATTTATAAAATTCAGCGGGGTCCGTCTGGAATGGACGCCCGGCTCTCTGCTTCACCCATCTCTCTCCCCACTTAGCAGCACCTTTGCAGGAATCTTTCTAGTCTCTCAGCTTCAGACTCCTCCTTGTCAAAAGAAAACATAGGATGAGTTTCAAGAAAGTGCCTCCCAGGTCTGACCAGGAATCTACGACTCCTTGACCTCCAAAAAACCACGGTTTTATTCTCCCGGCAAGCTTTCCAGACACACGTGGGGCAAATGCTTCATCACACATCTCCCCGCTGGGGATGATTCTTGTTTACAGAGAACGTGTTTCATACCTCCAGGAAAGGAAGCCGTAATGGTGGGAACTCAGGCATCAGCCAGGCAGACTGAAGGGGAATCTTTGGAGGCAGGGAGTCCTCCCAAGGGTCTGAAACCTGTGGTCACCTTCCACTCTGCCCAGTAGGAGGACTGTCCCTTGACTCGAGGAACAGGACAACTCCTACAGCTCAGCTCTGCACCTCTTTGGATGCTCTTGGTCCCTCACGTGTGTAAGTTCATGGGTTACCACCCGCAAAGCTGGGCGGGTCATAGAGGGTCCGCATCTGGGCGTAGACCTTGCTATGAAAAAGCACAGTTGTAACACAGACATAGGAGTGATGGTCATAATAGCTGTGGTGCAATCTTTCCTGGTGGGCCAACGGCAAAGACTCCACGCTTCCAGTGCCAGGGGCCCAAGTTCAATCCCTGGTCAGGAAACTAGATCCCACAAGCCGCAAGGAAGATCAAAGATCCTGCGTGCTGCAACTGAGACCTGGCACAGCCAAATAAAATAAAATTTTTAAAAGTACCTATTGCGTCTGCAGACAGAGTAACCAGGTTCTCATGGGTCAGACTTCAAGCAAATGTTGCCAACTTAATTGCTGTACACCCAGTAGAGAGAGGGATCCTTGGTCTCCAGGTATTGATGAGGAAACCGGGACTCAGAAAGGGTAAGGAACTTTTCCAAGGTCACATTAGCAGTCGGGGTCGGGAGGCACCAGGATTGTTATTTGTCTGTTGCCTGCAAATCCTGGGTCCCCCCTGGAGCTCTCTGGCCAGAAGCTCCTCAGGCAGGGGAGGCCTTTGCAGAGGGAGGAGGGGGAGAAGGCTAGACGTCCAAGGCTGCAGCCAGCGTGTGCAACCTGCGCGTGCAACCTGCGCGTGTAACCTGCGCGTGCAACCTGCGGCTTCTCTGTCCCCACCGCATGGTCCTCTCCTCCGAGCAAGAGGGCTCGGGGCCCTATTTCCAGCCAGGGAGTGCAGACTAAGATGATTTTTTTTGTTAACGCGCGTGTGTATTTTTGGAAATGTTCTGGCGTGTAAGTGTTTAAAAGGCTGGGTCAGACAGCGCCCGGGGCTGTGGGGTGGGGAGGAGACCCGGCTCGCCAAAGAAAGCCGGAGCAGCAGCTTCAAAAATTGGTTTGATATATCTCCCCACTGATTTTGATCTTAAGAATGTCTGGAGCCCAGACAGCCACTGGCAGCTTGGGCCGACGGGGGCTCTAACCCGCAGGACCTCAGTGCAAAGGCTTCTAGTTAACAGAAGGCTTTTGTGTGATGGGAAGCGAGGGAGCGCGTGAGAGACAGAAAAACACCGGGGTTGCGGAGACGGCGGGGGGCAGTGGCCAGGCTTCAGAGCCGTCGCGGAGAGACACCGAGGGGCCGCGAGGGTCTGTGCGACGCCGAGAAGCTCGCTCCTCCGGCCGGCCCCGCACGGAGAGAGGCCAGGGCGGCGCCCGGCCGGGTTTCTTCTGAGAAAGCAGAGGACGGAGCCGCGCGGCTCCCGCTCTCCAGCCCCTCCATCGTTAGCCACTGACAGGAGGGCCCTGATGGGCTCCCAAAGGAGCCTGCTTCTCCAGGGCGGTTCTCACCCCCTGTTTCACACTTGCCCTGTTTGAGCAGTTTTTCATGAGTGCAGACAACAGAAGCAGACGTCACGGTTCTCCAGCCATCGTTTGATCAGGCCATTCACATCTGAGTGGCGGTCGGAGGACACAGGTTAAGCTGAGTGATGCTGGGGCACTCCCCCTCCCAGAAGAGTGCTCAGCCCCAGTCTCTTGTTGGGGGGCGGGGGGGGGGGAAGTGGCAGGTGGGGGTGGGGGGCCGGGGGGCGGGGGGATGGAGCTGCAGCAGCCCCACCTGCGTGGGACTTCCAGAGTGCTGGGCTCTGAGCTCCCTCCCTCTCCTCCCAAATCTTACCTCCCCTCTGCCTCTCCCACCCCTACACACACACACACACACACACACAAGCATACACACACAACAAAATCACATACACAGCATATAAATACACAGGGCCAAACACTCATTCAACAGGCCTAAAATTCAGCTCCAAACTCTCCTATTCAAATATCTTCATAAAAGAAGAACATGAAAAAAAATATGTTAAGAAAGGGACTTGAAGGAAACTATCACTAAAATATTAAGAATAGTTGTCTCTGGATGAAAGAAAAAAATGATTTTTCTTCTATTAATTTTGTTGTCATAAAATATTCATCATGAGAATTTTTTTTCAATCAATGGAGAATACTTAGATTTTTTTTAAAATGCAGCACATCTAACAAGGGTAATATGTGAAGAGCTTATCAAGTGTCTTGTATTTGAGAACTGTTTGAGAGAAAGGTCATATAAAATGATAAAGGTCTTATGCTCATAGGGCAGTAGAAATGTCCAGAAAGCTTAGAAGGTGCTGGAAAAGGTTCTAGAAGGACCACAAGGATAAATCTATCTTTTAAAAATAAATATCCTGGAGCCAATCCCTGTGCTCTAGTTTCCTGATCTGTAAAACGAAAGCATTGCGTTACAAGATGGTGAAGATCCTCTCCCATTTGGGATGTGCTATAACTATATTTCATCAGCCTTTCACATCCAGGAGTTCCCACCTCCCCTCACCCCCTCTCTTCTCATCTCCCTTCTACTTGGAGCTTGGAGGGCAGGGCTAAGTTCTTTAGATCCAAATCACAGCTCTCCTGGAACCATGGGCATCACAAGGAGGGAAGGGTTTATTTTTAAGGATGCTGTGGATCTAGATGGAGTATCCAGAACTCATCCAGGCTACCTGCCTGCCCCTTTCTGATAAGGAGCTGAAACAATGGCAACACCTGTATTTCCCTCCCTCTATCATTCAGATACCTACGCTAGATGGTCTCTCAACAAAGGTTCCTAATCTTTTTCAGATCTTAGAACCTAAAGAGCCAAAAATACATTGATGAAATCGTAGGTTTTAATATTGTTCAAAACAAGGCTTCCGCCCTGTTTTTTTCTGAGTTGTGTGATTTAAACCATGTTATTCAACCTCCTTGATCCTCCGATTTCTCTTACTGAAAAATATAGACCCTGATGACCTCAATGGAAATGTTGAACATGCACTCAGCTCAGTTCAGTTCAGTCGCTCAGTCGTGTCTGACTCTTTGCGACCCCATGAATCGCAGCACGCCAGGCCTCCCTGTCTATCACCAACTCCCAAAGTTCACTCAGACTCACGTCCATCCAGCCGTCTCATCCTCTGTCGTCCCCTTCTCCTCCTGCCCCCAATCCCTCCCAGCATCAGAGTCTTTTCCAGTGAGTCAACTCTTAGCATGAGGTGGCCAAAGTACTGGAGTTTCAGCTTCAGCATCATTCCTTCCAAAGAAATCCCAGGGCTGATCTCCTTCAGAATGGACTGGTTGGATCTCCTTGCAGTCCAAGGGACTCTCAAGAGTCTTCTCCAACACCACAGTTCAAAAGCATCAATCCTTCAGCACTCAGCCTTCTTCACAGTCCAACTCTCACATCCATGCATGAACACTGGAAAAACCATAGCCTTGACTAGATGGACCTTTATTGGCAAAATAACGTCTCTGCTTTTGAATATGCTATCTAGGTTGGTCATAACTTTCCTTCCAAGGAGTAAGTGTCTTTTAATTTCATTCATGGCTGCCGTCACCATCTGCAGTGATTTTGGAGCACAAACAAATAAAGTCTGACACTGTTTCCACTGTTTCCCCATCTATTTCCCATGAAGTGATGGGACCAGATGCCATGATCTTCGTTTTCTGAATGTTGAACTTTAAGCCAACTTTTTCACTCTTCACTTTCACTTTCATCAAGAGGCTTTTTAGTTCCTCTTCACTTTCTGCCATAAGGGTGGTGTCATCTGCATATCTGAGGTTATTGATATTTCTCCTGGCAATCTTCATTCCAGCTTGTGTTTCTTCCAGTCCAGCATTTCTCATGATGTACTCTGCATATAAGTTAAATAAGCAGGGTGACAAGATATAGCCTTGACATACTCCTTTTCCTATTTGGAACCAGTCTGTTGTTCCATGTCCAGTTCTAACTGTTGCTTCCTGAACATGCACTAAGAAGGCTAAAAAGGGTACTTTTTTTTTTCTTTTTTTGCACATGAAAGTTATGAGATAGTCCCTCTTCCTAGTGACTTAATTCCCTCTTGGTTCCATAAAACCCCACTTCCTCTTGTCCTGACTTCGGGAGATGCTGAGACAGTGCACAGTCTCCCAAGCAAAATCCTTTTCTTTTTCCCAGGTTCAAGTCCCATGCATCAACATTAACACTCAGAACTGAGGTTCCTGCAGCCCCAAGAAACATCACCCTAGAGATCTTGATCCTACTACTTCGTTACTTGTCTCTGTAAAGTATCACACACACACACACACACACACACACACATACACACACACACACATACACACACCCCCAGCCCTCAATCAAATCCACTCCTCCGGTGCAAGGTCGATTAAATATCTAAAGAGGTGCCCTGACCTTTCACCACCAGCTACGTGTCTTCCGATGTTGCCACTTTGATTATAATCCCTGCCTTCTCTTCCTGTTATCTCAGATGCCAACCCCATGAGACACATTAAATACATAATGCATTCTGACTTGCATCTGGGCTTCGCTGTCTGGTGTGGGGAGGTTATAGCAGAAGCATATGCCTCCTTCTTAAAATTCAATTATTCAAATTCAATTTCTTCCTCTGCTCCCAGTCTTCCCCAGCACATAGTCTGGGACTTTTCATCAGATCACTCAAACTGCCAGCACTGGAGCCAGGAGTTACTGGCTTCCATTCAATTTGATTCCACTGCCATGTGTTATTGTTTTTTCACAATGCACCATTCTGGGCACTGCAGATCCAAAGATGTAGAAAATGTAGTCAAAGAAGTAGATAAAGGGACGTACGTGCATGTAACCCCAGCAGCGCTTGACAAGGGCAATTATAGCATAAAAGATAAAGCAATGTAAGAGTGCAGAGGAGAAAGCAATTAATTATTTCTATTTCTACAATGGGAGGAAAGGATCAGTCAGATAAGATCTCTTATCTACAATATGGGTGATGAAACACCATATTCTCATAAGAAAAAGAGATTAGAGTCAACCAAAGCAGAATTAGGGTGTCAAGCATTGTTCTAAGCTCAGGGACAGGGTGGGGTGTGGGGGTTCCTCTAGGAGAAATAGAAACCACTGCCTGCAAATCGCTGAGTCCTTTCTCAGTTTATGTTGCTTTTCTTGCCACCAGGTCCATTTGTCTCCCCACTTTTACCATCTGAAACCCCCTTCAGCCTTCAGAGCTCCAATCCCCCCTCCTTTGTGGGTTCTCACTCCTAACAGTTAATTACTGCTCCAGTGTTATTTTGTTTTTTCATTTGCTATTTGCTCACATTATTTGGGATCCAGCTCTAATCAGTGACTTCTTGACACTGTAGCACATGTGTCTTGAGAGCTGAAAGTCTATCTTAGTTATATTTGTATCCTCGTAATAACTCACAAATGCTTAGTGTCAGAGACACTAAATAAATGTTCTTGGTGTTGAAAAGTCAAGTGGCAAATATAAACCCAGTGCAAAATATATAATGAAACACTAAGTATGTGTTTTTGATCAGATTAAAATGGGAAGGATTTACTATAATAAATACATTACCTGGTCAGGGACCTGAGATGCCAGGAACTGCAGAGTATAGCAGCCAAAAAAACAAAAAACAAAAAAACCCACAACAAAACAAAAAACGCTTCAATTTTTTCCTTCATAGGACTCATCATGGTTTGTAAATACATATATATCAGTGTGTGAGTGTTGAGTGTCTAGCTCATCTCTTTGGCTTTAGGTAGCAGGAAGGCAAGTCCCATCTCGCTCATCACTGGCCCAGTACCTTCCTAATACAGATTGAGGTTGCAGTATTAAGGTGAAAATTGTAAATCACCACTTTCTGAAGAGCAGTGTGTCTCTATAGTGACTCGTGAACATGCACATTGTTTAACTGAGCAACTCTTTCTTGTAATTTCCTTAAGGAAAAAACCATAAAGATTTATGTACAGAGATTTTCATCACACCATAATAATCAACTAATTGTAAACACATTGTATGCATCTAAAGATCCTCAGAATAATAAGAGAGAAGTTAAATAAATTCATCAATTGAAACTATTTACTATGCAGCTGTTAGTAATAATCTTTTAAATCATATTTAATGACTTGAAAAAAAGTCATAGTATATGGCTTAGTCAGGGCTGGATACATAATTTGCACAGCCTAGAGGAATAAAAACGTGCAGCCAATAAGCAGGATAAAAGTACCTTTTCTTTGTGCTATGGTCTCTTGCTTGACTTGACATGGCATTTTTTTTTCTGCTATTTAATGTTGTTCTAAAAGAAAAATTAAAAATCTAAATTATTAGCATAAATCTCACCATTCATCTGTCCATTACACAATGCAAGTTTAAAATGATAATAATAAAACTGTTTAACTCACTTGCAGAATTACCAAAACCGTACAATCTATATTCCAAAGGTTATACACATGGGGGTTTCTTTCTTGCCAGAAGTGTGACAGTGCTGCACAAAGTGATCTCACTCGGGTTTATTTCAGTTCTCGGCACACGCACAGCCTACCCACCTTCTCTACTTTCAGCTCGCTGGTGAGTAAGGAAGGGCCGAGAGGAGAAAGAACAATGGATTGCCCTGTTTTGGTTTTCATTCATTCTGGCATCAGGGATTGGCCAGCGGATGGAAGCTGCATATGACTAAGGATATAATAGCGTTTCTAGGTCATTCACCTTTCTTAGAAGGTCATTGCCTTCCAAGTTAGAGGTGAGTTCTGATTCAAATGGAAAGCATGACCTTTCTCAACTGTCACTATTCCTACTGGTTCACAGATGCAATATGCTTAACATGGTCCATGCTTCCATCTCACAAAAGTCCCACGAGGTGCGGACCCACTGCCATCCTGTGCTCACGGAGCAGAGCGAACACTCTGCAACCAGGGCAGTGAGAACAAGTCACCCTGCCGCCTGAATGTTCTCTGCTCACACACACCCCACAGGACTTCACTCACAGAACACAGTTTCAAAGATTAAATGATGATGAATTTCACGATGGCAACAGCAGAGCATCAAACCAAGCACAGGCTGTGTGCTCGTGAAGCCCGCCCTGTGTTAAGTGTAAATAACTACAGTTTGATCTCAGCTTTACTTTGAAGACACACACTCACGTGAATACAGAAGTTTTAAAAGATTGGAAAGCTCTACACTGAAATATCAATGTTAGCTATCTCCGGGCTTCATGAAAGATTTTTATTTTTATGTATTTATTTTTTTTGCTTGTGTGCTGCTGTGTTCTCTTCAGTAAACATGCCCTGTATTTGCAGTATGTTTATAAGACTGCTGCCCTGGTGGCTCAGAGGGGAAAGCGTCTGCCTGCAATGCGGGAGACCCCGGTTCAATCCCTGGGTCGGGAAGATCCCCTGGAGAAGGAAATGGCAACCCACTCCAGTACTCTTGCCTGGAAAATTCCACGGACTGAGGAGCCTGGGAGGCTACAGTCCATGGGGTCACAAAAAGTCAGACACGACTGAGTGACTTCACTTGCTCACTTGCTGTAAGACTGCTACCTAGAACGGCATTCCTTTGTGGACTCACAGTGGGTGGAATGTCAGGTGGGGGGACAGGCCCCGCTCAGGGTGCCCTCTCAGGGAGGCAGCTGGTCACCGTTCACCCTCTGGAAGCCCTCTGTTTCCCATTCCCCCCAGGATGGACAGCGAGAGTGCCAGATGGCAGAATGGCTTTGCAATCCGTTGCAGACAGCTTCATCCATTGTTACTTCGGTTTAAGCACTCAAAATGGTGTCACCTCCTCGTCTCTGCCAATAACGTCATCATTTGATATGGACACGATGCATACTATTAAACTGGCAATTTGATTTTTAAATGGGCTTGGCAGCCAGCTTCCTCTGACACAAGTATTTATCTTGCTTTCCCAAACCCGTTCTTCTTGAGCCACAGTGAGAGAGCGGCAAGGATTAAGTTCAAGTGTGTGTTACATCTTGTCTATGCCTTTTTTATTTTTCTGATGGATGGAATGGGTTTGGCAAATATCCTAGCCTAGAAGAAGTCAGGAAGTGACCTCTGACTGCTCAGATTTCACTCCATGGAAAACTGGTTTATTCATCATTTGTATTCAAGGCACCTCACACAGCCTGAAATATAGTAGGTGTTCAGTAAATACCTGTTAAAGGAAAGAATCAATTGTGTAGACACATAAATGAAGTGAGCAATTACTCAGCTAGCATTTCTAGCTAAAATTCTATGGGATTCTCCAGGTAAGAATACTGGGGTGGATAGCCATTCCCTTCTCCAGCGGATCTTCCTAGCCCAGGGATCAAAGCCCGGTCTCCTGCATTGCAGGCAGATTCTTTACCATCTGAGCCACCAGGGAAGCCCTCAGCTTAATGTCTGTCCCTCTTGTTCCAACACTACTCTACCACTAGCGTGTTGTTCAAATACACCAAGTTTCTATTTTTATCTCAAAATGAAGTCATTCCAGCTGGCAGAAATGACTTCATCCAGGGATAAGATAGAAAATGATAATACTTACTAGTGTTTGAACAATAGGGACAGACATTAGCTCAAAAATTTTCTACCGAGGTGCCTAGAATTTTACCAAGAAGATTCATTCCTGTAGGAAATCCTTTCTGTCTTTTTTAAGCAAACAAGTAGCACCCTTTTCCAACTTTTTGCGATATAATTGACACGTAACAGTGTGCAATTCAAAGGTGCACAACATGTTGATTTGACACACTTACATATTGCAAAAAAAAAGAAGGAACACCATGGCATTAGCTAACACTTCCATCACATCATATAATTACCATGTCTTTTTGTGTTGAAAACATTTAAGATCTACTCTCCCGGCAGCTTTCAAGTACATAATGCGGCATTACTATCTACCGTCACCATGCTGTGCTTTGGATCCCCAGAACCTCTTTGTCTTATAACTGGACGTTTGCAACCTTAACATCTCCCCATTTAGGCCACCCTCCGGCCCTGGCAAACACCATTCTACGTTCTGTTTCTATGAGTTCATCTTTTCAGATTCCACTTAAAAGTGAGATCATACAGCATTTTTCTTTCTCTGTCTGACTTATTTCACTTAGCACAATGCCTTCAAGTTTCATCCATGATTTTGCAAAAGTCAGAATCTTCTTTTTTTATGGCAGAGCTATACATATGTACACCACATTTTTATCCATTCACCTGTTGATGGGCGCCTAGGTTGTATTCTCCGTACGACGGCTTTTGAGAATAATGCTGCCGTGAACACAGGGGTGCTTATATCTCTTCAAGATTCCGTTTTCCTTTCCTTTGGATAAACCCAGAAGTGAGACTGCTGACTCATATGGTAGCTTTGTTTTTAATTTTTGAAGGTATCTTCACACTATTTTCCGTAGTGGCTGCAGCCATTTACATTGCCACCAAGAGGACACATGTGTTCCCTTTTCCCCACATCCTCACAGTCTGGGTTAAGTCATTTCTGAAGTCACCTTTTAAAATTCAAAAACTCACAAAAGAGGATAGCAAAATAACCTTCCATTCTTCAGTACAGTTTTGATTGGTTATCAGTTAACTAGTGTTTATCAAACTGAGTAGAGAGTTGGGATCTGCGGCTCTGTTTGGATGGGGAGGGGGAGGGAGGCATCCCTTGTAGTGCAGTAGAGGGGTGTTCAGGATAACAGGAAAGTCGCAGGAGTGCCCTGGGGCTGGAAAAGAAAAGGGGGACGTTAATAAGGAGATGACCGAGGGAAGAAAATACCGAGAGAAAGGGAGACTACATGAATTTCACCTGTTCACAGTTTCCATCGGACCGACTCTCCTTACTATTGATTGCTTTTCAGAGATGCTCCGGCACTGTCTGGTCTTTCATCTAGATCCTGGTCTCTTTTTTAAAAAAGAATTTATTGACGTGTAGTTGCTTTACAGTGTTGTGTTAGTTTCTGCTGTACAGAAAAGTGCCTCAGTTGTGTATGCATGCACATATATTCTGTCTGTTTGGGATTTCCTTTCCATTGAGGTCACCACAGGGCCCTGAGTTCCTGGCGCTGTCCAGCAGGTTCTCGTTAGTTATTTGTCTTAACTAAGGAGATGGTCAGTGCCGGTCTCCCAGTTCTCCCCCCTCCCTTCTCCACCCCCGTTGGTGTCTCTATGTTTGTTCTCTACTTCTGTGTCTCTGTTTCTGCTTTGCAAATAGGTTCATCTGTTCCATTTTTCTAGATTTCACATATATGTGTTAATATCCAATGCTTGTTTTTCTCTTTCTGACTTATTTGCAGATCCTGGCCTCTTAGGTGAACTTAGACCCCTTGACTCAAGTGTCTGGCAGGACTAGGAGAGGGGATTGATAGTGGGCTGGTTCAAGGATTCAATTCTTGCAGGGATTTATCCCACAGCATTGAAATGACGTCTTGCTAATTGATCCAGGCATTCAAAAAGAGGAATTAAGCTTGAGATATGACCCCAGAGATTTCTAGAATGAAACAAGGAGAATGGAACAGTATGGAACAGAACCAAATGAAATGGATTGGAATTGAAAAGCGAGTTGTTGAATTTTTACCCAGAGAATGTATAATGTCAGCCATGTAAGAATTAAGTACCTGAGAATAAATCTTAGAGAAGAATCAAACATTTAAAGAAAAAAGATGAATAAGCTGTCTATAAGATTTAGGTTTGGCGAAATCTAGGTTATTAATGGATGTTGGCCATGTGGAGATTAAATTAGGTTCTCATTCAGTTTGTGTTTGTTTAATGCAGAAATTGGCTGGGCAGTATTACTAAGGCTTCATGATAAACAAGAGCTTTAATCCCAAGAAACAAGGCACCCATCTCCTTGAGTCCATGTCCTTGCCAAGCCTAGTTCAGCATCTAAAGTTGTGAGAGATGGGGGTAAAAATGAGAAGAATAAAAACACCACGATGTAATTTTATTTCTTGTTTAATCATGGAAAGGTTGCTTTACTATCCTTCCTTTCACATTGTGAGCCTTCAGGGAAGAGTAAGAAATTTTCAACCTGCTTACCCAAGTCATTATCAGAGTAGATTAGAGCTAGGTGCCTTGCATGCAAATGGGCCAACTTGACAAAAAAAATAAATTGGAATTTAGATAGCAACAAATAAACTGGATTGAAGGCTCATTTCAGTGCCTTGCCCTTGCACCTACAGAGCTGAAACTAGGGCAGAGTTATTGAATTGCTTAGCTGTCCTCCCTGTCCTGCAGGACTTATACAGGACTCTTCTCTCTTCACCTCTCCTATACTGCACACATGCGTGCGCACACACACGCACACACACACACATGCACCAGCACACACACTCTGTCTACTTCAAGCTAATGGTTATCCTCACCCCACAGATGTCATCTTATCAAATGACTCTGCCTGGGTCTTCAGGGCACAGCCAGCCATCACAGGTTACTTGCTGGCACAAGTCATCTCTTAGGCACTTCTCACCTGTATGTCTTTCAGAAAATCCCCCCAAGCTTTTATTTTTGGATACATTAGTCCAGCCACTCTACTTAGCTCATTTCCCCATCTCCCACTTCTACCCAACTCGATGTCTATATCTCAGAAGAGAGCTAGCAACAAAATGTTTAAGTCGGTGCAATTCACCTTGGAGTTATCCAGTCAGGCTCACCCTTTACCCATCCTTGGTGTCCCCCTAAGTCTTTCAGCAGCCTCACGCCTCCTACTCCAGACTCCCGTCAAGACCTACTTCTAGAAAAGACTCACATCTATCATTTTCACTTTGGTATGATTGTATTCTTACTGAAGACATTTGGGCTTCAAGCCCAGTGAGAAGTCTTCCCTTGGTGCCCCAAACAGGGAAGAGAGGTTCCCTGCAGCTCTGAAATGACACCTCCCGAAGCAGTGCTTCTGAAACCATGGTCTAAGGCCTTTGGGCATCAGACTCACCTAAGGCACTGATGAGGCATACAGTCTGCTGGAGTGCTTCTTCCCCAGACACCACCACACACGACCTGCTGGAGTGAGCCCAGAAACCTACTTTTCGAATAAAGCGGCCCCATGATTCTGAAGCCTAACAAAGTTTATGAATTTCTGATGCTGAGACAATCAGTGTAAAACACGATGCCTACCCAGCAACTTAGCTTCCTTGGTGATCACCCAGATCCACCTCTACTTTCCAGGTGAGAAGTCAGCCCAGAGCCACTGCATGACTCACCATAGATCATTCTACTATTAGCAGAAACAAAAATGTTTTAAAACAAGCTCCCTGACTCCAAAACCGGGATATGTCCCCTGCACTGCAGAATAGGTTTAGGAAAGTGTGATATAAACCAAGAGCCTACTCATATAAAGTGACTGGGGAAACTGCCTAAACAGAGAGCAACATCTTTCAGACATTCTTCAAATTATGGTTCATCACATGTCCAGGTATTCAGTAAAACACTTCTTCGACCCGACATGGAGACTCTTGGCAGAAATTCTAATTTTTCACTCAGTTTTGAGATACTCGGCAAAAACCCTCCAGCTCCTGGTCCTTTTCCTACGGTGACCACATCACATTAGACCTAAATCTTTGAGCCTCTTGATTTCAGAAATTAATCACCTTCAACTGCAGAGGCCATTGGAAGGTAGCTGCCAGAATATAATCGGTTCTGAAAAAAAGAAACTGCATGAACTTCCTAGGTAAAGAAATGAAGATTACAGATCTCACAGGCTCTGAAGGAGGTTCTTTCAAGCCAGAAGAGGCCAAAATGAACCCAACAAGTAGAGAAAGATTTTGGAAGCAAAGATCACAGCAGTGATGCTACTAAGGTCATATCACGATAACAACTAGTGATGAGGATGAGCTATTTTTAAATACCAAAATGCTGCTACTGCTACTGCTAAGTCACTTAAGTCGTGTCCGACTCTGTGCGACCCCATAGAAGGCAGCCCATCAGGCTGCCCCCTCCCTGGGATTCTCCAGGCAAGAACACTGGAGTGGGTTGCCATTTCCTTCTCCAATGCATGAAAGTGAAAAGTGAAAGTGAAGTTGCTCAGTCATGTCCGACTCTTCGCGACCCCATGGACTGCAGCCTACCAGGCTACTCCGTCCATGGGATTTTCCAGGCATGAGTACTGGAGTGGGGTGCCATTGCCTTCTCCGACCAAGATACTAGTCTTTCATAATAAGAAAGGACATCTTAAAAACATTTGGTCCAGTCCTCCTTCTGAGGCTTGACTTTCCTGACTCAGCTCTTCCAAGAGACCACATAGGAACTCCCACGGACTACGTCTCACAACGATGGATCTTATGCTTGGATCTTCTGAATTTTAGATAGTTTATCCTTATATGGAGCTAAAACCAGACCTTATCCCCCTGAGGAAAACAGAAAACAAGAACGGAAAAGCAGAAACTAAACTGATGTAACACTCACAGGGGAAGAGTTAAGAGAAGGAAAAGACCTTTCATTTCCTAATGGGATAACGAATTACGGAGCAGATTTGGGAGTTTGGGTTTTCTTTTCTGTAATATGCAGACAGAGTTTTCCACCCCTAAAGGTTTTACTCCTTACTAATTCTAACCCTTCCCCAGAGGGCAATTTCCTTTAGCTAAATAAGGTTCCTCAGGTGTAATGAACTGTAAAAGAGATAAATAGGCTCTTGCTTCCTTGTGAAACTATCACAGAGCAAGAGCAGTTGAAGCATCCTGCTTCCTTTAGCCCAGGGAAAGCGGAGCGGAGGCTCTCCAACAAGGGGCAGGCTTTGAAGTCCAACTCCGGGGTACCGGGCTTCACGGCAACAGGAAGGACACAGGGAGATGGAGGATGAACTCCTCACCGACGTTCCTCCTATGCTCAAGGGATTCTCACGTAGTCCAGGAACTCTAGAAAGAGACTGCTCGATCATTACAGCACCTCTCATTTCAAGGGTAAGTGTCACGTGAAATAATATTAACTCACCAGCTCTGTCATTTCAGAGAAACATGGCCCATTTATAAATGAGTGACGAATTCCATGCAGGATTCAGCGACCTCTGGGAGTTGTCTACCGAAGTGTGGGCTCCACTGATATTGCTTTAAAGATGGAAAAGCCTAATTTCTCTTAAAAAAATCTAGCTGATCTCCCATAGCTGGCCTGAGAAGCATGCACTGAGGCCCTGGGCTATTCATCTGGGTGAAGCTGGCAGACGCAGTAGGAACAGTTATCCTTTGTAGGAAGATTATGAGAATAAATTCTCTCTCATGGCCCTAACAAATCTATATGGGGACTAGGTACACAAACACCTGCTTTAGGAAGGATTAAGGCATTTCTAGCAGGTCTTCCTGAGCCTGGGAAATAGAACAGTACCTGTGAACAAGTGGAAACCAAAAAACATTATTAAGCTAAAAACATAGTCAGCTTTGCTTCCCTATGTTTAAATCATTTCATAGAATGAAAATAGCTCCCACCCCTCACACCACCACCTTATTTTGGTTCTAATACAAAATGAGCTGTGTTTCCACACCACCAAGCCTTTGAAAGAAAGGTGAATAATTCAGTTTAACATCTGCATGCCAGTCAACAAGGTTGCCAAAAATCTGAATATTTTGAATGATCTGGATAACTAGCCATTTTTCCCTCTTTATTTCTCCAGACTCCCTAAAATGACACGTCATGAAATTACATTTAAAATCTAACTCTAAAGCACCCTACGCATAAGTGCAGCCATTATCGAGGGCTCATTGCTCTAAAAAATTGGTATGAATCCTTTTAGAAACATTTTGCGTAAAGAAACACCTTCTTGTCTATAAATCAATACTAAAACTGTGTATTTCCTCACCATCACCTCTCCCACATCGAATGTTATAGGAGAAACTTAGGAAAACAAGAGAGGAAAAACAATAAATGATATTATTGTGTTGCTTTAAAATGAGAATTGGTAGCATGGGGCAAGAGGGGGGAACAGATGGGAAAGAAATGCACCCAGAGAGGATGATTTTTGTTTAAATAAGTTCATAATACGTGAAATGAACGATGGAAACTGACAGGGGAAGGAGAGGATCATTGTTTGAATAGCATCAATATAAACACAGATGCAAAAGCAATTGGCTTGGGAGACGGAAGAGCCTAGCCTGAATAATGTTGTATACCAATAAAAGCCATAAAGGGGGGAAAATATATAGAGCAGGCGATTATTTCTGTGATGCTTGAAGATGTACATTTCTACAGATATCAAGGGGAAACGTAAATATGCCTCAGCGATTCCTTAGTTGGCTATTTTTGCCACAGTTTGTAATTCTTCCAGGTTTCACCAAATCACGACTTGTCTGTCTGCCTGACTGTATGCTAAGCAGTCCTCTGTATGCTAAGTCGCAGCAGTCGTGTCCGACTCTGTGCGACCCTGTAGACAGAAGCCCACCAGGCTCCTCTGTTCCTGGGATTCTCCAGGCAAGAATACTGGAGTGGGTTGCCATTTGCTAAGCAGTCCTCTACCTTAGGATAAAAGCAAGCATATAAGGGTCAGTCCTGGGAAATATAAAATAAGGAGACGTGGAAGGTGCAAAGGTTCTACCACCTGCCAGCCCTTGCCGACATCGGGTCCAGCTGGTGAGAAGCACAAGATATCCAGAGCAGGTGAGCAGTGGCCCTTCCTGCACTCACTGGACCGCCCGCCACCACCCCGCCTCGTGCTCCAGGGAGCCTCTCACTGCTGTGCGAACAGACAGGATGTTCCCACAGATGCCTCTGTGCCTTCTAGAACAAAACGTGCTGGTTATATAGTCATGTTTATCAAATACACCAGTAGGAAGGAGCAACAACTTCCCATTGGCCTTTCTTAGTATCCCAATAGTCTGTGCAAAAATCTTTGATTGTATCCGTACCAGTTTGTACTAAGCACGATATGGCCTGGCAGGCATTGTGAAAAGTACATTATCTGCATCATTTCATTTGATCTTCTCAACAGCTTATGATGCAGGCTGATTATCCCTCCCCCCCCACCAACCCATTTTGCAGATAGGAAAAACAAGGCAAAGAGACATTTAATAAGTTGGCCAAAATAGTGGAGCTATTAAGGAGAGCCAGATGCTGGTTTCCTGAAGTTTATAGCTGGCTGCCCTGACTGAATAGTCATGATTGATCTTACAAGCATGACGTTATTGGGAGGGATGTGGGCAAAGTTCACACTAACCCCAATCTCCCTTTCAGAGGTGCCTGAAATGTCATCATTAATAATTCAACATCTTGTATTATACATTTCTTTCCTCTTGCAGGGCTCATTTTGCACGGGACTGATGTCTTTGAAAAAGAGCAGTCATCTATTTTCTTCCATGACAATTAAGACTCTGAAAAACCTGGGAGATGTAAACCCCAGAGGGCACATGGCAAGGAAGGAGAAAAGAGAAGGCACCAACTTCATTATTACCCATGGGCAAGCCTTGTGAGGAGGAAAGAAAGTAAAAAATATAGGAAAGATTGTTATTACACTTTGGGGATTTCCCTGGTGGTCCAGTGGTGAAAATTCCAACCTTCCAATGTAAGGGATACGGGTTCGATACCTGGTTGGAGAACTAAGATCCCACAGCCAAAACCAAAAAAAAAAAAAAGTTTATGTCTAATTCCCAAATATAAGACACTGGCATGGTTGTAACTGAGCAGGACCCTATGGGGCCTTTCTAGAACAGACTCGTCCCCCATATCCTCTGCTGTAGCTGCTCTCTGAAGTACCTACATAATAGCATGTGAGTCCTCGCTCACTTTGGTTGTGTCTGACTCTTTGCCACCCCATGGACTGTAACCTGCCAGGCTCCTCTGTCCATAGGATTCTCCAGGCAAGAATACTGGAGTGGGTTGCCATGTCCTCCTCCAGGGGATCTTCCCGACCCAGGCATCCAACCCAGGTCTCCAGCATTTCCTGCATTGAAGGCAGATTCTTTACCCACTGAGCCACCTGGGAAGCTCAGCTACCTGAGAGTATCTGATACTTATCTCCTGAGTTGTCTTTCAGACACTAAAGACATCACCAAATGGAAGAAATTAACTGCTTGATGATTATGGGCAGGTAGCCCCCAGATGTTCTGGTCCCTAAGGGTTAATGATGCCAATTGCCCTGTGATCTCAACATCGCTCAATCAGAGATCTGTGCATGAGTGGGTCACACACCCTGGGCTGCCCCTCTCTCACCTTGCCTTTAAAACTGCTTTGCTGAAATTCTTTAGGGAGCTCAGAGTTTGGGGGGTGGGAGGTGGTGGTACGTGAGCCACCTGTTCTCCTGGCATGGCCCTGCAGTAAACCCTTCCCTGCTCCAGACGCTGGGTTTCTTTGATGCTTGGGTTTGTTTGGCAGTGCATTGCACTCAAAGTGCATTTGGTAACATGGTCAGTAGCAAGAAGCTAGGGAATGCCTTTTCCCAGAGATGTTTAAGGTGAAAGACCTCTCTTGGCTGAGTTGAAGAGCATCTTGCCAGAAGACAGAAGATGGGCGAAATGGATGATCTTCAGAAGGGGCGCCTCGTGCTGGTATCCTGTGGGCTGTCCTGCAATGATTGGCAGTCCACCTGGAGCTTTATGAGTCAGACCTAGCCTACTTCATCTTATTTCTATCGTGTAGACAGAGCAGCTTTTCTCTGTGAGAAGGGTCACTGGGGAAAAGCAGTTTGCTGGTGAGAAGAGCCAGGAGGAGGAATAAACAGAAAGGAAGGGATAAAGCACTTTCCTGTTTACTGAAAGGGGCAGAGGCATTGTAAAGATGACAAGCAATAGTCTCTTCACTAGGGTGATAACACTTCTGGTTGATCTGATGTGTGTCTGTCCTGGCAGCCTTGTCTGAAGGGAGCAAACTGCATTAAACGGCTCATAAGGTACTCCGGTAAAGGAGTTTCCTTCTTTCAAATCGAAGTATTATTTTCTTTCACCGATCGCAATTTGTAGTTCAATGAACAACGATGGGATTTTATTTGCAATCCTTTTTTTTTTTTTTTTTAGTTCTTTGAAACCTCTGAGATGGTGCAGCTCTCAGCCCCAACCCCCTAAATATATAGACTTATTTGCCGAGTGAAGCCAGAGATTTGGGATACAAAACAAATCAGAGAAGCTTTTTCTTGCCCTGCCTTACAGGAACTGTGCCTGAGCCTGCAAGTCCCTTAGGCAAGACGAATTAACTGCATGGCTGTCTGAATCCCACCTCATGGAGTGCTCAGCAGTTTCTCAGCGCTTCTCTGCCTTTGTGCCACAGGTTCAGGCTGGTCTCTTTGCTTGAACACTAGTGACTCCATATATTCCAAGGTTCCCAGCCTGACATGATAAAGTGTGTTCGAATAACAATTTGAAATGTTACCGCACACATAGTTTTCTTTTTTGTTATATTTATTATCTTTTATTGAAGCATAGTTGATTTACAATGGGTTGATTTCAGATGTATAGGAAAGTGATTTTATATATATATATATACACATATATATATGTTCTTTTTCAGATTCTTTTCCATTATAGGTTATAACAAGATGTTGGATATAGTTTACTGAGTTATGGAATAAGTCCTTGCTTTTTCATCTATTTGATACATCATAGTGTGCATATGTTAATCCCAAACTCTTAATTTATCCCCCCCTTTCCTTTTTTGTAACCATAAGCTTATTTTCTATCTCTGTGAGTTTGTTTCTGTTTTGTAAGTAAGTTCATTTGTAACATTTTTTATATTTCACATATAAGTGATATTATATGGGATCTGTCTTTGTCTAATTTATTTCATATGACAGTCTCTAGGTCCATCCGTGTTGCTGTTAATGACATTATTCCACTCTTTTTTATGGCTGAGTGATGTACGCTTATACATAGGGCTCCCCTGGAGGCTCAGTGATAAAGAACACACCAGCCAGTTCAGGAGACACAGGTCTCTGGGTTGGGAAGATCCCCAGGAGGATACGGCAATCCACTCCAGTATTCTTGCCTGAGAAATCCCATGGACAGAGGAGGCTGGTGGGCTATATAGTCCATGGGGCTGCAAAGAATCCGACATGACTGACTGAACACCATCAACAAATACACACACGTATACGCATAAGGCTCATCTTCTTGTCGTCTTTATCCGTTCATCTGTTGACGGACACTTAGGTTGCTTCCATATCTTGCCTGTTATAAACAGAGCTGTTATGAACCCTGGGATGCACGTATCTTTCCAAACTCGATTTTTCATCTTTTCCCGATATCATATTATTTTCTTTATTCCTTTGTAAACACTCCTGTTCCTGCTGTTGACAAGGGGTCACATTTAACTCCAGAGCCAGAGAACAAGGATGCCACATTGTCAGCTTCAAAGATAAAGCGCAGAGATTTCTGCCGTAAGATAGAAGACGTAAGAAAAGGGATGCTCCTAAGTACTATCACGTCTACCCCAGTCCCCCGCCCTGTAAGATAGGGAGAGGGAGAAAAGAGATGGAGAAGATCCGGGAAGAAAGATGCGGGTCTATCTTTGCGTCAGACCCCCAAATACCACCAGATGTTTTGGAAGAGAGGACTGGAACAAGAGTTACAGCCTTCTGCCTCCTTCCCAGCAATCCCTGTGACTTTGGACAAGTGAACAATAAATCAGAGAGGCTGCGCAGGGGTGTGTCAGAAGACAGCAAAGACCGACCCCTGGCAGCCTTTTTGCCATCAAAGTGTGATTCAGATGTAAGTGATCCCAAGCTAGGAAGGGCTAGGAAGATCTGAGGAAGGGCCGATGCAGAACAGGAGCCTGGAGTTCTGAAGGAAAATAAAGAATAGCCCTTAGGAACCTCGATGGTGGAGGCTACAGCAAAACCAAAAATATTTCAGTGAATGAGAATGAGTAATGTTTTACAGTGGGGTGTGAAGAGGGCTCCCAAAGGACCCACCATTCACATTATACGTGAAAGGATAATAGTTTAGAAGAAAGCAGGCTGAATCTGGGAAATGAGCAACCCCAGCCCAGACGACACCACAGTGGAGACCACCGCAAAACCACCCTCCTTCCCAGTTAGAAATCAGCACCAAGGAAGAGAGAGAGGGAAAAGCTGCATGGGAGAAGGTTTTCAAGCCTAGAACGTAGCCTTGTTTGCCGGAGAAGCTGCTCCATAGGACCGGGGGTACTTGAAGATGATGTATTAAGTTTAACATCAGGTGGGCTGAGGGCTCAGATTCCGAACACCAAATTGGTTCTAAGGAAAATGAAGAAATGTATTTTTGTTCACCTGAGCCTGTGTCTCTGAAAACTCATATCCAACAAATAGGTTCTGCTCCATGGAGAGGCTTATATTACATATTGTTAGGAAAGGGTGTGACTAAGGATGTATCAGTAAAATCACACGAGCTCCCCATCATTAGCACTTAAACCCAGCACCTCCATGAGCCCTGAAGGAATCTGAGTTGCTCAAACACTCTTCCACTCTGAGCAATGATTGCTATGAGAGATAAAAGTTTTAGCCTCAGCTCAGCTAACTGCAAGGCATCATCTCATTAGGATTCTTCCCCCCAATTAATTATGCAGATGGACTATTGATTATTAATTAGAACATTTAGTGATGCTATTAAGAACTTAGAAGATAAATCTTTTTGACTTGCATTTAACTGGTAGATTATATAAGCAATAAAGAATACATGAGCAATAGCTGCATAATTGCATTTTATGAATAGCAGAAACCTGTAAGGGATGTGGAGAGACTTAATTGACATTTAACAAGATAACTACAGCAAATTAATTAGGAATTATCTGCTAAAATATGAATTAACTTCTAATAATATTTTAACCAGTTACCCTGTGATGCTAGCATCTTCTCATTGTTGCTAACACACCTAAATAAAATATCCTGCTGGTTAAGATGAGACTGCTAATTTGTCTTCCAAAGAATCAATCATGTTTTATTGAGATTTATTGTGTGATCAGGACATGTTAGAGAACAGAGGAAGTATAGCTGTAGTTCCCACTGTCATGAGATGCACAGCAAATTGAAGGGAAAGAATTCATCACAGTGGAATGGTAGGAACAAGAATTTGAATGGGATCTCTCATCCTGACCCACTTTAGCTCTTTAGGCCTCAGTTTTCTCATCTATAAAATGCGAATGATAATACCTAACTTGAAATTAGTTGTGTAAATGCCTGTTTCAGTGCCTGGTTCTTAGGAATCTTTCAATAAATATTAGCTTCTTTCTAACCTGTGTGTGATGCTGAGAAGAAAATGCAATCAGAAAAAGCAGTTCTTACGGGCAAACGGACATGCGCCCCAGTTGTTCAGTTTGAAGCTGTGTTTGTAAACCTCAACACTGAAACAATCTAATCACGCTCATCAAGCAGGTAATAGTAAGACTACACTAGTCTTACTATAGTGTAGTATCCACCAGATAGCTCATCCAGGTGGGCTAACGTGGAGAGACGCCTAGTAATTTTACAAAACACTTGTGAGTACCGTGTACACTTGTATGATGCCATTAATATTAAAATGGCCACATGCAATATAAACATTACAAACTTCTGTGGTTACATATATATGGGTATAAAAACACCAGAAATATCTGGAAGTATACACCCCAAACATTAAACCACTTCTCGTCTATATAACGGGGAAAGAACCATGATTGGAGTAAGTGATCAAGGGGACCTTAGCCATCTCTTTGAAATTTCATTTTTAAAGAATTTATAGAATTAGGAGTGTGAGATTAACATATACACACGATGAAAATAGGTAAACAGCTAAGACCTACTATGCAGCACACGGAGCTATTACTCAATATCTTGCAATCGACTATAACAGAAAAGAATCTGAAAAGCAATGCATACACATGTATGCAGAACTGAATCTTTGCTGTATACTCGAAACTAACACAACATTGTAAATTAACAATATCGCAATAAAAAGAAAGATGAAAGAATCTGTACATTATATTACTCGCATAATTAAAATTTAAATTACTTTTTAAATGAGATGAGAACCCACATGAGTTTTAGAGGGCTTGGTGGGCTATAAAGGATGGGAGATGCAGCAGGAAGTAGGAAGGGGGCGAACGTTCGCTGAGTCCCGCCTGGGCTTCCGACATGATGCTTTTTACACACACTGGGTGACAGAGCATGGGTGGGGCGGAAGGAGACCAGGCGGACTGAAGCTGGAAATGAAGGGAATGATGAGCAGATCACAGGGGACATAATATGGGAAGCAGGCAGGGGCTTTGTACCTGGGGAGATGACTGTGAAGCATCTGTGGGGTCTGCAGCAGAGTTGGGGGGTGGGTAAGACCCAAGGGGCATTTTAACATGTTTATTTGATGAAAGATAACGAGAAACAGGAAGCCCCTGCAGAGCACTGAAGGCACCTAGCTAGGCAGTGTTAACACCTGAACAAAAATGGTGAGAATAGGGCAAATTTGAGAGACATTTGGAAGCAAATCATGATAGAAGTTGATGAATTGGAGGGATGAGTTAGAGTTTCTAGCTGTCCAGCCTAGCAGCCTGGGGGCTCGGGGGATGGTACTTCAGACAGATATGTGGTTTGGGGGCAGAGGCAACTTTAATGATGAAAAAAAAGGGTTCAGCTTTAAATGCAGAAATCTAGATGGTAGTGGGCCCTCTAAGAGGAAAAGCCCTCTCGATGAGTTGCATGCTCATCGAGTGTGATGTTCTAGTTTCTTTCTGAGAGCGTCAGCCAAGGCCATGAGTATGGACAAACTCCGCAGGGACATGAATGAGACAACGTGAGGAGGGAAAAAACAGAGAGTCAAGAACTTGGGGGAGGAGGTAGTAACACAGGAAGGGGAAGAGGAGCGCTCGCCCATTCAGAAGTTCAGTGGCCCTGCTGCGTCCCCTCCCCAGATCATGTTTACCAGGCGCGTGCATGCCTGCGGAGTCACTTCAGTCACGCCTGACTCTTTGCGACCCCATGGACTGTCGCCTGCCAGGCTCCTCTGTCCATGGGATTCTCCAGGCAAGAACACTGGAATGGGTTGCCCTGCCCTCTTCCAGGGGATCTTCCCGACCCAGGGACCTTATGTCTCCTGCATTAGCAGGCGGGTCCTTTACCACTAGGGTGACCTACCAGTGCACGCATCTCTAAGTGAATATCTTATCCACACCAAGAGACCACTCTCTTAGGACCAGCCCCAACCACTCATGTTCTATTCTCTTTTTATAATCTTGGAACCTTCTGTTGCTGATTAAAAATGGCAGAAGCTTCTTTGTTGGGGAAAAAACTAGAAATTATTTTTTAAATTAAGGAAGGACAGAAGTGGCCTGTCAGTCAAGAAAGGAACGTGGTCTAAGAGTCCATCCTAAGAAGGTCTCTCCCTGGCAATCCACATTCCGCTCTGCTTTCTGGTTTGAATAAACTGAGCTTCCCTGCAGAAGTAACTGCTGTCCCCACCGGCTGAGCCTGTCTGGGGAGGGCCCCGTCGTCTCCTGCAGAAACACTGACTGACTGACGGGCTGAATCTCCGTGCTGGTCCGATGTCCTCTCGCTCCCATTGACGGGGCCTTGTTGACGAGCTCAGAAACAGTACCCTGCCCACGCGCAGATGGACATCTCTACCTCAAGACCTGCTCTCGTATTCATTCTGACCTCACAACACCTCTTCCAAGGAGGAAAAGGAGAATTATTCATTTTCCCCCCTCAAGGTTTTGTTTTTTTTTCTTTGAAAAAAAGAATAGGTATTTGACCAAAATTCCTTGGTAACTTACAGAAGAGGAGCCGTTGAGGTCTAACATGATGGACACTCATAGGCTCAGCGCTAAGAACTGAAACTGCGTCTGCGTCGTCTTTTATAATTGCTCCCATTATAAAGATGAGGACACTGAGGCTTCCTAGGACAAAGATGCACAATGCTCATGGCGTTGGCTGACACCCCTCAGAAGGAAACTAGAAAATCATACTCACTGAGGCTAGTGCTAAAGCCCCGGTCATCAGACACCAGGCCTCTCCAAGCTGAGCCAGTGCCCTCTGTTGGCCGGGCTTGGGTCATGTTGTTTTTTTAATTTAGATTCTTCCATTTAGTTGATCCGCTGGGTTAGTCAGGGTGCTCCAGAGAAACAGAACCAACAGATGCGCAGATATAAGTGTAGATAGATATTAAAGGAAAATGTTTCAAATTTAAAATGTAGAATTTATGAAATAATGCCGTTTGCAGCAACATGGATGGACCCAGAGGTCATCATAGTGAGTGAAGTGAGTGTACATGTGGGATCTAAAATATGGTACAAATGAACTTATTTAGAAAACAGAGACAGACTCAGAGACACAGAAAACAAACTTACAGTTACCAAAGGGGAGGGGGGCCAGGGAAGGGATAAATTAAGAATTGGGGATTAGCAGATACAAATTACAATATATAAAATATATAAACAACAAGGACCTACTGTATAGCACAGGGGATTATATTCAATATCTTATAATAGTATAACAGAAAAGAATATGAAAATGAATATATATATGTGTGTAACTGAATCATTTTGCTGTACATCAGAAACTAAAATAATATTGTATTAATAAATCAGCTATACTCTTTTTTTCAGCTATACTTCTGTAAAATAAATTTTAAAATAAAGTGTCAAGTTTTAGGTAATGGTTGGGCACCTAAGTGGAAACACACATATATGCATGGATATGTATTTGTATACATGTTATAAATCTTTCTACATATATCATAGGTTGCAAGGAATTGGCTCACAGGAGGACGCAACAAGGAGGCTAAGAAGTCCTAAAATCTACCGTTGAGAAGCTGAAGATCCAGGAGAGTTGACAGTCTGCTTCCAATCTAAAGCCAGCAGGCTTGAGACCTCAGACGAGCCTATGTTTGAGTATGAGTCCCAAAGCAATAAGACCCCGATGTCCCAGCTCAAAGGTAGGCAGGCAGGGGACGTCCCCCCTTACTCACAGAAAGATCAGCCTTTTTGTTCCAGCCAGGTCTTCAAAGAATGGATGAGCTCCACATGCACTGTTCTATAGGAAGGGCAATCTGGTTTGCTCAGTTCAAATGTCAATCTGACTCCAGAAATATCCTGGCAGACACACCCAGAGTACTGTTTGACCAGATGTCTGGGCACCCTGTGGCCCAGTCAAGCTGATACGCATAATGGAAACCATCACACTCGTATTGTTTCCTAGAATTTCTTTGATGGATAGAGGTACAAAGTTTTTTCCTGATCCCCTCTCTCTGAATGTTTCCTCCTGAAGAGAAAGGTGATGATGGGAAGACAGAGAAGGTGACTTGCCACCTTCCTGGGCAACCTGGTCCCAGAAGTGATCCAGCGGAGTACGTGATCCTCCTTCATAGACAGTCCTGATGGATGGGAGGCTGGGCTACATGGTCAACAATTTTCCAGCTCTCGGATTCTGTGCACCTGATTAGTTTGCTCTTCCTGGGCCCCTCTTCTCATCTTATGGAAATGAAGAAAGCTTCAGAGCTCAGTGAGGGTGAGACATTAGTTGCAACCATTCAATTTCCTCCCCGAATCAGTAGGGTATTTCCCTAAGGCTACAGTAGAGTTCAGTTTCAGAGAACACAGCCTGGGTAATCAGAAGAAAGTGAAAGTGTTAGTCACTCAATTGTGTCCAATTCTTTGCAACCCTATGGGCTGTAGCCCACCAGGCTCCTCTGTCCAAGGGATTCTCCAGGCAAGAATCCTGGAGAGGGTTGCCATGCCCTTCTCTGGGGGATCTCCGCGACGCAGGAATTGAGCCCAGGTTTCCTGCCCTGTAGGTGGATTCTTTACCATCTGAGCTAACAGGGAAGCTCTATCAGAGTTGGGGTCAAATTAAAGCTGCAACTCCTAATAGGTGATCTTGGGCAAATTAGTTCCTCACCCTCTGAAAGATTCATAGGAGTGTTGCAAAGATGAACATGTTAAGGTACAAACAGCACTTCTGATGATGCCTGTTCTGTGGTCAACATCCAAGAGATTGTTTTTGAGATAGTTACAAAACAGGCCCTTTTCACTGGTATCAGGTATCACTGCCTACATCCAATAATCAAGCCAGGAGGTCTTTGTCGCCACCAAGTGGCCACCAATCACACTACACCACACAGGCCAACCTGACTCAACCGCTGCTGGAAAAGGGACCGGGGAAACGGGTTCCTAAAAAAGGAGACAAAGGAGGCGGGGGAAAGATAATGTACGCTACAGCTACCACCTCCATCCCCTGAAGTTTAGTTTCCAGGATCCTGCTGCTCCGAACTGTCCCCTCAGGAAGGCATTGACTCCTGTGCAACAGATGATTTTTTTTTTTTGGTCTTTAATTGGAAAATTTATTAGTTTTCAAGAATCTGTTTACAAGATGAGTAAAATGTATGGAAAGGTGGGTAGAGAGATAAGCCTGTGTTCAGACTGGATGGAGCACAGGCCAGTGCAGAGCTGTGAATGACTGATTGCCTGGAGCCCCACACCGGGGTTTTCAATGAAATCCAGGCCAAAGTGCCTTTGGCACAGTGAGTCGAAGGTTTTAGCAAACCCAAGCAGAGAGCGGGCTTCAAATCCACCTCGCCTACTCTCCTCCCTGTCTTCCAAACTCCACAGAGACATCGTTTGGGAAAAATAGTTAGGCGGGCTCCTTCCATTTCTCCAAATGTCAAAGTGAAGTCCAACAGGAAGCAATTAACAGATGTCTGCCCAGCAGAGAGTGCGGGAGTTCCAGGCTGAAATGAGTGCAGGCGGATCTTAGCATATCACAGGGTGGCCCCATTTACTCCCCATTACCTGGCTAAAAATAGCCTCTCCCCTTCTCAGCTTTCTGTCCTTATCAGCATCAGTCCCAACCGGTTAGCTCTTTCCCCTTGAAAGCTTCCAAACAAGTGGCAAGTGAGAAAACTGAATTCGGACCCTGCTCGGGTAAAAATTTCTCCAGGGCAATTCTAGCTTCTCCCTACAGTATTCCCAACCATTCATCCCGGGCCCCCACCAACCCTGCTCGAGGAGGTGGGAAAACAACCAAACTCTCCCTTAGGGGATGAGATCATATGTGGTTTTACAGCAAGAGCTTATTTGTGGCATTAAATGAGCAAATCATAAAGCATCAAAAATGATTAATTTCTCACTGGGCTGTCAGTGAGCTGTCACTGACAGTTCTGTCATTTATAATGTCACGAGTCTATTCCCCCATCAATGTCATTAAACAATTACACTTGGTTTTGAAAGAAGGAAGGGGGAGGGCAGGGGGCCGCGCAGAAAGCCATGTGTAAGGCTTCAAGCAATTATATACTTTGCTATTCCTGGGTGGCAATCCCTGCCAACAATTAAATCTTACTTGATTTGTTCATTTAGGCAAATTATCAATTATTTGGAGGCGTCAGCCTGGGTAATTTTTTCCTCTCCACTGGCAGCAGCCACCGTGCCCTGCCAGGACTGATATCAACAGGACCTAGACAGAGCTGTAATAATTAGCCCTTTCAGCCCGGGATGCGGCAACTCAACTCTCTCTTTTCTGTGCTCATATTGGTGTGTCTCCTTTGTTAGGGCTTGGCGTATGGGGGAGACCACTGATTCTGTGAGCTGTTTAAATAAAGATCGCTCTTCCAGTAACGTGGCTCTTTTCCCCTTTCCTTGTAAAAGTTTGGTAAATGTAACCTGTTATGCAGCTACCCATCCTTTCCTCTTTTCCACCGTTTTTTCTTTTACTGTTTGTTGGGCCACACTGTTAGACTCCCATTCTGTCCCCGGCCGTCTCCCACATAAGAGTGGCATCTGTTCCAGTGGCTATGTTCCCCAGCACGGCTATGAAAACGACCCTTTCTGATTACTAACATCAATAGAGAAAGATGCTGTAGGCAAGTGGGAGGAAGGCTGGAGTGGGTGAGTCTGTAAGACCAGAGCTTGTGAGGATAAAAAATTTAAAAAAAGGACAGAGGCTACTCTGGAACTCTATAAAGGAATTCCCTTCTGGAATGGGGTGTCTGGGCTCCACCTGGAAAGGGCAAGTTTCTTTCAAGAGCAGCAAGAAGCAGGCCAGGGAGGCCCTGAACCTGTTATCAGAGAAGAGATGCTTATACCAAATGTGGTCTGGGAAACTGTTGCATGAGCCTTGAGGCCTCATATGCCTGCCTGCCTGCCTGCTAAGTGGCTTCAGTTGTGTCTGACTCTTTGAGACCCTATGGACTGTAGCCCGCCAGGCTCCTCTGTTCATGGGGATTCTCCCGGCAACAATGCTGGAGTGGGCTGCCATTTCCTCCTCCAGGGGTTCTTCCCGACCCAGGGATGGAACCTGCGTCTTCTTGCCGTCTCCTGAGTGGCAGGTGGGTTCTTAACCTCCAAGCCACTGGGAAGCCCGCGGCCTCATGTAAATCTAACCTATCCTGGTGGATTCCAGAACGTGGCACATGACTGCCCTTGACTTGGCGTTTTATGAATTTGGCTTCTTTTTGGCATCTGGGGAGGACATCTGATGGTTTTGGCCTGCCTGTATTTTCCTCTTAAGTAAAGAAGACCCCTGTTTTTTCAAGCAGGCCCATTCCTTGCCCACTCTCAGACCATGTGCTTTAGGCGGGGTTAACCCCACTCCTGGCTCTGGAGGTGAGCCCCTGGTGAAGGCACGCCCAGTGAGAGCATCCCGTATCCCTGGCCACAGGTATTAGTCTTGGGGGGAAAGATGGGTCCAACCAATCCAATGGGAGCCCACGGGGAATGTATTTCCTGGTGCTAATGAGATGGAGCTTGAGTCTGGAAATGCTGGGGGTACTCCTGACACTATAAGAAAAGAATATGCCTGAGAATGAGGCCAGACCAGAGAAGGGCAGGAGAGAGAAAGAGGAGGGCACCAGGTGTCACTGGAGAATCTCGTCCAGCGGGCCTGAAATCAATGTGCCATCAGGCAGTTTAACTGGACTGACCGATATACTTCTTTTTCACCAAAGCTTCCTCAAGGCAGGCTTCTCATACCTGCCACCAAGAGAACTCTGACTAATCCAGACTTTTCTGACCTCAGTCCTCCAGTTTCCTCTTCCATCCTTTGTATCTGTGAGCTTCTGTTTCTGTCTCCCAATTACTGATATAAGGGTTTCCATTTTCTGTCTCTATTGGAGCTTCACTTTGGTAAAGGGTCCAAACTCACCATCCCTGCCTGTTGACCCCGTGTTGGAGGAGGCTTTGGGGTGGGAAATGACATTCAGCTGGCTGTTTGAAACCTCATCCCAACACTCAGAAGCTTTCTCACTTGCTGGCTGGACTGAAGCCAACTCTTTGAATTCAACTGAGCATGGCTAAGAGGCTGTAAGTAGTATTCGAGTGTCCCTTTCAATCTTAGCAATAGTGAAAGAAAGGAAGAAAGAAGTGAAGGAAGGAAAGAGAAGAAAGAGAGGAAAAAGTAAGGAAGGGTGGAAAGAAGAAAGAGAAAAGGGAGAGAGAGAGAAAGGAAGGAAGGGGAGGGATGGTGGAGCAGGGCATGAACCCTTGCCTCTGGTCCCCACATCCCACGTAAGCACGTCATGATGACACGTTGCCCCTTCCTGGACACCAGCTCTTAAGACCCTTCAAATCAGTCTACTGAGAACAGTGCGAGAGTCTGACCAAGCTATCCTCTTAAGCGTTGCTCAGCTTGAATCAACTGTATTTACAGGTTCTCTTCTGAGATTTTCTTCCCCATCACTGTTGTTGTTCAGCCGCTAAGTTGTGTCCAACTCTTTGTGACCAGACTTCTTTGTCCTTCACCATCTCCTGGAGTTTGCTCAAACTCATGTCCATTGAGTCAGTGATGTCATCCTACCATCTCATCCTTTGTCGCCCCCTTCTCCTCCTGCCTTCCATCTTTCCCAGTATCAGGGTCTTTTCCAATGTCAGTTCTTTGCATCAGGTGGCCAAAGTATTGGAGTTTCAACTTCAGCATCAGTCCTTCCAATGAATATTTGGGGTTGATTTCCTTTAGGATGAACTGGTTTGATCTCCTTGCAGTCCAAGGGACTCTCAAGAGTCTTCTCCAGGACTACAGTTGGAAAGCATCAATTCTTTAGCGCTCAGCTTTCTTCCCCTATTTATCCCCATTCACTGAATATCAATTTCCCTTCACCCACACATCTCTAACCCTCCTGCCCTGTCAGCACCATACCCCTCCAGCATCACACCATTGCCACCCCCACTCTGCCACAGGCTCCAGGGAGTCTCCAGCCCTTGTAAGATGGCATTTATGAAACCACAGAGAGGATGCTGTGCCTACACTGCAGGGGTAAGTGTAAAGATACCCACCTGGGGTGGAGAAGTTATTCATCACATCTTCCATGGTCTTTGGATAGGGTCTATTGGCTGCCAAGGGAGAAGGCAATGACACCCCACTCCTGTACTCTTGCCTGGCAAATCCCACGGGCAGAGGAGCCTGGTGGGCTGCAGTCCATGGGGTCGCTAAGAGTCGAACACGACTGAGCGACTTCACTTTCACTTTTCACTTTCCTGCATTGGAGAAGGAAATGGTGACCCACTCCAGTGTTCTTGCCTGGAGAATCCCAGGGATGGGGGAGCCTGGTGGGCTGCCGTCTATGGGGTCGCACAGAGTCGGACACGACTGAAGTGACTTAGCAGCAGCAGTAGCAGCATTGGCTGCCAAAGAGAAGCCTGACAAAAAGTGACAAATGGCGTCAATCAGGTGCCTGCTTTGTCCGCAACACTACCTGTGCCACTGATGGGCTGCTGAATTGACAGGCTCTCTGGATGAATCCATTGAGTCCTTTGTCATCTGGCTGACTCAGAAACAGTTCTCCCTTGAGCTCTTTAGTTTGCAAAAGATAAATACACACTGTCCTGAAAGAACAATAGGTAGAATAAACATGTGAGACATCTAGTTGCATTTTGCAAGCAGAATCAGAGAGAAAAAAGGAGAGAGACGGAAAAAGACAGGTGTAGCAAGAGGGAAGGAAAGAGAGAGAAGGGGGCACCTGGAGGCAATTCTGCCTGGACCACTCAGCTGTGTTGTGTTGGAAGGTGGGTTTGCCCTGCCCCGGCAGCTATAGTTGGGGCCCAGGGGTTTCTGGAACATTGAAGGGATTCTGTGGTTGATATCAGAACTAATGTCAGGAGAAAAAAAATCTAAATTACATTTAAAAGGAATCTACCTTTTTATCTTTTAACCTTAGGCCTTCCCCAGTCATGCAGAAAAATCAATCTTGCCTAATCCACTGACCAAGAGAAAGAGAAAAGAACAGACGAGAACCTTGCATTAAACAGTTGCTTGATGCTTAAAGAGGTATCAGAGGAAAGGAGATCCAAGGGCTCACCAGCAGGAGCACAGGTTCAAAGGGCTGAATTTGGTACTGCTTATCCATAGCCCATGGCTGGTCATTAGCCAGAGACAAAGGATACATTGCATTTTAGCTTATTGATTTTTAAACCAACTGCAAAGCATGGCTTTGCTGAGGGCATGCTTTCTCAATTATCTCTTTGCTGAGAGCTGGAAAAACTGATTTCTCTTGTATCCTAGATAGAATATAGCCAACTATATGACCATTATAGAAGCCTTAACTGGAGGAATCAAAATTGAGTTATTGCTACGTGTGATATAGTGAAGAATACATCTGTTCTTTGTCCCCAGTTTCCTGGCACAGAACTTCAAATTTCCAGAGTGGTGGGAGTGTTTGTGTTTCATAAGGAGTCTCTTTGACCCAAATTTATGCTAAAGAGGTAACTTCTTGATGAGCACTATCAATAGTTTCAAGAGACAGGCTAGCCATTCCAGGAAGACCAAGCACATGAGTAGAGAATTGGAACTTATAGGCTCACACCCCCAACTCCAGGGAGAGAGGAGAAAATGGAGATTAAGTTCAATCATGTGATTAATTATTCCATCAATCATGCCAACTTAATGAGACCTCAAATAAAAACTCTGGACACTGAAGCTCAGGGGAGTTTCCTGTTTGGTGAGTAAATTTAGGTTGGTGAAAAGGAAGGTGTTCACCCTGTCTCCATAGGAACAGATGCTCTTAGGTCTAGTTCTGTGTATCTCTTCATCTGGCTGTTCATTTACATCCTTTATGTAAACATGGTAAACGTAATCAGTTCTTTTCTGAGTTCTGTGAGTCATCCTAGAGAAATACTGAAACTCAGGTGGTGTTTTAGGGAGTTTTAGCCTTAGGGACAGAGGAGGCAGTGGCATCCCACTCCAGTACTCTTGCCTGGAAAATCCCATGGATGGAGGAGCCTGGTGGGCTGCAGTCCATGGGGTCGCTAAGAGTCGGACACGACTGAGCGACTTCATTATCACTTTTCACTTTCCTGCATTGGAGAAGGAAATGGCAACCCACTCTAGTGTTCTTGCCTGGAGAATCCCAGGGACGGGGGAGCCTGGTGGGCTGCCGTCTATGGGGTCGCACAGAGTCGGACACGACTGAAGCGACTTAGCAGCAGCAGCAGCCTTAGGGAGGCTTTAAATTTGTAGTAAATTTGTAGTCCCACTTAAATTGGCATCTGAAGTAAAGAAAGTTTTGTCAAGGACCTTGCCCCTTAATTCATGGGATCTGACACTAACTCCAAGTGTTTTAGCATCATAACTGATTTGAATTTTAGGACACTCAGTGTCAGAAAACTGGTGTCAGAAAGCATTGTCTGTTGAGTATTCCCAATTTAAAGAATCACAAAAGGGAGCATGAGGTGTGAAAACACAGGGTCTCTGAAGTCTAGAGAGATGGTGATCACCTTATATTCCACTGCAGTAGGAAAGCTGGTGGCTTATTGCACTTAGCACAGTGTCCTCAAGGGTCGTTCACGTTGTAACATGTCAGAATCGCCTTCTTCTTCAGGGCTGAATAAGATTCCATTGTATGTATGTTACATTTTATTTCCCCATTCATCCATTTATGGACACGTAGGTTGCCTCCACTGTCTGGCTATTGCGAATAATGCTGTTATGAACATGGGTATACAGATGTCTGTTCAAGTGTCTGCTTTCAGCTCTCTCGCCGTATCGCAGGGTCACTCTGCTTGGGGTTTTCTCTCTCGCTGTATCGCACAGTCACTCTGTTTATTGTTTTGAGGAACCACAGTGTTGTTTTCTACTGTGGCCACATAATTTATCTCCTAAAATTATATATTTTTATTTAGAATTGGTAATATAGTCATATGCTACAAAGCACAAAATTAATAGTGAAATAGCTACTTTTCCCTCCTGTCTCCAAGCCACTTACTTCCCCTCCTGAAGGCAGCCCATTACTACTTGTCACTGCCCTACTACAGGGCCTCCAAGTACCCCACCATCCAAGCAAATTCAAGATCTAGGCTGAGGCTGGCTCTTCTAACAGAAAGCTTTTAAGACTATCTGCAGTCTGCTCAAAGAAAGAGTTAATGGAAAGCAGAACTTTGAAATGCACTATACATAGTGAATAACAAATACCCCTTAAGATGAACATTACTAAAGCACCAACATGTTATTATCCAAAACGTATGAAGCGTCTTCTTTCTTTTTTTCTGGCTCTTAATACTACAGTGAAAGCATTACCTAATGCCCACTCTAAAGGATTAGATCCCTCAGAAAGAAAAGAGTCAACACGCATAACACACCTCACCACCATCCTGCAACTCTTCCATTTGGGTTTGCAGTTAGATGTTCTCTGGTTTAAGAGAAAGAGTATTTGCAAAATGGCTCTTGGGGCTTAATTGGTATTTCTTTCTTTGGCCTGCCAGCATAATCCAGGAGAAAAGACTGCAAAGCAATTTAAGAACATTAGCATTGTTCCTAAATACCCACATCCAAGGTTAGTGAAGACAGCTGGAAAAAAACCCAAAGAGCACCTAGGGAGATTAACGGAGGTTTTGAAGCAGAACGCATGATTCTAATGAACCTGGGCTCTGCCTCTGGAAGAAGAATCTATCTAAATACATTAGGGCCAATGGAGCAGACAGGAGGCAGCTACCTCAATAGGAGAGATGCTGTCCTCAGTAAGTTGTGAAACTGCCAATGGATGTGGGTGGGCTCGCGGTCCCGAGTCTCTGCAGGGCGCTAATTACACTTTCCATGCTGTTGGCTAAAGCGCCGTTCTAGCCGGGCGTTCGGAGCCACGGCAGGTGCGGTCCACCTTTCCCAGTGGACGTCCCCTTGGAGCCCTCACGGCAGAAGCCTCTGCTTGGTTCCCTCCTCTCAACTGAGCAGATGAATTAATTTGCTCAGAGATTGGAGAAGGGTTTTTGGAAAGAAGAGAACCCCTTATAGGTTAGTACCAGACATGAATCATTTTTCAGTTTTTGACTTCGATACAATCATGACCTAATGCTCAGTTGTACAGGGCCAATGTGATCGTATTTTAACACTATGCATGGATAGTGAACAACAATAAATAAGAATGTTGATTTTAAACAGATCTGATGCTAAGAAGATCAGAGTTCTTTGCATGAGGTGGCCAAAGTACTGGAGTTTCAGCTTCAGCATCATTCCTTCCAAAGAATTCCCAGGGCTGATCTCCTTCAGAATGGACTGGTTGGATCTCCTTGCAGTCCAAGGGACTCTCAAGAGTCTTCTCCAACACCACATTTCAAAAGCATCAATTCTTCAGCACTCAGCCTTCTTCACAGTCCAACTCTCACATCCATACATGACCACAGGAAAAACCATAGCCTTGACTAGATGGACCTTAGTTGGCAAAGTAATGTCTCTGCTTTTGAATATGCTATCTAGGTTGGTCATAACTTTTCTTCCAAGGAGTAAGCGTCTTTTAATTTCATGGCTGCAGTCACCATCTGCAGTGATTTTGGAACACAAACAAATAAAGTCTAACACTGTTTCCACTGTTTCCCCATCTATTTCCCATGAAGTGATGGGACCAGATGCCATGATCTTCGTTGTCTGAATGTTGAGCTTTAAGCCAACTTTTTCACTCTCCTCTTTCACTTTCATCAAGAGGCTGCCAGCTCCCATCCTAAATATTTTCCTTGTGCTGTGCTGTTACTTCAGTTGTGTCCGACTCTGTGCGACCCTATGGACTGTAGCCCACCAGGCTCCTCTGTCCATGGGATTCTCCAGGCAAGAGTACTGGAGTGGGTTGCAGTGCCCTCCTCCAGGGAATCTTCCCAACCCAGATATCAAACCAGTCTCTTATATCTCCTGCATTGGCAGGTGGATTATTTACCACTAGCGTCACTTGGAAAGCCCAAAAATATTTTCCTCTGCATAAATGATAACCTAAAATTTAGCGTATACAATTAGCATATAACCTATTTCCTTAGCATGAACTGCTGCTGCTGCTGCTAAGTCGCGTCAGTCATGCCCAACTCTGTGTGACCCCATAGATGGCAGCCCACCAGGCTCCGCCGTCCCTGGGATTCTCAAGGCAAGAACACTGGAGTGGGTTGCCATTTCCTTCTCCAATGCATGAAAGTGAAAAGTGAAAGTGAAGTTGCTCAGTCGTGTCCGACTCTTAGTGACCCCATGGACTGCAGCCTACCAGGGTCCTCTGTCCATGGGATTTTCCAGGCAAGAGTACTGGAGTGGGTTGCCATTGCCTTCTCCGTTAGCATGAACTACCTAGTAAATATAACCTATCCTAGTAAACATAACCAAAGATGAATAACAAAAATACTCCTGTTACTTGGGAGATTCCAAATTGTAGAGGCTACCTCCCAGGAACTGGGGACAAAGGCCAGTGAAACTCTTTATTAGTCAGACTAAGGTGGGTGGAGGGTAGTTAAGGGGCAGAGGGAGATGGTAATAATGCAATCCAGGAAGCAAAAACTCAGGTTTTAGTTAGATTTCATTATACCGTCTCAAGCAAGTCACTTAATCATCTTGGGTCTTAGGTCTCATTCTCTTCACTCATAACAATAATTACTGATATCATTTAATGATTGCTTACTATGCACCAGATGCGGTGCCAAGAACTTTGCCCACTCAGTTTCATTTATTCTTTACAATGAGCTGGCAAATTTTGTCATCTTATTATCTCTATTTTGTAAAGCGTGGCGAGGCGACTGAGCTCTCAGGAGGTTAAATAGCTTGTTGGAGTAAGTGGAGGGGCTGGCCCTCAAACACAGATGGGAGGCCAAGCTTCCTGTCCCTGGGTTCCCTTGTTAACACTGTACTTTCAACACTTTCCTTGGCTTTCAGGCATACTGGGGAAATGAACGAGACTGATATGAATTATTACAACCTGAAACAGAAGAACCTTATAATTCAGGGTTATAAGATTACCCTTATTATGATGTCACTGATTATTACTATTAGCAGTATTATTTTTATAGTTTATATGACTCTGACTACTTACTACAAAAATGGTTTCCACTTCCCATAAGAGTTTCTGTTATAAATAAAGCACTCTTTCAGAGAGAAGGCAGGCCTTTGAATTATATTATGCAAAATTCCATGTCCTTCCCCAAAGATGTGTTAAATATGACACCTACTATGCGCCATTGTGCTTGCAATGGCAAGACACAGAGAGATACGTAAGACCTAGGCTCTGCCAGTAAGTCAAGTGTGCACAGAATAACACCACCCCAGGTAGACTATATCACGTGCTCCAGAAGACACAGAACACCCTCTGCTGGTTCAGAGGAGAGAGAAAAGAGCACATAAGCTTCAAGGGATCAAGAAGGATTTTATATCCAAGTCCTGAAAGGTTAATGGAATTTTGAGAGACTTGGAAAGGGGCAGGGAGGGGGAGGAGGCAGGGGAAGGGAGCCCGGTATTAAAATCAAGAGGCTCAACTCAAAACGTTCCCAGGGATTAATGAGTACACTGATTAGTGGTAACATATTACTGTAGGGTGAGCACAAAATTCAAAATCAAAATTCTGGCTTCATCACATATTAGTTTTGTGATGACGGGCAAAGCTCTAGCTCCTCCAGCACCACTTTGCCCATTAAAAAATGAATGAAGGTTAAATAAGACTTCAGATCTTAAGACTTTTGTTGAAATATATTGAAAAACTTACATCCTATGAACTAAATGATATTAAACAAATATTCAGTTCAGTTCAGTTCAGTTCAGTCGCTCAGTCGTGTCTGACTCTTTCCAACCTCATGGACTGCAGTGCGCTAGGCTTCCCTGTCCATCATCAGCTCCTGGAGCTTGCTCAAACTCATGTCCATTGTGTCGGTGATGCCATCCAATCATTTCATCCTCTGTCATCCCCTTCTCCTCCTGCCTGTTTCAAGAATAGCAAACATAAACTCCAAGAAAAAGTAAAAGCATTCATCTGGAATTTTCAGTGAGAATAAGCATGGCGTGTGGCTAAGAATTTGTCATTGAAAAGTATTGGAGCAGGTTTACCTTATCTCAAATGGTAATGAATCCACCTGCAATGCTGGAGACCTAAGTTTGATCCCTGGGTTGGGAAGATCCCCTGCAGGAGAGCATGCAACCCACTCCAGCCTGGAGAATCCCCATGGACAGAGAAGCCTGGTGGGCTACAGTTCATGGGGTCACAAAGATTTGAACAGAACTGAGTGACTCAGCACGGCACACCGGCTCAGAAGACAGTTCAGAGGCTAAAGTCACGCACCTGGATTGCACGGGCCCCACCTGGAAGCCCGGTTAGGGGTGAGGTGTTCTGTGAAGGCCCCTTTCCTGGGAACTCGGAGCACTTCTGTCAGTAACCCTGACAGTCTGTGTAATTCTCTTCCTTCTTCTCAGTTTACCTAATATTGTCCTCAGAGGCAAAGGCAAGAAGAAACGTGATTCTTCATTAGGCCCAGAACCACAGAGTAGAAAGAAGCAGCTGTTACTCTAAAGTGCCTAAAACATGCACGTACAATTAATTTTCTATTAAGTAGAGACTCCAAAGAGATTTAGCTTAAGTAAGTCTGACTGTAAAACTTTAATCAAGTCGTTTTAATTAATTCATATAGGTGCACTCTGATAGCATGGAGCTAGAATCTAAATATCTTTATTTTTAACACCAGGATTAACTATTTTAAATTAGTTTATTAGAAAATATTCCAGCATACAAAAAAAGAGAGGAGATACTGTAATGAATATTGATGTACTCTTCATCCATATTCAACAACTGTCGCCATTTGCCATACTTGCTGGATCTATCATTTTTTCTCATCATTTTTCACGGTACAGTTTTCCACTGTTTGTATCTACTTTTGTATCTTTTAGATACATATAAAAGCTTTATAGATATAACTTATGGACATTTTGTTGGGTTTATGTCTAGATATTTTTTATTTGTTTTTATAAATGGAGTTGTCTCTTCCATTAAAATTTCTAATTTGTTATTGCTTGTATATGACATAATTATTGATTTATATTGGTCAATTTTATATCCTGCTATTTTACTAAATTCGGTTATTGTTTAAAGTAGTTTATTTCAATGACTCTGAGTTTTACAAAAATGTAATATCTTCATTATTGTAATTTCAAGAAATTCTACAATTTTGCTTTGTATCTTCCCTTTGACCCAAGAGTCTTTAAGAGAGATTTTTTTTAATAATTTGTTAATTATTTCTGGTTTAATTGCATTTTTTGGTCAAAAAGACTTGCTTATTGTTTCTATTTTCTAAAATTAGCTGAAGTTTTTCTCTGTGTGTTTAAAATGGTAAATGTTAGTAAACCACCCAAATGGAAATGAATAAAAAGTGTATTTTTTATTGTTGGGATACAGAGCTAAATATGCAGTTAGTGGACTACATTAACGATTTTTTTAGGTCTTGCATATTAATAATTTTCAATCCCTTTTTCTTGAAAAAGATTTGATAAAAAAATCTCATGTTAATAATTTGACTTATAGTGTCTGTTCACACTTGTATATCTTATATTTTCTATTTATAAAAGATTCAATTTTACTTTCTGCATAGATATTAGGAATTGTAAATTGTACTCTTTTAATTTATAAAATGGCCTTTCGATCTTTGTTGGCTTGAAAGCTCTATTTCCTTTATCTTTTGGTTTCTTTTTGGCTGTGCTGAGTCTTTGTTGCTGCGTGCTAGCTCTCTCCAGTTACGGAGAGCAGGAGGCTACTCTCTAGCTGCAGTGAATGGGCTTCTCACTACTGCGACTTCTCTTGTTGCCGAACACCAGCTCCGGTGCCTCGGGCTCAGTAGTTGAGGTGTACGGGCTTAGTTCCCCTGCCCCCCCCCCAGCTTGTGGGGTCTTCCTGGACCAGGGATTGAAGCCATGTACCCTGCACTGGTAGGTGGGTTCTTAACCCGTGGACCAGGGGAGTCCTGAAAGTTCTTTTCTGATATACAGATCATGTCCTTCACTTTCTTTTTATTTCCTATTGACTGGTATATCTTCATCTAAAGTTTCATTCTTAACCATTCTGATTCACCTTTTTTTCCCTTAGTATGTCTCATATAACAGCATGGATTTTGATTTACTAAGATCAGAAAAAAATTTTCTTTTAATTGGTGAGAAAAGTCCATTTGCATTTATTACTCTAATCAATACTTTTCCTTAGTTCAGTCACATAGTTTATTTGCTTGCTCTTTGTTGAATCATGCGGAACTGTTACTAGACTACTGCTTATGACCTACAAAAATGCCAGTTGCACGTTCCAATCAAATATGTACATGTATACAATTTTGATGTCTATGAATAGACATGAATAGACATGCAAACACAAAGTCCTTGGTGATTCTTTTTGTTTCTTTGGACATTTAGAATGTTTCTTATTTCTGTTTCAGTGGTCATCATTATTTTCTACTTATTGCTTATATGGGGCCTCCCTGGAGGCTCAGTGGTCAAGAATCCACCTGTCAATGCAAAATGTGGGTTTGATCTCTGGGTCGGGAAGATCCCCTGGAGAAGGAAATGGCAACCCACTCCAGTATTCTTACCTGGGAAATCCTATGGACAGAGAAGCCTAGCAGGCTAGCGGCTATGGGGTCACAAAAGAGTCAGACATGACTTAGCAACTAAACAGCAACAACAAATTCCTTGTATAATAGGCTCATTTCTTCTCTCCTTCCCTTTTCTTTTCCCCATGATCCAGTTCAAGTCTCTTGGATTAATGTAACGATAATTTTTAAATGTTAAGAAAGCTCAGGATTTGACCACCTAACTGTCAGCCTGAACTGACATCCTCTTGCTGTTGTATCTGTTACGTCGCTCAGTCGTGTCTGACTCGGTGACCCCGTGGAGTGTAGCCCGCTAGGCTCCTCTGTCCATGAAATTCTCCAGGCAAGAGTACTGGAGTGGGTTGCCATGCCCTTCTCTTATTCCCACCTAATACGTACCAGGCAATCTGTAAAAATTGTTGTTTTCCTCCTTTCTCCTCCCATTTTTGCTAGTTTAATTCTTTGACACTTTAAGAATATGTCACTAGTATACTATTTTTTTTCAACTTACCCTCCAACTTTTGACTGCTGTCCTACAGTTAAATGTATTGCTCACTTACGCCTGAGAACTTATAGTGAATCTTCTAGAACCTTGGATTGGTTGTCTGAAGCTCCTTCTATAGTAAATTTCTAAGGAAGTGCCGTGAAGGTAACACCTCATGAAACCTTGCATGCTCATAGCTCTAGACTTTACACTCTTAGCTTGTACAATCTCTGAATCTTTGTGCCTCTAAAATATTTCTCTTGTTTTCTAACAAATAAACATTGCTGTGGAGAAGTCTGATTTCAATCTGATTTTCTTTCCCTGAAAATGACTTTGACTTTCTGTTTAGATCCCCAAAGGGTTTTCTTCTCGTCTCTACAGCCCAGTCTTTTTACTAGAATTCCCATGATTTTGATGTTGGTGTTGGTATTCTCTTGGTGGTACAGATTCATTTTTCCTGTTAAAATAGGTAGAGAGATTTTAAGCTTCTTCTATTTCATGACACTTTTCCTGATTTACAGTTTTAAGTCTAGTTTTCCTTCACTGGAGACTTCTTCGTTAGATCCCTTTTTTACTGTCTCTTTCCTTTACTTCTTTCATTATTATCTTATCTTTGCCTGTCTTATCTTTTCATTTTCTCCCCGATCCTTTTTATCTTTATTTCTTTACCATCTGGGCCACCAGGGAATCCCTCTTCATGGCTGCAGTCACTGTCTGCAGGGATTTTGGAGCCCAAGGAAATAAAATCTGTTACTCTTTCCATTATCTCCCCATCTATTTGCCATGAAGAGATAGAACTGGATGCCACGATCCTAGTTTTTTGAATAGTGAGTTTCAAGCTAGACTATTTATCTTCATCAAGAGGCTCTTTATTTCGTCTTCACTTGTTTCATTCAAGAGGTATCATCTGCATATCTGAGGTTGTTATTTCTGCTGGCAATCTTGGGTCCAGCCTGTGATTCATCCAGCCTGGCATTTTGCATGATGTACTCTGCAAGATGTTGAATAAGCAGGGTGACAATATGTAGCCTTTTCACACTCCTTTCCCAGTTTTGAACCAGTCAGTTGTTCCATGTCCAGTTCTAGCTGCTGCTTCTTGACTCGCTTTCTCAGGAGACAGGTAAGGTGTTCTGGTATTCCCATCTGCTTAAGAATTTTCCACGGTTTGTTGTGGCCTACACAGTCAAAGGCTTTAGTGTAGTCAATGCAGTGGAAGTCGATGTTTTTCTGGAATTCCCTTGTTTTCTCCAGAATCCAAAGAATGTTCACAATTTGATTTCTGGTTCCTCTGCCTTTTCTGAACCCAGCCAGAATATCTGGAAGTTCTCAGTTCACATACTGCTGAAGCCTAGCTTGAAAGATTTTGAGCATAGCCTTGCAAGCATGTGGAACCAATGCAACTGCACAGTAATTTGGATGTTCTCTCATTGCCCTTCTTTGGGAGTGGAATGAAAATTGACATTTTCCAGTCTTGTGTCCGCTACTGAGTTTTCCAAATTTGCTGACATGTTGAGTTCAGCACTTTAACAGCATTATCTTTTAGAATTTTAAATAGATCAGCTGGAATTCCATCACCTTCTCTAGCTTTGTTCACAGTGATGCTTCCTAAAGGCTACTTAGCTTCACACTCCGGGATATCTGGCTCTAAGTGAGTGACCACACCATGGTTATCCAGGTTATTAAGACCTTTTTTTTTTTTTTGTATACTTCTGTGTAACTTTGCCATCTCTGCTTAATCTCTTCTGCTTCTGTTAGGTCCTTACTGTTTCTGTCCTTTATTGTGCCCATCCTTGCATGGAATGTTGCCTTGATATCTCCAATTTTTTTGACGAGATCTCTAGTGTTTCTCATTCTATTGTTTTCCTCTATTTCTTTGCACTGTTCATTTAAGAAAGCCCTCTTCATGGATCACAGCCTTGTCTTGGTGAAGGGGTTTGCGTAACTCAATGAACCATCCATGCAGGGCCACCCAAGACGGATGGGTTGTACTGAAGAATTCTGATAAAACATGGTCCACTCAAGGAGGAAATGCAAACCACTCCAGTATTCTTACCGCAAGAACCCCATGAACAGAATGAAAAGGCAAAAAGACATGACACTGAAAGATGAGTCCCTCAGGTTGGAAGAGAGGAGGGCAATTACTAGTAGCTTCAGAAAGAATGAAGTGACTGGGCTAGTGTGGAATCAATGCTCAGCTGTGGACGTGTCATCTGGTGGTGAAAGTAAATTAAGTAATCACGGCAGATGGTGACTGCAGCCATGAAATTAAAAGATGCTTGCTCTTTGGGGGAAAAGCTATGATCATCCTAGACAGCATATTGAAAAGCAGAGACGTTACTTTGCCAACAAAGGTCCATCTAGTCATGCTATGGTTTTTCCAGTGGTCATGTGTGGATGTGAGAGTTGGACTATAAAGAAAGCTGAGCACCAAAGAATTGATGCTTTTGAACTGTTGTGTTGGAGAAGACTCTTGAGAGTCCCTTGGACTGCAAGGAGATCCAACCTGTCCATCCTAAAGGAAATCAATCCTGAATATTCATTGGAAGGACTGACGTTGAAGCTGAAACTCCAATACTTTGGCCACCTGATGCAAAGAATTGACTCATTGGAAAAGACCCTGATGCTGGGAAAGAGTGAAGGTGGGAAGAGAAGGGGACGACAGAGGATGAGATGGATGGATGGCATCACTGACTCGATGGACATGAATCTGAGCAAGCTCTGGGATTTGGTGATGGACAGGGAAGCCTGATGTGCTGCAGTCCATGGGGTCACAAAGAGTCAGACATGACTGAGCGACTGAACTGAACTGAACTGAACCAAGTATAATTCACACCTATTTTTTTACACTATCTCAATTTTCTGTTTGGTTTTCAGGAGGATTTTGGAAAGGTTCAGAAACTGCACTGCCATGATGATCTCATCAGGACCGAAGCTCAAGATCAATTATTGTTTAATAGAATGTGGAAAGATGAAGCTTCCACAAATCCTTCATAAAATCTTATTGTAGAATATGAGTTCCCTGAAAAGATCAGACTTCAATCATCTCATTTAATAGAAAAGTCAGTTGAGGCTCAGAAAGTGAAAATGACTTTCTCAAAGGCAGATTAAAAAGTAACAAAGTGAAGGGTGAAGCATGATTTTCATAGAACCTGGGTTTTGGAAGGGAACTCCGAGGTCATGTGGTCCATCTTCCTACTCAACACAGAAATCCCTGGAAGAGAAGCAGCCAATAGCCTCTTGAATACCCTAAAGAACCAAGGTACTAACTCAACACATTCTCATATGATGAACACAGATTTTTATCTTTTCATTTGCTTTTCTTTTTACTTCGAAAAATCTAAGCTGGGACAGACAAGGATGGATTGATGGTGGTGTTACTGCTCTTGTAGCCTCTTTTTTCCTCAGTTTAGAAACTGCCTTGGAAGCATCTCTGTGTTGATTCACAGTGTGAGTTGAAAACAATCCTCAAGTTCATCTAGTCTAATGTGATGCATTAGTCTCTGCTTAAACATACCTGGTACCTCATTTTATCACCAGTTGTTCAGGAGTTCTTCCTAAAGAGAGATGATGCACATGAGAATATATGTGGATTATGTAAGATTACATAAATTTAAGAGATGCTTAGAATTTCTTACATTGAATGGAATTTTCTTTCCTATAACTTCTAAACTTTGTTCGTGGTTCTGCCCTCTGAAGTTATGCAGAATAAGTCCCATCACTCTTACGCTTTATAACCCTTGCAATATTGGAAGACGACTATTGGATTCTTTCTTCGTGGATAAGTCTTGTGTGTGTGCACGTGTTGTGTGATTCATGATTATAAATGCAACCAGCACCAGTCTCTCTTCTGGCATTGCCCTCAGTCTTCTCAACAATCTATTTAACCTCCTGTGACTGAGCATACTCCTGCCCATCATTTTTTCTCTTGAAATGCCAAAAATAAAGAGTGAGAATAAACTTTCTTCATCTGGGCATCTTATCATCTAGGCACTTCATCTAGGCGCTCTTATCAGCACAGCCTAGTTCAGCTCAGTTGCTCAGTCGTGTCCGGTTCCTTGTGACCCCACAGGCTGCAGCATGCCAGGCCTCCCTGTCCATCACCAACTCCCAGAATTTACTCAATCTCATGTCCATTGAGTCGGTGATGCCATCCAGCCATCTCATCCTCTGTCATCCCTTCTCCTCCCACCTTCAATCTTTCCCAGCATCAGGGTCTTTCCAAATGAGTCACTTCTTAGCAGCAGGTGGCCAAAGTATTGGAGTTTCAGCTTCAACATCAGTCCTTCCAAAGAACACTCAGGACTGATCTCCTTTAGGATGGACTAGTTGGATCTCATTGCCATCCAAGGAACTCTCAAGAGTCTTTTCCAACACCACAGTTCAAAAGCATCAATTCTTCTGCACTCAGCTTTCTTTATAGTCCAACTCTCACATCCATACATGACTCCTGGAAAAACCATAGCCTTGACTATACAGACCTTTGTAGGCAAAGTAATGTCTCTGCTTTTGAATATGCTGTCTAGGCTGATTTTGGGTCTCTTGTTACACCTCATTCAAGTTCAGCTTGCAGTCAGTTATTAGCACCTAATCTTTTCTCAGAGACTTCTAGTAAAGCAGTTCTTCTACTTCTCAAGTTCAGGCACTTGATATTTTGGTCCTAGATGCAAAACAACTGCTCGGTAAGCACCTATACAATTATTCCAGAATTCCATCTGATGCATTAAACCTGGGGACATTACTATTTTAGAGCATCAAGGTTCTGTCTCAGATGGTTCATACCTTCTTAGGATCTCATTCTTTTTGAGCTGTGTTTCTTCTATTCTTTTTGATTTTAAGGAAATATTCCTAAATAAAGAAGACAAAAGGAAGCTCAAAGAACAATCCTTTTTATAAACTCTTAGTAATAGTTTCCTTTACTAGCATGTGAGATGAGTGCAATTGTGTGGTAGTTTGAGCATTCTTTGGCATTGCCTCTCTTTGGAATTGCAATGAAAACTGACCTTTTCCAGTCCTGTGGCCACTGCTGAGTTTTCCACATTTGCTGGCATATTGAGTGCAACACTTTCACAGCATCATCTTTCAGGATTTGAAACAGCTCAACTGGAATTCCATAACCTCCACTAGCTTTGTTCATAGTGATGCTTTCTAAGGCCCACTTGACTTCACGTTCCAAGATGTCTGGCTCTAGATTAGTGATCACATCATCATGATTATCTGGGTCGTGAAGATCTTTTTTGTAAGTTCTCCTGTGTATTCTTGCCACCTCTTCTTAATATCTTCTGCTTCTGTTAGATCCAGACCATTTCCGTCCTTTATCAAGCCCATCTTTGCATGAAATGTTCCCTTGGTATCTCTAATTTTCTTGAAGAGATCTCTAGTCTTTCCCATTCTGTTCTTTTCCTCTATTTCTTTGCATTGATCACTCAAGAAGGCTTTCTTATCTCTTCTTGCTATTCTTTGGAACTCTGCATTCAGATGCTTATATCTTTCCTTTTCACCTTTGCTTTTTGCCTCTCTTCTTTTCACAGCTATTTGTAAGGCCTCCCCGAACAGCCATTTTGCTTTTTTGCATTTATTTTCCATGGGGATGGTCTTGATCCCTGTCTCCTGTACAATGTCACGAACCTCATTCTATAGTTCATCAGGCACTCTATCTATCAGATCTAGGCCCTTAAACCTATTTCTCACTTCCACTGTATAATCATAAGGGATTTGATTTAGGTCATACCTGAACGGTCTAGCGGTTTTCCCTACTTTCTTCAATTTGAGTCTGAATTTGGCAATAAGGAGTTCATGATCTGAGCCACAGTCAGCTCCTGGTCTTATTTTTGTTGACTGTATAGAGCTTCTCCATCTTTGGCTGCAAAGAATATAATCAATCTGATTTTGGTGTTGACCGTCTGGTGATGTCCATGTGTAGAGTCTTCTCTTGTGTTGTTGGAAGAGGGTATTTGCTATGACCAGTGCATTTTCTTGGCAAAACTCTATTAGTCTTTGCCCTGCTTCATTCTGCATTCCAAGGCCAAATTTCCCTGTTACTCCAGGTGTTTCCTGACTTCCTACTTTTGCATTTAATGCTCAAAATTCTCCAAGCCAGGCTTCAGCAATATGTGAACCGTGAACTCCCTGATGTTCAAGCTGGTTTTAGAAAAGGCAGAGGAACCAGAGATCAAATTGCCAACATCCTCTGGATCATGGAAAAAGCAAGAAAGTTCCAGAAAAACATCAATTTCTGCTTTATTGACTATGCCAAAGCCTTTGACTGTGTGGATCACAATAAACTGTGGAAAATTCTGAAAGAGATGGGCATACCAGACTACCTGACCTGCCTCTTGAGAAATCTGTATGTAGGTCAGGAAGCAACAGTTAGAACTGGACATGGAACAACAGACTGGTTCCAAATAGGAAAAGGAGTGCGTCAAGGCTGTATATTGTCACTCTGCTTATTTAACTTCTATGCAGAGTATATCCTGAGAAACGCTGGACTGGAAGAAACACAAGCTGGAATCAAGATTGCCGGGAGAAATATCAATCACCTCAGGTATGCAGATGACACCACCCTTATGGCAGAAAGTGAAGAGGAGCTAAAAAGCCTCTTGATGAAAGTGAAAGAGGAGAGCGAAAATGTTGGCTTAAAGCTTAACATTCAGAAAACAAAGATCATGGCATCCTGTCCCATCACTTCATGGGAAATAGATGGGGAAACAATAGAAATAGCGTCAGCCTTTATTTTTGGGGGCTCGAAAATCACTGCAGATGGTGACTGCAGCCATGAAATTAAAAGACACTTACTCCTTGGAAGGAAAGTTATGACCAACCTAGATAGCATATTCAAAAGCAGAGACATTACTTTGCCAACTAAGGTCCATCTAGTCAAGGCTATGGTTTTTCCTGTGGTCATGTATGGATGTGAGAGTTGGACTGTGAAGAAAGCTGAGCGCTGAAGAATTGATGCTTTTGAACTGTGGTGTTGGAGAAGACTCTTGAGAGTCCCTTGGACTGCAGGGAGATCCAACCAGTCCATTCTGAAGGAGATCAGCCCTGGGATTTCTTTGGAAGGACTGATGCTAAAGCTGAAGCTCCAGTACTTTGGCCACCTCATGTGAAGAGTTGACTCATTGGAAAAGACTTTGATGCTGGGAGGGACTGGGGACAGGAGGAAAAGGGGATGACCGAGGATGAAATGGCTGGATGGAATCACAGACTCAATGGACGTGAGTTTGAGTGAACTCCAGGAGATGGTGATGGACAGGGTGGCCTGGCATGTTCCGATTCATGGGGTCGCAAAGAGTTGGACACGACTGAGCGACTGAACTGAACTGAATAGTTTCCTATCACTTTCTCTAACTCCCTGGACACTACTTGCTGTTGTTTAGTCTCTAAGTTGTGTCTGACTCCCTGTAACCTCTAGGACTGTGACCCTCCAGGTTGCCTGTCCTTGGGATTTTCTGGGCAAAAATACATCTCCAGGGATCTTCCTGGATCAGGGATTGAGCCTGCCTCTCCTGCACTGGCACGCAGGTTCTTTATCACTGAGCCATTTGCTGGACACCACTGCTGAGTCCTTTTACCGCTTTCTGGAGCTGTATACCACTGAGTGTCCATGCAGAGGTGGAGCCTGCCCTTGTTCTTCTACTTTCGGGTTGGGGGAGAGAGAGAGGGAGCCCGAAAGAGAAGGAGAAAGACCTATTCAACCTTATTTAAGGGACAGATACCTGCTGTCAGTATGGCTTGACCTACATTCCCCTTCCACTTGCTACCAGGACAATACCATTATGGTCCTCTGGCACCCTGCATTTTCTTATCTGTGAGATATGAATATTTAATGATAACCTGAATTTCCTTTGATCGTAGACCATTCACAATATTATAGCTGATTTCTTTATCACTCCTATATTTACCTTATCTATTGAGCCTGTTCATTAAGGAAAATTCTTATGATTGGAAGTATATGTCTAGGGATCAAGAGGTCAAAAGGTTCAGCCTCAATGTGAGTTTTCGAACACTGACCGATCCATTATACCAAGGGCTAACAAGACCCCTGGTGAAAGCCTTGAAAATAAACATACCTCAGAGCGAACTCTTAGAGAGAAAGGTTAAGTGAAGTTTTAAGTTCATTCTTATCATTCCTCCTGATAGTGCCCGAGTACTTTGTCTTAGCTTGTGTTTTTATGTTGATAAGGAAGAGAGTGGAGGTTGCCAGGTAGAAAAGGAAGTAGAGCTAAGTGATGGGATCAAGAATATAGCATACACACTGCCATTGAACTGCTCTATGAGCTGGAATTCAGACATCGTATTTCCACTTCCAGAATTGTGATGAACATCATGAAGTCAGCAAATGTTACCAAGACAGATGTATGTATTTTCATTTTTTTATTCACTATCGATTGAATTCTCCCATGCATCCACTTACCTACATTCCAGTTTAAGAAACAGGTCAACTCCACAACTCATATAGCTGTCTTTGTGCCGTCAACAATCTCATCCATTTTCCTATTCTCTTATAGACCACTTTCCTGTATTTTCCGTTTACAAATCTATTCTTTTAATTCATTATTTTGTGAAATATCATTATGTCTAAAGATAACATGTTTATTTTTGCCTGTTTCTAAACTCTGCATAAGTGGAATACCACTGTATGTTTCTGGACCTTGATTTTTTTGCTCTTCAATTTCATATCTCTGAGATTTATCTATGTTACTGTATATTGCGATAGTTCACTTCTTTTCACTATTGTACAGCATTCTATTTATTCAGCGATATATTTATCTATTTTTTGTTGATGGATATTTAGGTTGCTTCTAATACTTTGCTATCACGTGTGTGCAAGTATGAACATTCTTATGCATGTATCCTGGTGGTACATACCAGAATTTCTCTAGGTATTTATCAAGGAATGGAGTTGTTAGATTAACAGGTATGTGCGTTCTCAGGTTAACTAGATAATATCAGTTTTTCCAAGCCATTGGGGCCAATTTTCACTTTTGTATGCTATGTATAAATGTTCTGGTAGAAATCGCATTCTTGCCAAATTTGGTATTACTGAACTTTTTAATTTTTCTAAAGGTATTGAATGTGAGAGATTTCACTATGGTTTCAATTAGTATTTTACTAACAAAAAAAGTTATGACCAACCTAGATAGCATATTCAAAAGCAGAGACATTACTTTGCTGACTAAGGTCCGTCTAGTCAAGGCTATGGTTTTTCCTGTGGTCATGTATGGATGTGAGAGTTGGACTGTGAAGAAGGCTGAGCGTCGAAGAATTGATGCTTTTGAACTGTGGTGTTGGAGAAGACTCTTGAGAGTCCCTTGGACTGCAAGGCGATCCAGCCAGTCCATTCTGAAGGAGATCAGCCCTGGGATTTCTTTGGAAGGAATGATGCTAAAGCTGAAACTCCAGTACTTTGGCCACCTCATGTGAAGAGTTGACTCATTGGAAAAGACTCTGATGCTGGGAGGGATTGGGGGCAGGAGGAGAAGGGGACGACAGAGGATGAGATGGCTTGATGGCATCACTGACTCGATGAACGGGAATCTGAGTGAACTCCGGGAGTTGGTGATGGACAGGGAGGCCTGGCGTGCTGCAATTCATGGGGTCGCAAAGAGTTGGACACGACTGAGTGACTGAACTGAACTGAACTGAACAAGGAGATTGATTTTTTAAAATTTGGTGCTTCTGAGACATGATTGCCCATTTTTCTACTGGATTATTAATATTTGTCTCCTTGTAAATTACTTACTTTTGTGGATGCCTGTAAGCTTCCCAGGTGGCGCAGTGGTAGAGTCTGCCAGTCAGTGCAAGAGACACAAGAGACGCAGATTCAGTCCTTCGGGAAGATCCCCTGGAGGAGGAAATGGCAACCCACTCCAGTATTCTTGCCTGGAAAGTTCCATAGACAGAGAAGCCTGGTGGGCTATAGCCCATGGGGTTGCAAAGAGTCAGACAAGACAAAGAGCGCATGGGCGCACATGCACACACATACACACACACACACACACACACACACCACACACACATACACACAAGTACTCAGACATTTGTATTGCTCCTGAGATATTCTTTACAGATTTTGCAACTAATCCTTTGTCAATTATATGTATTACAAGTTTCTTCACCAAATTTATATCTTGTGTCCTTAACTTTCTTTATGTTACCCTTTTAAAGACAAACTTTCTCAATTTTAATCTAGCTTCACTGGATGGTCTATATATGAAACAATATATTTCCCCAGTCTGATAAGTAAATATTTTAAATTGTGATATCTAATTCATCAGTAACTTTATTTTATAATTGCTGCTTCAATGTTCATTCAACAAAAAATTTTAACCCCAGTGCAAATTTAGCTTTTAATTTTATCTTTATGAACTAATTGCCTTGTATGCCAAGGTAAGGGTTTGAGGCTCATTTTTTCCTATATAGATATCCAGTTGTCCTAGAACAATTGTTAAAAATTTTCGTTTTCCCACTGAATTGCTTCATTGTCAAAAATCAATTAATACTATAATTTTGGGCATATTTTGAATTCTCTTTGTCGTTATATGTCTTCAAATATTTTTTCAGCCTTTTTCTTTTCTTCTGGGTTCCCAATTACACGTATATTAGATTGCTTAATATTGCCATACAGGTCCTGAAGCTTTGTTCTTTTTAGTCAATATTTTTCTACTTCTCAGGCTGTGTAATTTTTATTGTTCTAGTTTTATGCTGACTGACTCCTCTGCCATCTCCAATCTGCTGTTAAACTCATTCAGTGAATTTTTCATTTCAGTTATGGTTGTTTCCAGCTCTAGAATTTCCATTCTGTTCTCTTTTTTTATAGGTTTTAGTTTTCTGATTATATTTCCCATCTGTTCATCAGGAATGCTGTTATTGCTTAGTCACTAAGCCATGCCTGACTCTTTTGCAACCCCCATGGACTGCAGCCCACCAGGCTCTTCTGTCCATGGGATTTCCCAGGTAAGAATACTCAGTGGGTTGCCATTTCCTTTTCTAGGGGATCTTTCAGACCCAAAGATGAAACCCACATCTCCCTGCATTGGCAGGCAGATTCTTTACCACTGACCCACCAGAGGTCTTCCTCTAAATCCTTGGACATGTTCTCAATAGCTACTTTAAGGCCTCTGTCTCCTCATCACGGCATCTGCATTGCCTTGAAGTTGGAGTCTGTTAACTTATTTTGTGTATAGATCACACTTTTCTATTTTTTTAACATGTCTATTGATAATCAATTGATATTGGGCATTATAAAATTGAATAGGATCTGGATTCTGTTATTTTCCCTTGAAGAATGATTTCTTTTACCTTAGCTGGATCCCACCTCCAACTTTTGTCCTTCCTTCAATGAACCAAAGCATGCTTCCTCCTTTGTCTCAGCTTCCATCATTTTTGCTTGCTTGTTTGTTTGGCATTGCCACGCCTCCTTCTGGAGTCTATGCTTTGCAAAGGGAGCTAATGTTCATCCAGGATGTGAGTGAGTTAAACATGCAAGCTTTCTGTGGATCCCTACCATCTAGGATTCCTCACCTTATCATCTACCTTTTTGTTTTTTACCAGTTTCAAGTTCTGTTCTTTAACACATTAAGCCAGTACGACTGTGGCTTTCTGCCAATGACTTTACGACCTTGTGCTATGCTTAGTCGCTCAGTTGTGTCCGACTCTTGTGACCCCATAGACGGTAGCCTGCCAAGCTCCTCTATCATGGGATTCTCCAGGCAAGAATACTGGAGTGGGTTGCCTTTTCCTTCTCCAGTCTAATTCTTTAGGACCCCATAGACTATAGCCCTCCAGGCTGCTCTGTCCATGGAATTTTCTAGGCAAGAATACTGGAGTGGTTGTCATTCCCTTCTGCATGTTACTACCTTAGCATATCATAAACTAGAATATTTAATTAACAGTTCATTTATCAAGGATTGACTCCTGACTGGCATCTTTCTGCTTTTGGTAACTCATGTTTACCCTAAAAGTTGGATAATTATTTTTTTAAAAATATTTTCTAATTGTTATTTGAGAAAAGATGAGTTTAGCCAAGCTATTCTACTGTTCCTAGAAGCTGGAACAAGCTTTTTAAAATTAAACTTTCTAAATGTTTGTAGAAATGAAATTAATTTTTGCATATTGATTTTATATTCAACATCCTTACTTAACTCTCTTTTTTATTAAAATAAATTAGGTCATTGTAGGTTTTCTACATATAAATCATGTAATTGTGGGAAATAATAGACCTTTTAAAATTTCTTTTTATTTATTTTAATTTGTATTATGTTTCTTAGCTTTCCACTCTAGCTAGGATAGTACAATGTTGAAAATAGCGTGGAGACTGAACACCCTTATTTATCTTATTAAGAATATTTTCAAGATTTCATCACTAAAATATTGCATTTAACTGTTTGTTTGTTTTTTGGCTGCTTTGTGAGGCATGTGGACTCTTAGTTCCCCAACCAAGCATCAGTCCTGAGCCCCCTGCAGTGGAAGTGTGGATTCTTAGCTGCTGGACCTCTGGGAAGTCCCTAAAATATACTTAACTGTGATAGAAATTTCCTTCTTTTGCTTACTCCTTAGAGTTTTCAAATAGTAATAAATAAAGGCATAATTCTATTAAACACTTTTTGCATCTATTGAAATAACTATATGACTTTTTCATATTTTCCTTTAATTTAATCCATTGAATTGTAGGAATTGGTAGCCTAATGTTGAACTGACCTTATTGTAGAAATATAACCCAAGGTGGCCATCATGTGCCCTTCTCAATGCATCACTAGACGAAACTTGCTATTATTTCATTCAGGACTTTTGCATACGTGTTTGTGAGAGATCCTGGACTATAATAGTCATTTTTTCCACTGTTATTCAGTTACTGGTATCAACATTTTGCTAAGTTCATAAATGAGAAGGAGAGTGTTCCCTTTTTACTGTATTTCTCAATAGTTCAGGTACCAGAGGAATCTGTCTTCTTTGAATGGTACAGTTTGGCATAAAGGAAAGAAAAACTTCCTGGGACTTGGTGCCATTTTTAGGAGAAGATTTTACTACAAATTCAGTAATTTTGTTATAGCTAGTCAGCTTTTTTTAAAAAACTCAGAATTAATAACTTATTTGGGGGTGCTTGTGGCCACAGGACTGGAAAAAGTCAGTTTTCATTCCAATCCCAAAGAAAGGCAATGCAAAAGCATGCTCAAACTACCGAACAATTGCACTCATCTCACACGCTAGTAAAGTAATGCTCAAAATTCTCCAAGCCAGGCTTCAACAATATGTGAACCGTGAACTTCCAGATGTTCAAGCTGGTTTTAGAAAAGGCAGAGGAACCAGAGATCAAATTGCCAACATCCGCTGGATCATGGAAAAAGCAAGAGAGTTCCAGAAAAACATCTACTTCTGCTTTATTGACTATGCCAAAGCCTTTGACTGTGTGGATCACAATAACTGTGGAAAATTCTGAAAGAGATGGGCATACCAGACTACCTGACCTGCCTCTTGAGAAATCTGTATGCAGGTCAGGAAGCAACAGTTCAAACTGGACATGGAACAACAGACTGGTTCCAAATAGGAAAAGGAGTGCGTCAAGGCTGTATATTGTCACCCTGCTTATTTAACTTATATGCTGAGTACATCATGAGAAACGCTGGACTAGAAGAAACACAAGCTGGAATCAAGATTGCCAGGAGAAATATCAGTAACCTCAGATATGAAGATGACACCACCCTTAAGGCAGAAAGTGAAGAGGAACTAAAGAGCCTCTTGATGAAAGTGAAAGAGGAGAGTGAAAAAGTTGGCTTAAAGCTCAACATTCAGAAAATGAAGATCATGGCATCCGGTTCCATCACTTCATGGGAAATAGACGGGGAAACAGTGGAAACAGTGTCAGACTTTATTTTTTTGGGCTCTAAAATCACAGCAGATGGTGACTGCAGCCATGATATTAAAAGACGCCTACTCCTTGGAAGAAAAGTTATGACCAACCTAGATAGCATATTCAAAAGCAGAGACATTACTTTGCCTACTAAGGTCCATCTAGTAAAGGCTATGGTTTTTCCAGTGGTCATGTATGGATGTGAGAGTTGGACTGTGAAGAAGGCTGAGCGCCAAAGAATTGATGCTTTTGAACTATGGTGTTGGAGAAGACTCTTGAGAGTCCCTTGGACTGCAAGGAGATCCAACCAGTCCATTCTGAAGGAGATCAACCCTGGGAATTCTTTGGAAGGAATGATGCTAAAGCTGAAACTCCAGTACTTTGGCCACCTCACGCAAAGAGTTAACTCATTGGAAAAAACTCTGATGCTGGGAGGGATTGGGGGCAGGAGGAGAAGGGGACGACCAAGGATGAGATGGCTGGATGGCATCACGGACTCAATGGACGTGAGTCTGAGTGAACTCCGGGAGTTGGTGATGGACAGGGAGGCCTGGCGTGCTGCGATTCATGGGGTCGCAAAGAGTCAGACACGACTGAGCGACTGAACTGAACTGAACTGAACTGTCCATTTCATCCTTTTCAATTTTATTGTCATTGAATTGATTATAGTATCTTCTTTGTATCCTTTTTATCTCTGTAGCAGTTATAGTTTTAACTTGTTTTCCATTTCTAATATTTCCGATTTGAATTTTCTTTTGGATTGGTTAATGTCACCATGGGCTTCCTGGATAGGTCAGCTGGTAAAGAATCCACCTGCAATTCAGGAAACCCTGGTTCGATTCCTGGGTCAGGAAGTTTCCCTGGAGAAAGGATAGGCAACCCACTCCAGTATTCTTGCCTGGAGAATCCCCATGGACAGAGGAACCTGGTGGGCTGCAGTCGGTGGGGTTGCCTAGGGTTGGACATGACTGAGCAACTAAGCACACACAGTCTCACCATAGTTGTGTTAATTGTGTTAGTCTTTTCAAAGAACAAACATTTGCTGTTGCTATTATATCTTTGGAAATTTTTTACTTGCATTAATGTTGCTTTATCATTTTCATTTCCTCTTTCTCTTTCCTTTGGGTTTATTTTGTTGCCCTTTTTTTCTAAAGTTGGATGTTCATCTTATGCATTTCCACCCGTTTTTTTTTTCCTTTATCAACATAAGTAATTAAGGCTAAAAATCTTTACCTATATACTTTTTGAGATGAAGTCTATAGATATTCCCAGACCCCATGCTTTCCTGATTTCCCCTTACCTTATGGATCACTCTCTCCTTATCTCCTTTGATGGTTTTTCTTTCTAGTGATCTGTGAAAGCCAGAGTGCTCCAGCACTCAGTAATTGGACCTTTTCTGTTCTTTATCTTCACACACTCCTTTGACAATTTAATGCTAGGCTATGGTTTATATATACATATAGTTACTATATTATACTATATATAATATAATACCATATATTATATTCTATATATGATTATATATATTATAATATATATACTACTACCTCCAAAATTCTTGTCTTTAGCTAGATTCCTGTCTTGAAATCCCTACTTATATATGCATCCAAGGACTCTACTTAGATGTCTTATAAAACTTTCTCAAATTATCACACTTACCATAGGTCAAATTCTTGTCCAGGAAATAGTCACTCCACTCCTTTCCACCGTGGGAGTATATCCTTCCTTATCCCTTTGTTGCTGGTGTAGCCTTGTGACTTGACTCGTCCAATGGAAGGTTAGCAAATGTGGCATGAAGAACGGCTTAAGGCTTAAGGAAATGTGACATGTTTGTGCAGTGGGATTTGTTCACTTGGCTTCTGCCATTGTCGTGGGTAGTCCACCAGTTCCAAAATAAAGTGGTATGTAGAGTAGCGGCTGACCCGCAGGTGTGCAGCTTGAAGCAAAGCCATCATAGCCAATGTTATTGTTCTTTAGCTGCTAAGTCATGTCCGGTTCTTTGTGACCCCATGGACTGCAGCACACCAGGCTCCTCTGTCCATGGGATTTCCTGGGCAAGAATACTGGAGTGGGTTGCCATTTCCTTCTCCACATAACCAATGTGTCAGTACGCAGTCTGAAGCAGAGCATCCAGGCTGACTTGAAAGTTCATAAGCAAAATAATAAAGGGTTGTTATTATACGCCACTGAACTTGGGGTGGTTTATTATATGGCAAAAGCCAACTGATAACAGAAATTTGTATCTAGAAATGGGTGCTTATGCTAGCAGAAACCTAAAATATATGGACCTGGCTCAGAAAACTATTAGCTGGAGCTGAAGAAATGGAGACCTGTGCTATGTGGTGGTAAAACATTTGGTAAACTGCCTCCTGTGATCATTAGGAAGACAGAATATGTACCTAATGAACTGGTTGAGTGAGTAATATCAAGGCAAAATGTGGAAATATAACCTGGCTTCTCCCGACTATATTTAAGAAGATATTACAGGAGAGGTATAAATTCAAGTTAAGTATTAGCTTGGGTTCAAAACAGAATTAAAAGGAAACAGAAAGTCAAAAAGTCCATAACTTGCAGCCTTGAAAAATAAAACTCTTTCTCACCAAATCAAAGATTCCAGGAAGAAACAAATATTAACTCCTGTCAGCCAAGCCCCACTGGCTGTCCCCCAATCTTATCAGCTTCTGAAGGTTAAGAACTGCTACCTAGCCCTATTGCCTTGGGGTCCCATCATTTCTGTTGCATTAATAAACCAAGTTTTGTGACAGCCTCTTCTGTTGACAGGATGATCTGCATGGGAGAAATGCCACTGAACTTGGTAATGTTAGCCCCCTCCCCTACTTCAGGACAGTCTTGGAGGGAGTGTCCTCTTGGTTCTTTCAGGGAACATAGTCTCCTGGTGTGCATTCTGGCCTCTGATAATGCATTCACTCCAGTGTGCTTACTTCCGAGAGCCTGATCCTCCTGAAGTATTCCTTGTTGTTCAGTCACTAAGTTGTGTTTGACTCTTTGCAGCCTCATGGACTGCAGCATGCCAGGCTTCCCTGTCCATCACTATCTCCCAGAGCTTGCTCAAACTCATGTGCATTGAGTTGGTGATCCCACCCAACCATCTCATCCGCTGTCATCCCCTTCTCCTCCTGCCTTCAATCTTTCCCAGCATCAGGGTCTTTTCCAATGAGTCAGCTCTTCGCATCAGGTGGCCACAGTATTGGAGCTTCAGCATCAGTCCTTCCAATGAACACTCAGGACTAATTTCCTTCGGGATGGACTGGTTGGATCTTCTTGTTGTCCAAGAGACTTTCAAGAGTCTTCTCCAACATCACAGTTTAAAAGCATCAATTCTTCAGTGCTCAGCTTTCTTAATGGTCCAACTCTCACATTCATACATGACTACTGGAAAAACCATAGCTTTGACTAAATGGACTTTTGTCAGCAAAGTAATGTCTCTGCTTTTTAATATGCTGACTAGGTTTGTCATAGCTTTTATTCCAAGGAGCAAGCGTCTTTTAATTTCCTGGCTGCAGTCACCATCTGCAGTGATTCTGGAGCCCAAGAAAATCAAATTTCCCATCGTTTCCATTTTTTCTTATACCATCTTTAACAGCAACTCAGACACTTCTGCTCTTCTCAGCATAAGCTATCATTTTCTGTAGGTATCTAAGTTTCATTCTAACAGTGAGTTTGTCTCAAGCCCTAAAATTTTTTGCAGGATGTAAAACCATATTCTGAGAGTATGTCCCAAGTTGGCGAACATTTCTTTTCCAGTCTTATGTTTCAGCACCTGAGCACCTTCAATATTCATCTCCATGGCTTCCTCTGGCTTCTGCCAAGAAGTGCGGTCTGATTTTTGCATCTTCTCTGAGATATAGTCTCTTCCCTTCCCTATAAGTCTCAATGCTTACCCAGGTATGTTGTGCTGAAGTTTAACCCTGATAGTTGGCCTGAAGGCTGGGAATGGAAGTCCAGGAAACTCCTTACATGGGTACCTGTTGCTTTGTGGGAGGAAGCCCTCTGCAGTGTCTTCCAAAACAGGAAAAGTGCCAGCTCTTATTAGGTAGAAGTAGTTCACCTCTCTATGCTTCAAAGGTTCAAGAGTCTGCAGGGGTACAGTCCCCATGACATCCACCCAGATGTCCCTGTAACCATACGTAAGGGTTTCAAAGGTTTTCCCAACTAGGGCCTTCCTTACCTGGGTCTTGGCTGAGGAGTCAACATCGTAAGTTCTGTGACCCTACCTACCAGAACCTGCGTTTGCTCCTCAGCTGAACCTTACCATCCGCTCTAGGAGACAGTGACTTTTCTAAGTTGCCAAAAGGCTCTTACATTTCAGCTGTTTGTAGACTACTCTTAGTTTTTCATTTCCCCTGCGGGGAGTTAAGGCAACTCGGTAACAGCCAGCCAAGTCCACTGTCCCATGTACATTGCTCCCTTCTACCTTCCCAGTGCCTGAACCATCACACTAAGAAGGGTATTCCTTCCAGTGGGACATTTATGAGTTACAAGTAGTGGGAGTTCAACCAGTTGGACCACTGTTTTATGGCAAGAACTGTCTGTGAGCCACACACCACTCTGGTTTGGACCCTTTGGACAGTCAGATGGTGATCGGGGATCCATTCCCAAGCTCCATCCTACCGCCTGACTCTTTCTGACAACTTCCGGGAATGACTGTGTCAGCTTGAGTTTTCAAAGACACGCAGATGGAGTCAAAAACACAAGAGATTTATTTGGGATAATACCTCGAAAGATACTGGAACAGGGAACCAGGAATAAGCAAAGAGGTAGGTCCATCACCACTGAAAGGAGAGAGGAAAGGAAGGAAGATTAGGTAGGAAGAGGCTCAGACTGGCCAGAGGCTCAGGCTGGCCAGCCTCCTGTTGGGCACTAAAGGCTAGATTATTACTTTACCCACACACATACCCCTGTGCGCCGTCATTGGCTGGGAGGCTCGGGACACACCGCAACAGACTCCAAAACACTGCAACTGGGGAATGTTGGCTCACTGCACTCATTGTGGGGGCTTCTCTCCTGGAAGGAGATCTGAGTAATGCACTTCCATGGTTGCTATAATCTTCTAGCAGAAGAGGCCCAGAAGACTTTCCAGGTCATACCCATGGAAGAAAAATTACATCAGCTCTGCTACGTTTATTGCAGGACTACTGTGGGCCGATAATCTGTAAATTCATGGTTATACGAAAATGACAATATCATCTTCATTGTGGTTCATAGTTTACAGAGGACTCCGACACATAAAATAATAACTGGGGTACAATGTTGAGATCAGTACCGTCTGCATAAACCCAAAGTTCTCTAGGAGCATAAGTGGGAGATTGATCTCTTCTGCTTTGGCCAGTCAGGGAAGGCTTCGCAGAGGTGGGCCACTGAAAGAAGAGCAAGTGTTGACTGCCTGGCAGGTCGTGGGGCCAAGGTATTGGAGGTAGCTGTGTCCTCAGCAGACCTAAAGCTCACTGGACCATCGCAGTAGCCCAGTGACTACGTGCTGAAATAAACAGGGTATTTAAAGTGGGAGTCTTTAGGTGGCCAGGTACAGAAGCTAGCTCAAATAAAAAGAGGTTTTATGAAGGACCTAGAAATCTCATTGTATCCAAAGCCCCCAAATTTCAAAATAAATACAGCTGGGTCCTCTGGGAATTATCACTGGGTACTGGAAAAGCTTCCAAACTGCAGTAATTTCTCTCTGCATCTCAGTGCCCCAAAGCAGCCACAGGCCTCCACTTTCCATACACCTATAAAATGTAGTATTTCCTGCCATGTCAATAAACATGGATGACACAGTCATCAGGGGTCCTGGCCCTCCAGAGGTGAATTTCTGAGCCCAGAAATAACCATGTCTGCTATCTGGCAGCCAACGAGCTGTTGCCACAAGTTGCCATCACTCCTTACAGTGAACAAGGAAATAGGGTGTGAATAATTAAATCACAGGATGCTGGTCCCAGGTAGCTGAGATGCATATGAAAGAAATGATTCCAGTAAGTCCAGACCCTTGTATCTTCTCATACATAGAAAAGTGCTAACTTCCTTGAGATATCTGGTTTTCCTTCCATGCATGCATGCTAAGTCATTTTAGTCATGTCTGATTCTTTGTAACCCTATGGACCATAGCCTATCAGGCCCCTCTGTCCATGGGATTCTTCAGGCAGGAATACTGGAGTGGGTTGCCATGCTCTTCTCCAGAGGAATCTTCCCAATCGAGGAGTCGAACCCACCTCTCTTACATCTCCTGCATTGGCAGGCCGGTTCTTTACCACTAGCACCGTTTGGTTTTCCTTAATTAACAATAATCTTTTGATGTTCAGTCTATGTGCCCCTTGTTGCAAGCTTCTATATAATCTGACTCCTCCTGCTGCCTCTTTGGAACAGTTTTCTCAGGGTTTCTTGAGATGCTGTCTCTCAGGCTTGAAGTCCTACAAATTCTCACCCAAGAAAACATATTAATAACTCTCACCTTTTTTGTAGTTCAGCCGCTCAGTTGTGTCCAGCCCTTTGCGACCCCAGGGACCTCAGCTGCTGGGTTGTGACTATTTTCGAAGTCGGCACACTCCTGCTGCATCTCCTCTCCACAAACAGGACCCATCACTTACCAGTTGTTCAGGATTCAAACTCAGTCACCTCCATCCCCTGGTCTCCATGACCTTCCAACTCCAGTACTCTCCACCAATCAACCGCAGTCTCCAGATCCTTGTGTCTCTTCATATAGTGATGCCTGCAATATACTTTGACATGCTTGAGAAATAATATGTATTAAAGGATCACTAGAAGAATGTTGTGATGCATAGATAATTGAGAAATCAAGTAAAATATTAAGTGTAGAATTCAGCGGTAGGCTTATAGATATTTAATGTATAATTCTTTAAATTTTTCCTAACGTTTGACATGTTTCATAATGAAGTGATGAGGGAAACCCAAATTCTCAAAACAATGACTCTGATTGGCCCAGATTTTGCAAGTTCCAAGCTAGGGAGTGAGTAGCCTGGCTATCTCTTGTCAGGAGTTTGTTGCTGGTTCAATCAGCCATGACCAAGAGGGCAAGAAGTCACGAGAGAGACCGAAGGCAGCTCCCTCGAGGGGCTGTATGCTAGGCTGACATTGTGAAACATGCCTCCACCGCAGGTTTAAAGGAGACAGGGGAACAATAAATGCGTGGAACTATATTTTTACTGTATTCAAGATGAAAACACTGTATCTTTGTATGTAAAACTCAGGGAGCCAAGGGAACAAGCAAAGACCTCTGCAGTTATTCCAAGTGCTACTCAGAAAAGGAAGCGTCTGCCCTTCCTACATTCTCTGCCTTTCCCTCCCCCACAAATCCCATCACTCAGAAGGAATACATCTCCAGCCTTGGCAACAGGCAGGTCGTTTTCATTTGCCAGGAAGTAGTGAGGCTTGACTTCAGGGATCTCTTAGGTAAGGAAGAGAATGAGATACAAGCAAGGCCAGAGTGAGGAGAAAGGGTGGCAGGAAGCAGAAGAAGCATGCAGGATAAAACAGTTTCTACCCAGTGACAAAATACAGTTGGTGAACTCAGAAGTTTTCTGCCATAGCAAACAAGCAGAAAAAGTGCAAGAAGTGGACATATAACTTTATGACCTGTGAAATTGAATCGCCTCTTCCAGATTTTTACCTTTTGGTGGACAATGAGGAACTTTGTCATCTCAGGCAAAGATGGGTCATAAAAGCCACTGGAAGGAGAGAAATCAGGCCTGTCTGATTAGAATCCGGGAGGCCTTGGTTTTCAGGAAAGGCTTTATATATCTGAGCATCATCCAGTGGAACTCACAAGCTTTGTAAATTACAGTGTGTCTCAGACTCTAGAGTCCAAGTCTCACCCATTGTAAACAGTAGTGAAAGGCAAGGACACCCCCTTAAATCAGCAGCCTGAGAGAGAAAGCCAACCCAGACAGAACAGCTGGGCTAGAAAGACTGGTGGGGAGCCCCCCAGGGCCATAGCAGCTGAGTGAGGTCTGTAGCTGATTAGGATTTGGGGTCCCTCTGAGTAGAGTTTCCTTCACTCATCTGACCTGCCCTAGGCTATATTTGGTAACACAACTTACTAAATGAACACAGTCCATTGTACAAAACATGAAATACACCATTCCTCCCCCATCTTCTTTCTGTCAAGCTAGAAAAAAGACAAAAAGAGCAAGGTGGATGGGAAAGACGCCATTCTTGTACGGTCTTGCCAGACTGCGATGTAGAATTTCAAGCTTTGAATTATTCAGTACTACTCAATTTATTTCCTGAATACTGACTCCATCCTCTTTTCTCCTTTGCCTCTCCTTTGTTCTTGCCAACATGGTCTTAGTGTCTCAGTTGTACTGAAGTGTTTGAACAACTATTTTCCTGCTGTAGTATGGCTTTCCTTCAACCCAGATTCCATTAGCTACTAGGAGGAGATTTCTGAAAGCAGAAGCTGGTGAAGGTACCACCCCGATCAGTGGATTCCATTTTTCTAAAGACCTGGTTGACTTGTCATTCATGATCTTCTGTGACCTCTTCATGGAAAACTTCCAGAATCCTTAGAATAAGTCCAGTTCTCTTCCCCTGTGCTCCCAGAGTGCCCTGGGCATACTGACATTGCAAGATGCAACCTTAGATGTTTTGTTCTTGCATTGTATAATTTCTGTATTTGTTACAGGAGAAAAGCCAATATTTTTTTCTCTTACGGTGGAAGGATCTGATAAGATTAAAGAGATTGATGGAGCCAAGTCAAGGGCTTGAACTGGACTCATTATGGATGGAACTAAAGCTGGGTAACTGTCTGAAACCTCTCCTCCACTCCTACCCAAACAATCAGATCAAGCCTAGTTAGTTACTGCCCTCAGACAATGGACTTGGGTGGAGTTTGGTTTCCTTGGGACCGAAAGTTCAACTGGAATCCCTATCCAAGTCAAAACTGTAGGGCAGTTTAATCCAGTTCAAAAAGAAACAATCCTATCCAAAAAAGAATCGGATTGAAGAATTCATAGAAAGGGAGACCAAGACCTGAGGGGCCAAAAGCTGGAACCAAAAGCATGAGGGAGGAACAGATGTGACAGGGTCCAGCCATGCGGTGACCTGAACAGTGGGCTCAGAAGCCAGGTGGCGAGTCTCTAATACATACGTGTAAGTGACCACACGGCATTTGGACAGTGGAGGCATCTTAAAGAACTGCAACAAACCAAACAGGACTTTTGGAGGAGCAACTATTTCAGGATCATGCAATGAGGATGCCACTTCAAAAGAAATGCAGGGTTAGCCAAAAAGTTCATACAGTTTCAAGTAAAAATAGAAGACACATTTTTCATTTTCATGAGGCAATTTATTGAACAATATATTCACCAAGCTAACGAACTTTTTGGCCAACCAACAGATTTATCATGATATTCATGAAGCTTGAGCTTCCGGTCCTTCATTTGCATGGGTCCCCTTTAATGCCCTGCATATAATCTTTTATTTGTAGTGTTAAGTACATTTTCTTGTATTAGCTTTAGGCCCCACAAAAGGTAGGATTACTCTACCTTTGAGCATTGCCAAGTTAACTAATTTAATAAGGTTAGCCAAAGTTCCCTGTCTCGAGTAGTTACTCTCCATTAGAATAACTCCCAGGGTAGGAGTCAATAACCCCTCAACTGAAACTGCCAAGCACAAAGGACAGGAACCGAGAAGAACCTCGGGATCTAGGAAATCCTCTCCAACCATGAAAAGCAAGTGCTTCATATGGGGTAACAGTCACCAAATAACTCATCAAACAACTTCATTAGAGCATCAGAGCTTATAGAACATGACAGGAGGGATTATTTCTATGAAAAAAAGGTGATCCAACCGAGAAAGCGACTGTGTATGCACACGGGGGTGGGAGAGAAAGAAAAAGAGAAAGAGGGAAGAAAGGAGAGGTGTGATGTAAAAGGCAAGAAAGTAAATTAAGAAGCAGAAACGCAGTGAAAACATGGAAGTAGTTGGCTCAGAGGGAAAAAGATAAAAGGAGGGTGTCAATTTAATTTTTTTTTTTAAGCTTCATTTTATTGGGCTTCCCTCATAGCATAGTTGATAAGAATCTGCCTGCAATGCAGGAGACCCTGGTTCAATTCCTAGGTTGGGAAGATCCACTGGAAAAGGGACAGGCTAACTACTCCAGAATTCTTGGGCTTCCCTGGTGGCTCAGCTGGTAAAGAATCCGCCTGCAATGTGGGAGGCCTGGGCTCAATCCCTGGGTACCCCCTACAGCTTTCTCGGGCTTCCCTGCTGGCTCAACTGGTAAAGAATCCAGCTGCAATTCAGGAGATCTGGGTTCTATCTTTGTGTTGGGAAGATTCTTCTGGAGAAGGGAATGGCTATCCCCTCCAGTATTCTGACCTGGGGAATTCCATGGACTGTATAGTTCATGGGGTTGCAAAGAGTCGGACACGACTGACTTTCACACATTTTTAAATTTTTTTTTTATTTTCAATATTTATTTATTTGGCTGACTGGGTCTTAGTTGCAGCAAGTGGAACCTAATTCCCGGACCAGGGATAGAACCTAAGACTCCCTGGATCGGGAGCATGGAGTCTTAGCCACTGGACCCCCAGGGAAGCCCCTCAACTTAATTTAAAAACAATAAACATGCCTACCAAGTAAATTTCTCCCTTTCTTCAGTGACAAGCCGAGTAGAATAAAAACCAAAGTCTAAAATGTTTACAGGGAAGGAAGAGCAAAGCTTAAAATCATCAGTAGCAGAACAGAAAGTTCTTGCTAGTCTGGGTCACTGGGTCACTGCCAGGCACATGGGATGGTGGCAGGCTGGAAAGAGAACCCAACCCAAGGCAGGTGTGTGCATGCGTGCATGTGTGTGCATAAAATGAGGCTACAATATAATTAGAGCCACATGGCTACCTTACATGTGTGATTTGAGATTAGAGAAACACCAGGGAAACACTCAGGAGTGAATATATTTCCCCTCAATCAGCTGGTAGACTGCCGGAAATTGCATCATTAGAGAAGCATATTGAAGGTTAAGTGCACTTTTCATCTGGTCCTCATTCAAATGGCAAATGCCCTTGATAAGGTCAACACAATAAATTATTAGCACCTTTCTGTAAATTAGGACATTTGATGACATTCCTACAGTGACTGGAGGGTTAAATTATCGTGAAAGCACAGGAGGGGTCTGGAGGAGCTGGAAATTCAAGACAGCTTGAAGAGTCCTTGCCTACCCCATCTACGATGCGCCGTGGCCACATACGCTACTTAGAAATTTTAGTTCCCAGACCACTTCACTGACTTTACTGTTGCAAAAGCTATTTAGTCAAACTCATCCTGGGGTCTTAGCAAAACTGGCACTGAGAGAACACCCAGGGTGCCCAGCTACCTGAGGACAGAGCTGCCCTCATCATGTCCTTACTAGAGGGGAAGTGCTAAAGCTTCTCCCCCACCACTCTTGGGCTGGCAGCCACTGGAAAATTGACAAAGTAGTGAAAATCAAAAGGCAGAGTCTCATTCTCCTTTGAGCACTAGGAGAGCAAATGGAAAAGATGCGAAATCAAAAGGAGTTTTATTTGAGATGCCTGATTTTGAGGAAGCGGGAAATATGAGATATCTTAGTCCCCTTTCCAGCTCAGTGATGGTGAAAATAAAGCTTCGGGATGATCTATAATGTAAAAGTTTGGAAATGACTTTGTTTCAGGGGAGGAAAAAAAAGCTCCGGAACTTGTGAATGTCAGGCTGTCTCGCAGATTGCTCACAGGAGAGGAAGGTTTGGCAACACCATTGCTCAGCGCTTGACGGGATTAATGGCCGGGGGGGGAGGAGGATGTACACTTGTAGGCCTGACAGCACCCTTCATCAAACACAGGACCACCCAGCTGAGAAGCAAGCGGAACGGCAGGGGCTGTGTGCTAAGGGAAGGAGGGAGTTCAGCACAGCAGGCAACATAACAACTGACCTTGTAGTTGACGGAAATGGTAAGAACACTCAGTGAAAGAAGATGGGAAAAGGAAATGAAATAGACGCCACTGTAGAATAAGCAATATTTGACTCACGGACTCTCAAACTGAAAAAAAGGTCTATCTTCACCCAATCTCCTCGTTTCGCAAATAAGAAAACTAAACTAATGACCACATCTAACAGGTAGTGAGTACTTATGAGGCAACTGACTACGCACGAGACATCAGCTATCTCCTTTAGCCCTTCCTTCTTCAGGGCCTCCCTGGTAGCCCAGAGGGTCAAGAATCTGCCTGCAATGCAGGAGACCCCGGATTCCATCCCTAGGTCAAGAAGGTTTCCCTGGAGTAGGGAATGGCTACCCACTCCTGTATTCCATGGACAGAGGAGCCTGCCAGGCTGCAGTCCACAGATCACAAAGAGTTGGACATGACTGACTGACTACCACATGCTTCTGTAAAGTAGGCACTCTCATCAAAATTACAGGGAGGGCAAAACTGTGAACTGAGTTGAAAGGGTTTCTTTAGCTTGGGCAAGGTTATCCAGTTACTAAGTGGTGGACCCAGCGGGGCTCCAGGATCTGCACCCTTAAGCTCCTTGTCATGAGGTCTAAAGAAGCACAGAACTTGTTAGTCAGTTACTAAGTCAGAACAATTCAGTTACTAAGTCAGTTACAAGTCAGAACTTATTAGTCAGAAGCACAGTTAGTCAGGGGCTGATCTAGTCCCAGACTCAAGTTGCTCAATCCCTAACATAGCCCTTTCACCACCAACACTTAGTGCTTCTTCCTCAGCCAAAAGGGATAGACTCAGCTATTTCCCCCAGGCGCTCAGGATACAGGGCCACCCAGGCAGATAATTAGCACCGAATCTCTTGACTTGCTCAGAGTTGCGTGAGAATCAGTTAGGTATCTGGGGAAAATGGACATTGTCTTATACTAACGATAGAAGATTCTGGCATCTGTGAGAAGTTACTATTGTTGAAGGTACTGAGCCGATATATCACAGGGACTTATCACAGATAGATCACCTGCAGAGAGTCAATGTCTTCGAGTTCTTCCTTGGAAAAGGGCAGCTAGCTGATTTTTACTCAAGGAGCACACTTTCTGGATGAGTGGTTATAAAAATCCTTGGGTTAAGAAAGACCTTGAGAAGTCATTTAGCCCATTGCCCTTCCTCCAGGCAGGATAGCATCTGAACTATCTTTGGAAAGTAATTTGTTTTCCTTTCTTTAAAAAATAAAAATATCAGCAAGGACTGCCACAATCCCCTTGTGTGAAGAAGTTTCGCTCCTCCTTAGGGTCAAAAGTTCTCCTAAATATCTAACCCACGTCTTTCTAAGGAAATACAAACCTATTTTCTATTTTACCGAGTTCTCACCAGGATGAATATTAACTATGTGTATAGCACATTTATGGGTTGAGGATCTACCTGACCCTTGGTCTCCTTAAGATAATAAATACATTTAACCATCTCTGAATATATGTGGTACTTTTGGGTGGGACAAACAGCTTACTTAGTGGACCACGGGAGTCTGAAATATGATCTACCAAAGTGAAAGCAGTCTTCAACTATTAGCTTCTCATCAGCCCCAAACCAATGCAGAATAGATCTAGGCGTCCCACTGGAATGAGTTGGAGGGAGAACCCTAAACTTTCTGAAAATAGAATTGAAGTGGAACCTGGAAAACAATACTGAGGAAGAGGGAGCAAAGTTGGGGGAAGGACTTCAGGAGGAGGAACAAACCAGCAGACTCTGGCTGAATTATGAGCAAACTAGGGTCCAAAATCTGCACTTCCTGTTTTGAGGTTCCACACTTTGTTTCACAGAACTGAACCTCCTGATACATTTCAGTCATTTATATTTAAATCAGGGAGAAGAGATACACTTTCTTAGGTCATAAAAAGGTTTCTTGGGCAATGGGGAAGGATCCTGGGGAGAGAAACCAAGCTTACAACAGACCCCTAGTGGCTGAGTGGATGGGTGAAAAGTGAACTGAAAGTGAAAGCCGCTCAGTCGTGTCTGACCCTTTGTGACCCCCATGGACTGTATAGTCCATGGAATTCTCCAGGCCAGAATACTGGAGCGGGTGGCCTTTCCCTTCTCGAGGGGATCTTCCCAACCCAGGGATTGAACTCAGGTCTCCGGCATTGCAGGTGGATTCTTAACCAGCTGAGCCACCAGGGAAGGCCAAGAATGTTGGAGTGAGTATCCTATCCCTTCTCCAGCAGATCTTCCCCACCCAGGAATCAAACCAGGGTCTCCTGCATTGCAGGCGGATTCTTTACCAGCTGAGCTATGAGTGGATGGGTGAATAGTCAGTAAATCAGACTCGAAATCTAGGCACAGGCAGGGGCTGTAGAGGACGGACACCCAACAGGTCATCCTCCTCCTTCCCTTGCATGTGTGGAAACAGAGCCCTGAGCTTTTGAAACAAGTGTCCCTCAGACCAACAGAGGAATAGGAAGGGACAATGCTGTGACTGGGTTTTCTATAGTAACATGAAGATTAGCCAAGAGGGACAAGAAGTTGTATGAATACTTGGAGTCCGGAGGAGTGTGGGAAGTCTTAACTAGACCATGCCTGGGCTATGATTCTAGTTGGATCACTTCTTTTGGTTTCAGCTCTCCCTGCTCTACTGGCAGTCTGTCTACATACATAGCTTCCAAGACCATCCATGTGTCATGAGTCCTAAATCCCTACTTTGGCTTCAGACCTCTCAACTGAACTTCAGACTCATGAGCCAAATCCTACTGTATACGTCCAGGGTAATATCACACACATGTAACACAACCAACTTAGCACTTAGGAAGGAGTACGATCTTGGCAATTGGAGAGAATCAGATTTCAAGTTACAAGAGTATCATTTATTGGCCATCAGTTTCCTTAGGCAAATCATCTAGTTTTCCCAAATGTAAAATCAGTGTTGTTTTAAGGGCCAAATTAGATTATATTTTAAAGTGCAAAAGGGTCTGATGCCTTGAGTCTTGTAAGGCACAGAGTCAGGCATATTGAATGCTTGTTGATTAACAAATGAATAAATGAATGAATGGAAACAGAGATCCAGTGGGGTGTAATTTCTGTACTAAGATCGTATATGATCATCATGGATAGATATTGGTATGCAATTAAAGAAGCCTGGAAAAAGCATCACGTCTGCTTACTTGGTGAAGGAAGAGTTGAAATGCTGAATGGAATGAAAGAGACCCTGTGAAGAACTGAAACTAGCTTATCACTTTTTGGACAGCACAGTTTCCAAAGCTGCTGAGATATGTGACATTCCATTCAGTTCATTGACTCGGGAAAGACTAGACATTCATGGGTGAATTGTGAGGCTAAGAACTGTTAAAACAGCAACTGGCAGGGATGAGGAGGAGATAACACCAGTGGTTTCGTCTTTGAGCAAGACACCTGCCATTTATGAAAATATTCTACATCAACAGTAGACATAGATAACAAATGGGGCTGTTATCTGAGAGAAGAAGCTTAGAGAAAAAAACTGGAACTTCAGACCTAGAAGTCTCCCAAAGTCAAAACTTTAAACGTTTCATCCAGATTAAAGCTTTGAAATAAAATTTTCCCTAAAATATTTCTCTATGAAAGAACTCTATGGATGAGGTAAATGGCATTTCCAGGTATGTTTAGCCACCTTTAAAAAGCAGCAGAGAGACTGCCCTGGTGATCTGATGATTAAGACTCTGCCCTCCCAATACAGGGGGCACAGGTTCAACCCCTGGTCGGAGCAGTTCCACATGCTGTAGGACATAGCCAACAAAAGCAGCAGAAAAAGGGAACTTTGTAGGGTAAAGAAATTGCTGCATCTAGATTGCAGTGATGGGTTACACAACTGTACAATGATTACAGATATTCACCAAACCATGTACCTAAATGGGAAACTTTTATTGCAAGAAAATAATACCTCAGAAACAGCAGAGAAATGTCGGGGGGAAACCTGGAGATAAAACATATCTATCTTTGTGCCTAGCCAGAAAATAATTCAGTGAGAACAAACATTTAGGATTCAAGGTAGTCAAAGATTCGCGGTTGGGGGAGGGCAGTGATAATGGAAGAAGTTGACTTACCCTGAGAAAAATATAATAGAAAAATAAAATTCCAGTATCTGCAGCTAATTTCAGTACTGTCCAAAAGAACTAGCTGGCTGGAGATAGGGGACAATGCTGACACGTCAGTGAAGCTGGGAGATTTCTTATTTCCCAGACAGTTGACCTCAGACCCTCTGGCAGAATCACAGTCACTGATGTAGGAAAGTAAAATGGAAATTTTGGAAAGTTATGCTAGCAATAATGAATAGGCTCTGAGCCTCAGAAAGAGAACCTTCAGAGAGCCAGGGGCAGGAACTGTACCCTCTTCCCAGCATGAGAAAACTACCTTAATTCCACACGAAATTAGCCCCTTAAGGCAAGTAGGCATGAAAGTATCTGCCAAATGTATTCGTATTCTGGGAAGATCAGACATATTTGGGCTCAGTGTGTCTCTTTGGATTACTGATCCCCCCACAGTCAAAGGAGACCTAGGAAGAGCTGCCGCCCTGTATAGAGACGGGATGCGGTACAGAGAGGCTCCAGACACCAGACGGGCCGCAGAACAGGACAGGACAAATGGGGAGCGATCTACAGAGAGAGATCGGTGCCATGAGGATATAGAGGGTCATCCCTGCAAAGGTGAGGGAGAGGGATGAAACAGGAACATCGTGAGAAAACAACATGACTCCACATAGGTCCCTTGTTGAGTTCACTTTCACATAAGACCAAGATTATAGAGTGAGTCACATGAGCTTCCCTTGTGGCTCAGCCAGTAGAGAATCCACCTGGAATGCAGGAGACACTGGTTCGATTCCTGGATGGGGAAGATCCCCTGGAGAAGAGATGAGCTACCCAGTCCAGTTTTCTTGGGCTTCCCTGGTGTTGCAGATGGTAAAGAATCCACCCATAATGTGGAAGACCCGGGTTCGATCCCTGAGCTAGGAAGATCTCCTGGAGGAGGGCATGGCAACCCACTCCAGTATTCTTGCCTGGAGAATCCCCATGGACAGAGGAGCCTAGCAGGCTACAATCCGTGGGTCAAAAATGCTCAGACATGACTGATTGACTAAGCGCAGCACGGTACATGAATTAAACTCACACAAAACTAAATGTGTAAATCAAAATTGCAATTCATGCATTTAGAATGGAAACACTCTTTGTTCAATAACCCAAAGAGTGGAATCCAATATTGAGAGTTCCCTCTTCTAAGCATAAGGAAATCTGAAAACTAAATGATTTACCACAGTGCCATTTTCATGAGTACATGGAGTAGGAAATGGAGAGCCAGGAAGGGGAGCTCCCCTGGGGGCAGAGGAAACCCTGAGGAGCTGTACCTGTCCCATACAGGGTCACCTCTCCAGGGAATGTTCTTTTCCTTCTTATTCAGCATCTTTGATCTCTGGATGAGTTAGATGAGCAGCTACAAATTTTGCCCTTTGTTGTCCTTCTTTTTTCAGCTTTATTCAGATCCACTTTCCAAATGCACTACAGCACTGTGCTAAATACTTTACAGGTCAGTTCAGTCCAGTTCAGTCGCTCAGTCGTTTCTGACTCTCAGAGACCCCATGAACCGCAGCACGCCAGGCCTCCCTGTCCATCACCAACCTTCGGAGTTCACTCAAACTCATGTCCATATAGTCAGTGATGCCATCCAGCCATCTCATCCTCCATCATCCCCTTCTCCTTCTGCCCCCAATCCCTCCCAGCATCAGGGTCTTTTCCAATGAGTCAACTCTTTGCATGAGATGGCCAAAGTATTGGAGTTTCGGCTTCAACATCAGTCCTTCCAATCAACACCTAGACTGATCTCCCTTAGGATGGACTGGATGGACCTCCTTACAGTCCAAGAGACTCTCAAGAGTCTTCTCCAACACCACAGTTCAAAAGCATCAATTCTTTGGTGCTCAGCTTTCTTCACAGTCCAACTCTCACATCCATACATGAACACTGGAAAAACCATAGCCTTGACTAGATGGACCTTTGTTGGCAAAGTAATGTCTCTGCTTTTTAATATGATGTCTAGCTTGGTCACAACTTTCCTTCCAAGGAGTAAGCGTCTTTTAATTCCATGGCTGCAATCACCATCTGCAATGATTTTGGACCTCCCAAAAATAAAGTCTGACACTGTTTCCAAAGTTTCCCCATCTATTTCCCATGAAGTGATGGGACCAGATGCCATGATCTTCATCTTCTGAATGTTGAGCTTTAAGCCAACTTTTTCACTCTCCTCTTTCACTTTCATCAAGAGGCTTTTTAGTTCCTCTTCACTTTCTGCCATAAGGGTGGTGTCATCTGCATATCTGAGGTTATTGATATTTCTCCCAGTAATCTTGATTTCAGCTTGTGCTTCTTCCAGCCCAGTGTTTCTCATGATGTACTCTGCATAAAAGTTAAATAAGTAGGGTGACAAAATACAGCCTTGACGTACTCCTTTTCCTATTTAAAACCAGTCTGTTGTTCCATGTCCAGTTCTAACCGATGCCTCCTGACCTGCATATAGGTTTCTCAAGAAGCAGGTCAGGTGGTCTGATATTCCCATCTCTTTCAGAATTTTCCACAGTTTCTTGTGATCCGCACAGTCAAAGGCTTTGGCATAGTCAATAAAGCAGAAATAGATGTTTTTCTGGAACTCTCTTGCTTTTTCCATGATCCAGCAGATGTTGGCAATTTGATCTCTGGTTCCTCTGCTTTTTCTAAAACCAGCTTGAACATCTGGAAGTTCATGGTTCATGTATTGCTGAAGCCTGGCTTGGAGAATTTTAAGCATTACTTCACTAACGTGTGAGATGAATGCAATTGTGTGGTAGTTTGAGCATTCTTTGGCATTGCCTCTCTTTGGGATTGGAATGAAAACTGACCTCTTCCAGTCCTGTGGCCACTGCTGAGTTTTCCAAATTTGCTGGCATATTGAGTGCAGCACTTTCCCAGCATCATCTTTTAAGATTTGAAATAGGTCAACTGGAATTCCATCACCTCCATTAGCTTTGTTCGTAGTGATGCTTTCCAAGGCCCACTTGACTTCACATTCCAGGATGTCTGGCTCCAGGTGAATCACACCATCGTGATTATCTTGGTCTTGAAGATCTTTTTTGTACAGTTTTTCTATGTATTCTTGCCACCTCTTCTCAATATCTTCTGCTTCCGTTAGGTCTATACCATTTCTGTCCTTTATTGAGCCCATCTTTGCATGAAATGTTCCCTTAGTATCTCTAATTTTCTTCCAAAGATCTCTAGTCTTTCCCATTCTGTTGTTTTCCTCTATTTCTTTGCATCGATTGCTGAGGAAGGCTTTCTTATCTCTTCTTGCTATTGTTGTTTGGAACTCTGTATTCAGATGCTTATATCTTTCCTTTTCTCCTTTGCTTTTTGCTTCTCTTCTTTTCACAGCTATTTGTAAGGCCTCCCCGAACAGCCATTTTGCTTTTTTTATATTTCTTTTCCATGGGGATGGTCTTGATCCCTGTCTCCTGTACAATGTCACGAATCTCCATCCATAGTTCATCAGGCACTCTATCAATCAGATCTAGTCCCTTAAATCTATTTCTCACTTCCACTGTATAATCATAAGGAATTTGATTTAGGTCATACCTGAATGGTCTAGTGGTTTTCCCTACTTTCTTCAATTTCAGTCTGAATTTGGCAGTAAGGAGCTCATGATCTGAGCCACAGTCAGCTCCCGGTCTTGTTTTTGCTGACTGTATAGAGCTTCTCCATCTTTGGCTGCAAAGAATATAACCAATCTGAAATCAGTGTTGACCATCTGGTGATGTCCATGTGTAGAGTCTTCTCTTGTGTTGTTGGAAGAGGGTGTTTGCTATGACCAGTGCGTTCTCTTAGCAAAACTGTTAGCCTTTGCCCTGCTTCATTCCGTATTTCAAGGCCAAATTTGCCTGTTATCCCCGGTGTTTCTTGACTTCCCACTTTTGCATTCCAGTCCCCTATAATGAAAAGGACATCTTTTTTGGGTGTTAGTTCTGAAAGGTCTTGTTGGTCTTCATGGAACCATTTAACTTCAGCTTCTTCAGCATTACTGGTCGGGACATAGACTTGGATTACTGTGATATTGAATGGTTTGCCTTGGAAACGAACAGAGATCATTCTGTCATTTTTGAGACTGCATCCAAGTACTGCATTTCGGACTCTTTTGTTGACCATGATGGCTACTCCATTTCTTCTGAGGGATTCCTGCCTGCAGTAGTAGATATAATGGTCATCTGAGTCAAATTCACCCATTCCAGTCCATTTTAGTTCGCTGATTCCTAGAATGTGGACGTTCACTCTTGCCATCTCCTGTTTGACCACTTCCAATTTGCCTTGATTCATGGACCTGACATTCCAGGTTCCTATGCAATTTTGCTCTTTACAGCATCAGACCTTGCTTCTATCACCAGTCACATCCACAGCTGGGTATTGTTTTTGCTTTGGCTCCATCCCTTCATTCTTTCTGGAGTTATTTCTCCACTGATCTCCAGCAGCATATTGGGCACCAACTGACCTGGGGAGTTCCTCTTTCAGTGTCCTATCATTCTGCCTTTTCATAGTGTTCATGGGAGGTATCATCTCATTAATCAGCACACAACCCTAGAGACATATCAACAATCTTCTTTTAATGGATGAAAAAAACAGATTCCTATAAAAGGATCAAACAAAGTCACTAAAGGTTGGCAGGGATTTGAATCCAGATCTCATAGATTCACTTCATCAGGCTTTCCTGTCTTGAGTCAGTTACACTCCAGACCAGCTCACCAATATCTTCCCTCCATTATTACCACCTCACTCAGCTGTCCATTTACAGGATATCTTTCTAATTTCTTCTATAAATAGACAATCAAATGTATTATGTATGGGCCTTACTAGTTTAACCCTCACAGGAGAACCATAGTTTTAATATTTTGGAGGACAATCAGTCAGTTCAGTCACTCGGTCATGTTCCACTCTTTGCGGCTCCATGGAACGCAGCACGCCAGGCCTCCCTGTCCATCACCAAAGCTGGGAGCCTGCTCAAATTCATGTCCATCGCATCAGTAGTGCCATCCAACCATCCCATCCTCTGTTGTCCCCTTCTCCTCCTGCCTTCAATTTTTTCCAGCATCAGGGTCTTTTCCAGTGAATCAGTTCTTCACATCAGGTGGCTAGAGTATTGGAGTTTCAGCTTCAGCATCAGTCTTTCCAATGAATATTCAGGACTGACTTCCTTTAGGATGGACTCGTTTGATCTCCTTGCAGTCCAAGGGACTCTCAAAAGTCTTTTCCAACACCACAGTTAAAAAGCATCAATTCTTTGGTGCTCAACTTTCTTTATAGTCCAGCTCTCACATCCATACATGACTACTTGAAAAATCATAGCTTTTACTATATGGACCTTTGTCAGCAAAGTAATGTCTCTGCTTTTTAATATGCTGTCTAATGGTTTGTCATAGCTTTTCTTCCAAGGAGCAAGTGTCTTAATTTCTTGACTGCAGTCACCATCTGCAGTGATTTTGGAGCCCAAGAAAATAAAGTCTGTCACTGTTTCCATTGTTTCTCCATCTATTTACCATGCAAGGGATGGGACTGGATGCCATGATCTTAATTAATTTTCTGAAAGTTGAGCTTTAAGCCAATTTTTTCACTCTCCTCTTTCATTTTCATCAAGAGGCTCTTTCATTCTTCTTCGCTTTCTGCCATGAGGGTGGTGTCACCTGCATATCTGGGGTTAATGATATTTCTCCTGGCAACCTTGATTCCACCTTGTGCTTCATCCAGCCTGGCATTTCACATGATGTACTCTGCGTCTAAGTTAAATAAGCAGGATAACAAATATACAGCCTTGATGTACTCCTTTCCCAATTTGGAACCAGTCTGTTGTTCCATGCCTGGTTCTATCTAACTGTTGCTTCTTGACCTGCAACTATTGGAAGACAAAAGTGAGGAATAAAAGAGAAAATGTCCTGCATGACCAGCATCAACTTCCTTTAGTTCAAGGACACAGAAACTGAAGGTGAGAGTATTTTCTTGCAAATGGAGAGCAAAGTCCATGGGGCAGGCTCCGAGGAGTTTGAAAGGCTTCCCTCTCTTTGTGGCTGAGACTGAATGTGAAGGCTTTCCCACATCCAGTGGATTTTTCTTGGATAGGGTTGACAATATCTAACTGGACAAAGCACATAGATCCACAAGGACATAGCATGCCTGTTTCTGGATCTAAGGAGCATAGCGAATTGCATAAGAGTGAACTGCAATGAGATTAACGGCTGCTACAGGATTATCGACTCCATCCCTAGAGAGGCAGCAGGACATGAAGAAAGAGCATGAGCTTTCTTGCTAACATCAGCACTTCCCTTCTGCGGGTTCGTAGCTTAGAATCATATCTTCTCTACCACGTCTGGTTACCACTTGTTCATTAGCAATTCATCTTGCAAAACAGTTTAATTCTTTTTACTCACCTTTTCACTAGTTCAAAACTTGCTTGCCTACTGTCTGCCGGATTCTAGGGAAACATGGGTGAGCAAAACTGGAACTTAAATTCTGCCTACTGTTGTCACTTTCCTCAATCACTTCGTTCTTCTGTTTCTTTGTGAATGTTTCAGGAAGCTTCAGTGAGGAGAAGAGATCAATGTGTCATCACGCCACTGTGTTTACTCCAAAGTCCCATGGCCTGGCTAAGGGTTTACTTTCCTGACTTAGATACAAAAATATCTCTGAAAGGACTTTGAGGTCACATAATAAAACACAGCCCCATACTAATGGACTACAAGTAAGAACATTAAACTTAGGATGGTGATTTATAAAAAACCCTTTTCAATAGAGACAGGATATAATGATTTCATTCTCCTTTTAATTTATAAGAAAATTCCCCAACTTTACCCAAGATTTTCTCCTACTTCGATATCTGAGGGGCTGCTGATAGAGTCTCTCTCCTTTGTGAAAGGATATCCCTCTTGCCTGCAAAGTCCAAGCTCCCTGGCATTGTACCCTACACTCTCCATGACTTGTCCGCAAGAAACTTTGAGCCAGTCTCCCGGGAGCGTCCACCAAACACTGATAGTCACACCTCAGTGCCCTCCCCCACACAATGCTCTGTTACCTTATGTCTCCCCAAGCGGTTTCCTCGGCCTGCAACACACTCCACTCTCTTATCTCGTTGGCTCAATGTCACTTCCTCCTGCAGTGTTCCTTCCCTCATCCCTGCTCAGAACCAGTTCATTGCTATTCACGACGGCGACACATCCTCTTAGCGTGACTTGTTATCGACTGCTAATGTCTGTTTCTTATTCCATCCTTTGAAATCTTCATGGAAGCTAAGAATTTCATGCACAATGTAGACTCTAAATAAATGTTTAAATCAGTTTTTTTTTTTTTTAAAGACACACATAGCTGTAGCGGAAAATGAGTCAATGTAGTGGAAAATGGACTTCCCTGGTGGCTCAGAGTAAAGAATCCGCCTGCAATGCGGGAGGCCCAGATTCTATCCCTTGGTTGAGACAATTCCCTGGAGAAGAGAATGGCTCCCCACTCCAGTATTCTTACCTGGAGAATTCCATGGACAGAGAGGCCAGGCAGGCTGCAGTCCATGGAGTTGCAAAGAGTAGGACATGACTGAGCGACTAACACTTCACTTCACATGAGGTGATAGTTGGGAAATAGGAGGAATTTGTAGAGGAGAATTTCACCCCACCCAGGAAGAAATGACCCCAGGTCCAACTGTATGACAAATTTGTGGCACGTCAATAATTTAACAGATGTCTTTCTCAGCCTATGTACCTGTCTGGTGAGAATCCATCCCTTCTCCTCTCCATTGAAGCATCACCTCCTCTGGTGATAGCCCAGGTCAGAGGGAGTTATGCCTCTCTTACATTCCCAAAGCATTTTGTGCAAAATTCTACTTGAGAAACAGTCACGCTGTGTTATGATGACTTCTTTACCTGTCTTTCTATCACCTAATTATGAGCTTTATTTTTTTTTTTCAAATAAGATCTCATATGCACAGAATTAGGTTAAGCAGTGTTCTTGGTTCATCCCGGAACTCTGCATGGCCTCTCCATTCCTTTTTTGGGGGTAAGAAAAATCCTTAGGAATTCAGAGAAAATAAAGCAGAACATTTTCTGTTCTCAAAGAACTCAAGTTAATCTTTTTTGTGTGCCTCCACCACTGAACTGAATGGTGAGTGCTTCCCCTGACGAGTCTGTCCCCTCTGCCTGATTCTTGAATGTTAGCAAGCCCCAGATGTAGTTTTTAAGATGCTTATTGTCTCCAATTCAGAGAACCTCCTCTAATCCCAAAGCTAATTACCTGTCATCCTAAATACCTGTCATCAGCCTCAATCCATACACTGAACTCCAGACTGGTAGATCCAACTTCCTCTGTGAAATCTCTACCGGGATATATCATAAGCATCTCACACTTCATAAATCCAAAACAGATTTCTTGGTTCACTTCCAGGCCTGCTTGTTGCCACAGCTTCTTCTCCCTTGGTTCTCTTTTTCTCTATAGATGTACTCAGTCTCTCAAGCTAAATTCCACACAGTCATCCTCGATTTCTCTCTTTTTCTAACATCCCCACAGTTAATCCATTAGAAATACTGTTGGTTTTATCTGATTATGTATTTACTTGTTTGCTGCTTGTCTGTGCACCCCACTAAGAATAAGCACAATGAGAATAGAAATACTATTCATTTTTTCCTTCCAATATCTTTGGCACTTAGCATATGACACATGCTTAATAAATGTTAGCTGAATCAAGTTTGACAAATAGTTGTAAAAGAAAGGAAAATGAATGCATGGTACCTCAAACCTGCCATCTAGGTAAACAAATTTTGAGAACAACAGTTGCTATGCTTTCATTCAGAGTGAGCCAATGAAGTTGTTTTCTGCTAATATTTTCAGACCCAGGAACCAAACATGGCGATACTTCTATTATACTAAGAAAACAAGAAGAAAACTGTTTTGCAGTTCTTCCATCTTATAAAGAAGTAAACTATGTCAGAAGTATTTTGTCCTAAAGAATAGAAGTCATAAATGGATAAAACTTATCTGACTGAATATTCTGTTCAAATATTGGCTTCTGTTACAAAATAAAATACTACCTAACCCAAAAAGTCTTGTTTTATTTTTTCCAGGTTAAAAAAAAAAGAGAGAAAGACACAGAGATGGGAACCCACATTGTATATAATCTACCTATCTCTTTTTTCATGCAAGTGAAAATAGATGGCAGAAAATTAAAAGAAATTTACAGAAGAGCTAGCAGTAATACCAGAATTTCGGCTGCAGGATTTGAACCAAAACTGGGTTATGGGTGTTACGCAGAAGGTTAAATGATAGTGTTAAAACTTGTACATACCCAAGTGTACCAGAAGGAAGAGCCACCACAATTCCTGGAATCTGTCCAAGTTATTCCAACTCTTGATCTAGGGAGGTATTCATGATAAATAAAATTGGTCCCAGAAACTGGACTATGAAGGTTTCATGACCAGTAAAGTATGAATTTACTGTTCACCTGACTTCACCAAAGAAGACTGCAGTTTCTTTCCAGCCCTGGTAAAGTAATATTTCAAAAGGAATCAGTTCAGTCCAGTCGCTCAGTCGTGTCCAACTCTTTGCGACCCCATGAATCACAGCACGCCAGGCTTTCCTGTCCATCAACAACTCCCGGAGTTCACATCCATTGAGTTGGTGATGCTATCCAGCCATCTCATCCTCTGTCATCCCCTTCTCCTCCTGCCCCTAATCCCTCCCAGCATCAGAGGCTTTTCCAATGAGTCAACTCTTCGCATGAGGTGGCCAAACTACTGGAGTTTCAGCTTTAGCATCATTCCTTCCAAGAACACCCAGGACTGAACTCCTTCAGAATGGACTGGTTGGATCTCCTTGCAGTCCAAGGGACTCTCAAGAGTCTTCTCCAACACCACAGTTCAAAAGCATCAATTCTTCGGTGCTCAGCTTTCTTCACAGTCCAACTCTCACATCCATACATGACCACTGGAAAACCATAGCCTTGACTAGATGGACATTTGTTGGCAAAGTAATATCTCTGCTTTTGAATATGCTATCTAGATTGGTCATAACTTTTCTTCCAAGGAGTAAGCATCTTTTAATTTCATGGCTGCAATCACCATCTGCAGTGATTTGGGAGCCAAAAAAAATAAAGTCTGACACTGTTTCCACTGTTTCCCCATCTATCTCCCATGAAATGATGGGACCAGATGCCATGATCTTTGTTTTCTGAATGTTGAGCTTTAAGCCAACTTCTTCACTCTCCTCTTTCACTTTCATCAAGAGGCTTTTTAGTTCCTCTTCACTTTCTGCCATAAGGGTGGTGTCATCTGCATATCTAAGGTTATTGATATTTCTCCCAGCAATCTTGATTCCAGCTTGTGCTTCTTCCAGCCCAGTGTTTCTCATGATGTACTCAGCATATAAGTTAAATAAGCAGGGTGACAATATACAGCCTTGACATACTCCTTTTCCTATTTGGAACCAGTCTGTTGTTCCATGTCCAGTTCTAACTGTTGCTTCCCTACCTGCATATAGGTTTCTCAAGAGGCAGGTCAGGTGGTCTGATATGCTCATCTCTTTCAGAATTGTCCAGAGTTTATTGTGATCCACACAGTCAAAGGCTTTGGCATAGTCAATAAAGCAGAAATAGATGTTTTTCTGGAACTCTCTTGTTTTTTCCATGATCCAGCGGATGTTGGCAATTTGATCTCTGGTTCCTCTGCCTTTTCTAAAACCAGCTTGAACATCTGAAAGTTCATGGTTCACGTATTGTTGAAGCCTGGCTTGGAGAATTTTGAACATTACTTTACTAGCATGTGAGATGAGTGCAATTGTGAGGTAGTTTGAGCATTCTTTGGCATTACCTTTCTTTGGGATTGGAATGAAAACTGACCTCTTCCAGTCCTGTGGCCACTGCTGAGTTTTCCAAATTTGCTGGCGTATTGAGTGCAGCACTTTCACAGCATCATCTTTCATGATTTGAATTAGCTCTACTGGAGTTCCATCACCTCCACTAGCTTTGTTCATAGCGATGCTTTCTAAGGCCCACTTGACTTCACATTCCAGGTTGTCTGGCTCTAGGTGAGTGATCACACCATCATGATTATCTGGGTCATGAATATCTTTTTTGTACAGTTCTTCTGTGTATCCCTGCCACCTCTTCTTAATACCTTCTGCTTCTGTTCAGTCCATACCATTTCTGTCCTTCATCGAGCCCATCTTTGCATGAAATGTTCCCTTGGTATCTCTAATTTTCTTGAAGAGATCTCTAGTCTTTCCCTTTCTGTTCTTTTCCTCTATTTCTTTGCATCAATTGCTGAGGAAGGCTTTCTTATCTCTTCTTGCTATTCTTTGGAACTCTGCATTCAGATGCTTATATTTTTCCTTTTCTCCTTTGCTTTTTGCTTCTCTTCTTTTCACAGCTATTTGTAAGGCCTCCCCGAACAGCCATTTTGCTTTTTTGCATTTCTTTCCCATGGGGATGGTCTTGATCCCTGTCTCCCATACAATGTCACGAACCTCATTCCATAGTTCATCAGGCACTCTATCTATCAGATCTAGTCCCTTAAATCTATTTCTCACTTCCACTGTATAATCATAAGGAATTTGATTTAGGTCATGCCTGAATGGTCTAATGGTTTTCCCTACTTTCTTCAATTTCAGTCTGAATTTGGCAATAAGGAACTCATGATCTGAGCCACAGTCAGCTCCTGGTCTTGTTTTTGCTGACTGTATAGAGCTTCTCCATCTTTGGCTGCAAAGAATATGATCAATTTGATTCTGGTGTTGACCATCTGGTGATGTCCATGTGTAGAGTCTTCTCTTGTGTTGTTGGAAGAGGGTGTTTGCTATGATCAGTGCATTCTCTTAGCAAAACACTATTAGCCTTTGTCCTGCTTCATTCCATATTCCAAGGCCAAATTTGCCTGTTACTCCAGGTGTTTCTTGACTTCCTACTTCTGCGGTGGCTTCGCGGGGGCAGGAGGGCCTAGAGGAGCTACTCCACATTCAAGTTCAGGAGGGGCAGCAGTGAGGAGATACCCCTTCTCCAAGGTAAGGAGCAGCAGCTATGCTTTCCTGGAGCAGCCATGAAGAGATACCCCATGTCCAAGGTAAGAGAAACCCAAGTAAGACAGTGGGTGTTGCAAGAGGGCATCAGGTGGCAGACACACTGAAACCATAATCACAGAAAACTAGTCAGTTTAATCACAGTAGGACCATAGCCTTGTCTAACTCAATGAAACTAAGCCACACCCTGTGGGGCCACCCAAGATGGGCAGGTCGTGGTGGAGAGGTCTGACAGAATGTGGTCTACTGGAGAAGGGAATGGCAACCACTTCAGTATTCTTGCCTTGAGAACCCCATGAACAGTATGAAAAAGCAAAATGATAGGCTACTGAAAGAGGAACTCCCCAGGTCAGTAGGTGCCCAATATGCTACTGGAGATCAGTGGAGAAATAACTCCAGAAAGAATGAAGGGATGGAGCCAAAGCAAAAACAATACCCAGTTGTGGATGCGACTGGTGATAGAAGCAAGGTCTGATGCTGTAAAGAGCAATATTGCATAAGAAACCTGGAATGTCAGGTCCATGAATCAAGGCAAATTGGAAGTGGTCAACCAGGAGATGGCAAGAGTGAACGTCGACATTCTAGGAATCAGTGAACTAAAATGGACTGGAATGGGTGAATTTAATTCAGATGACCATTACATCTACTACTGCGGGCAGGAATCCCTTAGAAGAAATGGAGTAGCCATCATGGTCAAAAGGAATAGGAGAATCATAATTGCTCATATAGAAAACATAGCCATTTTAAGTCTCTATATGGAATCACATCTGAGACATTTATGGTTTCTCTCAGAGTGATTCAAGAGGCAGGTTTAACAATAAATGTCAACTCCTGTTACCTAGAGTGCTGTACACAGATCACACAGTGAGGAGTTGAAAGGCAACACTTTTCTGGAATAAAGTGAATTCTGCACACAGATGGAAGTCTCCAAAGTCAAGAGAAGAATCTAGGAGTTCGACGGGTTCTTTGGTCTCTGTTTTATCCTTCAGGTTTTACCTTTAAATGCAAAATGAATAATACTATCTGAACTCATGGAAGCCAATGGAATTTTAAACAATTGCATTCTCATCTCCAGAGGTATAGTTCCCTAGTGGCTATGACTATATGTCTTAGTGCAGATCCACTGAGAAGCAGGCACCAAGGTGAGATTAAACATAATGAAGGAATTTTGTTAGAGAGAAAATAGGAAGAGAACCAGGGAGCTTGGGAGAGCCATTGGCCCACATGGCAAGTCTCATCTTCCAGAGGAAGCAGAGAGGAAAAAACTGTTCTAGAACACCAGATGGTCTCAGGAATGTTCAGCAGGCCCACCACAGAGGCATCAAGCCAAACTTTCAGGAGTCCAGGATCCCCCATGGTGGTCTCCTTTAGTGTCCCTGCCAATCTCAGTCACTGGCTGGGAGCCACCTAACGGAGATGTGGCCTTAGCAGGGCTGCAGGGAAGGAGCTCCAAGACCAGCAGGTGGAACCCTTGGTCAACTACAGTGCCAGGAGTTGGAGATTTGCCAGAGGCATTCTCATGGTTCTGCATGAGAATTCTCACGGTGCAGAGATCGTGCCATTCATTGCAGGGTAGTAGAGTATATCCTAAGTACATGGCGAATGTTAACTTCCTTTTTCTGAGCAAAAAGTTGTTAGAGCTAATTAACAGTTCCAGAAGAAATTGTCTCCCAACTTTTAGCTCTAAAATATCTAGGCTTATCTCCAGTGGCAACTCATCTCAGAGAACTAGATACTACAGGGTTCAATCAGTTTGGTTCAGTCACTCAGTCATGTCCAACTCTTTGTGACCCCATGGACTGCAGCACTCCAGGCCTCCCTGTCCATCACCAACTCCTGGAGTTTATTCAAACTCATCCATTGAGTCAGTGATGCCATCCAACCATCTCATCCTCTGTCATCTTCTTCTCCTCCCATCTTCAATCTTTCCCAACATCAGGGTCTTTTCCAATGAGTCAGCTCTTAGCATCAGGTGAACAAAGTGTTTGAGTTTCAGCTTCAACATCAGTCCTTCCAATGGACTGATCTCCTTTAGGACGGACTGGTTGGATCTCTTTGCAGTCCAAGGGACTCTCAAGAGTCTTCTCCAACACCACAGTTCAAAAGCATCAATTCTTTGGCGCTCAGCTTTTTTTTATAGTCCAACTCTCACATCCATACATGACCACTGGAAAAACCATGGCCTTGACTAGGTGGGCCTTTGTTGGCAAAGTAATGACTCTGCTTTTTAATATGCTGTCCAGGTTGATCTACAGGGTTAAGCACCATAAAACCTTTGACCGTCATGAGCCTTGGTACTGGATCCCTGGGTACCATATTTCCAAATCCTCGAATGTGATGCCAAATGCATTCCCCAGAAATGTTTTTAATTAATCCATAGACTATAACATTAAAAGGCATGAAGTATCATTTCACTTGAAAAGGCTGAAAGAACTCGTGAGGCTCTGGCTGTTTGAATCACCCTACCAGTGAGAGATAATCAGGGCTCCTGACGCACTTATGCTCTTAAAAGGGGAGAAGTGATCCCCAAGAGTCTAGAAAGGGTTCTTCAGAGTAGGTTTCCCCAGACTAAGGTAGAGGGGAGAGAAGGAGGTGGCCTGTGCATTCCATAAAGAAAGCTGGGCTACTCGACTTCCGGCAAGATGGCAGACTAGGGCTTGTAAGTCGGCACATTATCAATGTATTCCTAGTGGGCTTTTGTAGGAGAGAGAGAGAGGGACAGGGAGAGGCATGGGGTTGGGAGTGAGGAGGACTGCGTTTTGGTGGAGCAAAGTACTTTTCCTTTTATTCCCCAGGACCAGTTTTAAGAGGAAATGAAATTGCCAAGTTCATCTCAGAAGGATACCGGTACCTCTAGGGGCCAGTTTCGAGTGGCAAAGCCTGACCAGCTGCAAGTCCAGGGGGACCTAGCAAAACTTAGAAAACGTCTAAATGGAGGCCAATCACCAGGTTTTGATGCTATTTCCCAGGACCTTTCTTCATCCAGGATAAAAAGCCAGGCAGGAAGGATGAGCTAGAGATGGGGGGGAACCATTACAGCCTTTAGGTAGCTGGTCCCTGGTGGGGTTTCCCTGCTCCTCCCCATCAGGGATCAGGGACTCCACCTAGAGAGCCCACCTGTCTGCCTGCCTGCTCGTGGATTGGTTGTACACTGAGCTCCAAAGGGATACAGACAGAGGAGTCAGGGAAGAACCTAAGAATAGAAAACCAAACAGAAACTCCACGATCATCTAGGATGACAGCTAAGGATAAAGGAAGGCAAAGTGGTCCCAGCTCACAGAGGAGTGCCCGGATGAAGGTGGCTAATACATCACCTGCTGCTGTTGAAAGGTTTACAAAAATCCGGTGATATTTTTTAATCATCTTGCATTTTAGATCTTTAAAGTACAAATATGGATTTCAAACATATCCAGGGAACAAATTAACTTAGAAAAATGGTAATGCTTTCCAAGGTTGCACCTGCCATGAAATTGCTCCAAGTTTGCATTTTCCCCAGGTCTCGGGTGTGTCATTAGGCCAGATTGATTGCCCTCCTCCCCTGAACAGCTCCCCCATTAGAGGGTTATTGTATGGAAATTAATGGAAGGTTGGGAACATTTTTTTTTTTTTGCAGCTGCAGTGGCTGGAGTCAGCTTTGATTAAACGATGGAAACCCGGCAGACGGGGGAGTTCTCTTTGCGTTGGCTGCCTCCTTTATTATCTCTGGAGTCAGACTCTTAGCACTCGCAGCCTCTCTGTGTGTAGATGTCTTGCCACCCTTGGATGGTGCTATTTACACTGACTCATCTCTGTATTTTTTGGATGTCTCCCCACTCGATTTTCCCCATTAGTATTCCAATTTGATGTGAAGCTTAAAGCCAGTCTGTTCATCCCTCATGTTCCATTTCCCTGCCAGTGACCCTCTTTCCACATCCCCACCCCATCATCACTGGGAGATGCAGAAAACGGTTCTCATTCCATACCCTGCACCCTTCTATCCTACTTATCCCCTAAGAGAAACTATTGAAGGGCCTAAACCAGCAATCAGAGCCCCATGGCCTTGGGGGATTTCAAGGTGCAAATTAAGCCTTGGACAGGCTGCTCTGAGAGCTGACATGTGAAGGCTGACAGTTTTCCTCTCCTCCAGTTCTGTCAAGAGCTTTCAAATGTCCCAGAAAAACTGGGGCTCTGGCAGATTAGGAGTTGATCTGCTTGTCATGCAGGGTCACCGTCAGACTAGAGCAATCGAGGGCAACAAGAGATGATGGAACAGAAAAGGAAAGGGCAGTTCAGGTGCAAATTGCCTGCAGAGGGCCGGAGGAGGGGGATGGAGGTGGCGCTGGACTGTGTAGCCTCCTCTAGGTCTTTTCTATCTTTAAACTCTAAGCCTCTGCATCTGCACCCTGCTTTTCAGCTCATTCAAGCTTTGTTTCCTTTTCTCTTCCAATGAGTGTTTACTGAGGACCTCTCTGAGAGGTATTGTGTTAGGGCTGATGCTGGAAAAAAAAAAAAAAAGTGGATTAGCATAATCTCAATGGAGAAGACAGACATGTGAAAAAAAATTACATCATAATTTGTATAGCGCAGGTAAATATTCTAGCAGAAATTCATTTAAAATGCTTTGGGAGACACACGTATGTCGTCTGATCTCAAAGGCTAAGCAAGATGCGGTCCTTGGTGGGAGGCAGCATAGGAATACCTGGTGTTTGCAGACTTTTAGAAGAAAAAAAAAAGAAGCTTTGGGAGAACAACAAAGGAAGCAATGAAATCTGGCTGAATGGGGAAGGGCGAGGAGCAGGTACCAGAGGAGCCATCGGAACAGGTTCTTAGGAATCCACTTGCCTGCCAGAACTGGGAGAGGAGAGGGGATTCTGGTTATAAGGACCAGAACGTGGTAAGGTGAGAAAGAGAAGAGCTCTTGCACAGAAAAACAGGTAGTCTCTGGTGGCTGGGGGAGAACGTGCAGGAAGGAGTGATGGACGATGAGGCTGGACAGTGAAGCCGGCCTTGGATTATGAAGAAGGTAATAGGCATGCTAAGGAGCTAGGGCTGTACCCGTGGTAGAAACTGAGGCTTTCTCGAGGTTTGTCAGCAGAGGCATTTTATTTGTAAGCTGTTTCAGAAAGTACGAACCAACAGCTGTGTGGAGGAGGCACTGCTGTGGGGACACCTCGGAGGATGCAGCTGCTGGCAGAGGCAGGGAGGGGCGGTTGTCCTGGTGAACCCCAGTGACGCCCCAAACTCATCCATCCAGCTGCAGGCTTGTGCTCAGGCTTCCGCCTGTCAGAAAACCATCCCCAGGTCCTCTCTGGGCTCATACATCAAGGACGTGGGTTTTCTTTTTTTTTTTCTCAAAAGTTAACTTTTAAAAATTGCCACCTGGTAGTTTAATAAGTTTCCTGACACATTGAGTAACATCTCCTGCCTCCAGCAAGTGAGGATGGGGTCAAATTAAAATAGATATTTGCCAGTGGTCAAGACTGGACTGCCTGCCCCAGGCTTGATGGATGCTTCGAGGACAGCTTCTCAGTGGGCGGCACAGCCCACACCATTGACCTCATGAATCTCCATCCTCAATCCAGGGAGAAAATTAACTCCCGCCTTTGAAGAGTGGTGTCCGCCCTGAAGCTAGAGTCCCTCCGCTGAACAAGAGCAGGCCTGATCTTTCTTCCTTGATTTAGTCCCAAAGGGGCAGCTCCATTTGGGCACCGGGATGACACTGGCCTTCTGCAAGCCTGTCTCACCCGCTCTGGGCGCCCATCCGCTTCACTCCTTCAAGGTCAGGCCCAGATCTAAGGCTCTCACCTTCCATGCTCCCTATACCCAGGATCTCTATGCAGCTGCTGAGAGCACTGGCTGTTATCAGGAAGAAGTGATAGCCAATTGGCCATTACTATCTCAAATCCCCCCTGCTTAAGTCAGTCTGGGGATTAATGCTGGGCAGCTCCAACATGATATACTAGGAGCCAATTTCTTTTCCCACCTTGGTCAGCCACCTTCCACCTGGCACCATAATCCTCAAAGCTCATTTGGGAATCCAGCTCATCTTGGTCCCTTTAATAACCTTAAAGGGACAGCTGATTCCCCGGGGTTGGTAATTTGTGATCCTGATAGCATCCTCCGGGAAGAAAAGGAGGCAGGTTCCATCTAAGGGCTGCCTCCTGCCAAGAGCTTTGACTATAATTCCCGCCTCTCTTTTCTTTGCTTCTTTATTTTTTTTTCCTTCCCATCTACCCCTCCCACAAACAGTGAGATACTAAGACGATGAAGAGTCTTATGAATGTCTAGCCAGTTGTAGGTATTGTTATAACCGGAAAGTTGTGATTATTTCAGCTCCTGAAGTGCTTGGGGTGTTTGTACTGTTTCAGTTGCTCTAAAAGTAAACCGTTGCCTGCTGCCTTGAAAGGGTAGGGTCATGCCAGGTCATGCTGGAGAAGCTAGTTCCACTGTAGAAAAGCATGATACTTGCATCTGCTGATGAAATGCTTCACAAGTGAACCTCCCCAGCCCCATCCTCATGCTGAACACTTTATATCTACAACATCCTAGCTTAGCAAAAGCATCATGGTTTCAGGGTCGCTTAATTTTAGCTTGGCAAGATTTTGAAAAGATAATCTCAAGTATGTCTTCAACTCAAGATGTCATTAATGTGGATAATCTTTTTTGCTCAGTGCCCGCTCTGAGTATAATTCTGAAGAGAAGGATATGTGTTTGGGAAGCCTTCCATTGACTGCAAAACTAGGTGATCTAAACACAGAACACAGATGAGCTATTTGAAAAAAAGCAGGCTGCACTGCTTACAGGGACACAGGCCAGGAAATGAGCATGAGTCGGTAAACTGACAAGGGACAGTCACAGAGAGGATTCCACATCAGTAAAGTGCAGGCCAGGGCTACAGGGCACCAGGCCTGACCAGTAAGCAAGCAAAGCACGGAGTCCTTGCTTCTAAAGATAGAGTAACATTGGAGAGATGTCTATTCCTACCCAGGCACCCACTTCCACATTCCTTCAGCCTCCATCAGACAGACACTGAGATCCCAAATATTAATACCATTAAAATCTACTCTGAGCAAGACTCCAGGAGCTACTTCTAAGGAATCCTTAATGGTAGATGAGCATAGACTTGTTTGCAAATCTGGGTGGGAGGCGGGGGGAAGCTGTAGATTCTTTCTCTTTTAAAAAAACTCACATGTACAGAAGCATTACTTCTAATTTCAAGAGGCCCACGAGATCCCTGAAGCCTCACAACACACAGCAGAATAAGAAGCCCCCGGGTACGCTGCAGCTGTGATGCCTGCTGAAGAATTGCCCCCATTTCTGTATTCATTCCATGAAGTTATAATAAATGTCTACAAGGCATCTAGTCCTGTGTTGATGGATATTAAGGACTAGAAAGGGGCAAGGGAAGTACCCTCTATGGCTTCAATAAGGCTCCAGTCCGGTTTAAAGTGCCATGAGGAGGTTCTGCGCATGCATGTCGGCAGCTCAGCTGGTAAAGAACCCGCCTGGGATGCAGGAGACCTGGGTCTGACCTCCGGGACGGGAAAGACCCCCGGAGAAGGGAATGGCTGCCCACTCTAGTGAGCCTCGTTTACAGCTAAACAGAAATGGCCTGCGGGAGTCTGGTGGCCTCCCAGCTCGGTGCCCAGTTTCACAGACCAACTCATGTGGGAACGGGGACCCTCTCCACATAAAAAGACCTCAATTCTCAGCACCAGGAATTCAGAGACAAATAGACTTTTCTGAAATATTAGGATGGGTTTGAGAAAGAGCCTGAGGGAGATCAGCCCTGGAGGAGTGTAGGTCCGACTCCTGGAAAGCAATCCACTTGGAGGGAAGAAAAAGAAATCTGTTTGGAAGATGAGGTGAATTTACCAAAGTGACATGGGGTGAAGAAAGCTGGTTCTACCCACCATGTGGCTGCTATCTGTCAACCTCTTAGACGCATGTATATTCCAAAAACTAAAAGCTTGTGTATCAGTTCAGTTCAGTGCAGTTACTCAGTCGTGTCCAACTCTTTGAGACCCCATGGACTGCAGCACTCCAGGACTCCCTGTCCATCGCCAACTCCTGGAGTTTACTCAAACTCATGTCTGTTGAGTTGGCGATGCCATCTAACCATCTTATCCTCTGTCGTCCCCTTCTCCTCCCACCTTCAGTCTTTCCCAGTACCAGGATCTTTTCAAACGAGTCAGCTCTTCTCATCAGGTGGCCAAAGTATTAGAGCTTCAGCTTCAGCATCAGTCCTTCCAATGAATATTCAGGACTTATCTCCTTTAGAATGGACTGGTTGCATCTCCTTGCAGTCCAAAGGACTCTCAAGAGTCTTCTCCAACACCACAGTTCAAAAGCATCGATTCCTCAGCTCTCAGCTTTCTTTATAGTCCAACTCTCACATCCATACATGACCACTAGAAAAACCACAGCCTTGACTAGATGGACCTTAGTCGGCAAAGTAATGTCTCTGCTTTTAAATATGCTATCTAGGTTGGTCATAACTTTCCTTCCAGGGAGTAAGCGTCTTTTAATTTCATGGCTGCAGTCACCATCTGCAGTGATTTTGGAGCCCCCCAAAATTGAAGCTTGTGTATGACCACGAGCAAATCTCTAATCCTAGGGCCCAAGCCATCGTGCTATGGGCATCCTCTGGAAGAGCAGTGCACAGAGATGAAGGAGTTATCTACATTCCGGGAGGTGAGAGGGAACACCTGGGGACCCGGAACAGGAGGCAGTGGCATGGGAGTGGCGGTGGGCAGACGGGCAGCATGAGTAAACACCGGGGCCAAGGAAGAACAGCACGTGGTCTCCTGGAGGCAGGCCTGTGGCCAAACAATGTGATGCGTTGGCTTTGTGGGCAGCATCTCAGGAAGATTGCGGCTGGAGGCTTGAGAGCATCAGCAGAGGCAGTTAGCACCCGACTGGTAAAGGGAGGCAGGTGGATACGGGAGTGGACCGCACTGGTGGCGACTGCAGAGACTGTCGGGGCTCTGGCCAAGACTGAGGGCAGTGCCATCATCAGTGATGCCAGAAGCCTGGATCACGTGCTCAGGGTTCTACTGGGGCAAGAGAAAGCTAAGTGGAACATTGCAAAAATCCATTCACTTTGCACATAAAAGCTTTCAAGCTGGGTATATATGTATTGATGCCACCTCATTGCCCATACAGGCTAATGAACAGGGGTTTAGATGACTCACATACACCATAACTGATGTTCAAAATATCTTCCAACTCCAGTGATATGAACGTCAATCAGGAAGAGCATGATTATGGAGGCTGCTTACTGAGCCATGCGTAAGCCTTCAGAGTTAAAGTACCAGCAGGTCTCGGGAGGTCCCAGGGGGAACCAGTATAGCTGGAAGGATGGTGGTGACTGTTTACTTAGCCATTTAGGGTAATAATTATTTACCACCATAAAAATATTATAGTTTAACAACCTGTATAACCACACTGGAACATACCAGCCAAATATCAGCTCTAGACTAAATTAAACAAAATATTCAAGACTGCTACTTGATTAAATGTCCCTTGAGGATCAACTGAACTTGTAGACAGAGAGTAGAATAGTGGGTACCAGGGCCTGGGGATGGTGAAAATGAGGAGAGGCTGGTCAAAGGGTACAGAGGTACAGTGGGAAGATGCATAAGCTCTGGGGATATAATGCACAGAATTGTTCTCACAGTTAACAATGCTGTACGATACACTCAAAAGTTGCTCAGAGACTAGACCTTAAGTGTTCTCACTAGCAAAAGGAAATCAACAATTATGTCATGCGATGGAGGTGCTGTGCCGTGCCGTCATAGCTGGTGCTGTGATGGCAGTCCGACTCTTTGCAACCCCATGTCCTCACGGGGACCTCAGCTGTGTCCAGCTCTTTGCAACCCCAGGGACTATACAGTCCATGGAATTCTCCAGGCCAGAATACTGGAGTGGGTAGCCTTTCCCTTCTTTAGGGGATCTTCCCAACCCAGGAATCGAACTCAGGTCTCCCACATTGCAGGTGAATTCTTTACCAGCTGAGCCACCAGGGAAGCCCAAGAATCCTGGAGTGGGTAGCCTGTCCCTTCTCCAGCAGATCTTCCCAACCCAGGAATCAAACTGGGGACTCTTGCATTGCAGGCAGACTCTTTACCAGCTGAGCTTCTAGGGAAGCCCATTACAGTACATAAGTGGGTCAAATCAATACATATTCACCTTAAACAATGTTATATGTCAATTATATCTCAATAAAAAAGATGTTATGAAGGATTTTTAGGAAGATAGGAGTACTCTTGTGGATCTTGTTTACGGTGGTAGTTACACAAATCTATTGATATTGGCTTTTGTTCATTTGTTTTACAAAGTTTATTTACTTATTTAACTGTGCCAGGTCTTCGCTGTGGCAGGCAGGATCTAATTCCCTGACCAGGAATCAAACGCAAGCCCTCTGCATTAGGAATACAGAGTCTTAGCCACTGGACCACCAAGGGAATCTATATTTATATTGTTAAAATTCATGGAACTGTACATTACAACTCAATTGTACTGTATGGCCATTGGAAAAATAAAAGTAAATTACTCCCCCAGAAATGTCACTTGAGAGGCAAAGTTAGTACATGCTATAGCATCTCATCAGGAAGAGATTTCCCCAGCCACGGCAGAGGAGGGTAAGAGGAGCTCACGTTTGACTAGAAGTCATAAATCTGGGTTCTGCTCCCAACCCATCCCTCCCCTAGCCTTGCAATCTTGACCTTAGGCGTCCTTGTGCAGTGTGAGAAGACACATAAGGGAGTACCTTGGCCAAGCAGACAGGAGTCCGACCATGACGTCTATGAGTGTGAGCTTTAAAGGCAGGTTGCAGAGGAAGACGCTGTTGCTCTGGGGTGTAGGGTAAGAATAAGGGAAAAGAGGCTTCAAGATCCTCAGGAACATATTTCCTGAGCAGGTGTTTGGCTAGAGATCTGAATGTTGTCATTGTCATGTGGCCAACAAGAAAATGTCAACAGCAACATTTAATAGCTTTGGGTAGGAATAATAAAAGAAATCTAGGCAGAAGGGGAACTAGCAGTGGTTGGATTCCTCTCCAAGTGACTGCCACCTGCCATTATGCAGAAAAGGAAAAAAAGGAAGAAAAGATAACAAGGCTTCAAGGCATACAAATTGAAGAGATGACAATTTGGTGGGCTTGTACGCAGTCTGGGAAATGAACAGAGAACAAGAGTGAGGAAGAAAAAAAAATGGCCACGTTCCCACAAAGCAACGGCTCCCACGGGTCAGAAGACTGCTGAGCAGATACTAGCCACTCAGTTTATTATTGGAGCCAAGCAGGGAGTGGCAAAGCATATTTAATGCCTAGAATTTGTCTTCTCCCCTCTATAGGTTGAAGGAAGACAGGTGATGTAAATAGCACTGCCCGAATGACAACGTGGGAGTGATGCCTCTTCTGAACATTCTCATGCCCACCCGGCTTTCCTGCCTGCCTGATGAATCGGCCGCTCCAAAGGTCTCTTCCCCCAGAAGCCTGCCCAGCACTCTTATACGGCATAACATCTTCCTTCTGAGCAGTGACAGCACTTAAGAGTCTGAAGTCTGCATCCTGACACTTCTCTGAATACTGTCTTGTGCTGTTCTTGGGTTTTGTCCCTGGCACAGGACAAATTCCTCTACTAAATTCTAAATTCCACTACAACATTGGATGTAGCTTTTTTGTTGTTGATGTTGTTCTCATTCTTGTTTTTAACAACCCCCAGCACATTGCATGTTGCTGGGCTCATGCTTAGAAGTTATTTTATGAACAATTATTGAAATTCATTTCAATGAACTCATCCATTCCACAGGCATTTATTGAACGCACATTATGATCCACGTGCCAGATCCAAGCAAGGGAGAAACTAGAGAATCTAGCACATAGTAGCTGCTCAATAAATTGCTGTTCTGATACTGGAAAGCATAGGATGCTAAGGAAATATATGGGACTTCCTATCACAGACTTCCTGGTGGCGATGAAGCATCAGAAAGCAGTATCTTTTCACCCTGGTCTCTTAAATCACCTATTTAAGAAATGAAGCACCAGAAAGTTGTAACTTTTCAAGTTTCCATCGCAATTTGTGTTACCCCAAGAAGTAGCTGCTGCTGAGTGGCTTCAGTCGTGTCCGACTCTGTGCGACCCCACAGATGGCAGCCTACTAGGCTCCCGCATCCCTGGGATTCTCCGGGCAAGAACACTGGAGTGGGTTGCCATTTCCTTCTCCAATGCAGGAAAGTGAAAAGCGAAAGTGAAGTCGCTCAGTCGTGCCCGACTCTTAGCGACCCCATGGACTGCAGCCTACCAGGCTCCTCCATCCATGGGATTTTCTAGGCAAGAGTGCTGGGGTGGGGTGCCATTGCCTTCTCCGTAAGAAGTAGCAAGAAGTAGCAACACCATATATCATCCCACCACCAGGGAGGCATTCAGGACCACAGTAGTAGAATTAATTGTCCACTGCATCAGCACCAAAACCATTTTGCCTCCTATCTCTGACTTGCTCCAGCCTGGCCAGAAATCTCCAGAGAGATTCACAAAAATATTATATCTATAAAACAAGGATAAGACGCTATGAAAAAAAACAATAAGAAAATTATTGGAAACTGGAGAATGGACAGTCTCTAAGAGTGTAAAAATCAAAAGGAGATGTAAAAGAATAAGAGAAGCAGGCATTCAACCTAGAAGCTTCAGCCTTGATGAAGAAGAGTTCCGGAAATTGAGAGCTGAGAAACAGAGGAGAGGAGATTATCAAATAAATCACAGAAGCTGATTTCCCAGAAATGCACAGGCATGTTAATTTTAAATTTCAAGTGTGAATAAAATCCTAAGCGGTTTAAATAAAAGATGAAGATCCATATTTAAAGACTTTTTTTTTTTTCAGATTTCGGAATACTAAGGCTAAAGAGAAATTAAACCTTCCCAAAGGATTGGGGAGGGAGAAAATAAAGTAGGTCATTGATAAAACAACAAGAATCACACTGTCAATCATCCTTCTCATCAGCCACACTGATGCTAGAAGGCAGCTGCTGCTGCTGCTGCTGCTAAGTCGCTTCAGTCGTGTCCGACTCTGCGCAATCCCATAGATGGAAGCCAACCAGGATCCCCCATCCCTGGGATTCTCCAGGCAAGAGACTGGAGTGGGTTGCCATTTCCTTCTCCAACTAGCAATACTTAAATTACATGTTTAGCTTTGCTTTCACACCAAACCTGGGAGGCAACTACTGGGAGACCCTTCCTCCCACTTTCATTTGACGTTTTCTTCATGTGGAGACAACTCCATGTGGATCACACTCCCACATTCTCTCTACCCCATCTCAGGAAGAGAGTGACCTAATCTGACTTGCGGATTTGGAAAAGAAATCGGACAGGATAATCCAGCATGTTGTTCTGTACCCTCTTTCTTGGGATCAAGCTTCCCACAGGAAGCATCATTTTGTCCTGCCTCTGCAGACTGTAAAGCAGCCAGTCTTGTCCTCACAGGAAGGCCGCGTGGTTCTCTGGTTCAACATTTGGAAGCATTTGGGAAGCTCACTTGCTTTCAGACACACAGTATTTCATCTCATGGATGACACCGTCTGCTGGAAAGCCATATTTTATGTACCACAAAGAGAGAAAAACACTGACAATTAAGCAATGCAATCTTTTCTACCACTATCAATTTTTAATATTTATTAAATAAGATTGTTTCTTTTAGACACATGTATTTATGACATGTTGCTCTTTTGTATGCAAGGAAAAGAAACTGGTTATCCTATCTCTAAAAATTTACATTCAGAGTCTGACTGTTTTGACTCAGAGCTATCTACATGCTTGATTTACAATACAACATTTTCCTCTTTGCCAATGAGATCTAGCATTGGCCTCATACTGCTCCAGGATTTTCTTCCAAGCTACAGACATCTATTCTACAGATTTAATGCCCGCATTTTACCTCTTAGAAGGTGTCAGTGGAAGATTGTTAGACAACAACCAGGACTTAGTCCTTTCTTAAATGGCCCTTAATAGTTTATTGACAGAAACATCAAGAGGGGCAGTGGCTCATTCTTGCCACCAAGAATAAGCCAAGATCACATGTGCGTGGGCACTGACAGCTAGGTCATGATTACACCTTGCCAGCCCACAGTGGTAAGATGCTCTTGATGATGAGATGCCACCTCAGATCAAAGATGTTAAATGTAAACAGAAAGTACATCTTAGGATCAATAAAATTCAGCAGCCATGTTCTTTAGTACCAGCGTAATTGCTAAGAAAAGGCACGTTCCATTTTTCACGTGCTTTATCATTGTATCATGTTTTCCATGTTTTGGTCAAAACTTGGGTTAGAAAGAGGGCCACCATTTATGAGCCTTCTTTGAATTCTAATGTTTACTGTTTTTATCCTCATCTTGCAAGCTAAAAAATGAGGTTCAGCAAAGTTAAATAACTCCCTGCACAGCTCAGGGACAGAACCGGGCTGAATTTTAGTCTGCTAGGCAATAGCCCTAATCACCAAGCATACTACTCTTTGTAAGGTACCCGATGAAGAGAGTGTAAAAGCTGGAGAGGGTCTGACATGTGAGGAGGACGCTCCGGAATGAAGAGGCTTGAAGATGTGAGAGAGTGTGGTCCTTTCAGGAACCTCTAAGGAGTCCTCAGGGCTGGAGGGCAGGAGGGGAGGGGTGGGGAGGGGAGGGGACAGAGAGGCCGATTGAAATAGAAGAGGAAGCATTACCCTGTGCAAGGATGATGGGCAATTTTGTGAAACAGTTCCTTTTTTTTAATTTTCCAGGTGAAACAGTGCTTCCTTGGGCAGACTTCCCCGCTCTCGTAGTCTAGATGAAGGATCCTGCCATCTGCTCCCACGGTTACTTCTACCTTAAAACTTCTCACCCTTTGCTATAATTACTGATTTAACTATTTTTACCACCTACTATAAATAAGCTTTGTGAGCAGAAGATTGAGTCTCTCTAGGCCACTGTTTTATTGCCGAAGCTCAGCCTTGGGCCTGCCACAAAGAAGGTGCCCCAGACTGGCTGGTGTATGAAAATACAACTCACTTAGCGGTAGGCAGGGGCTGGCCAGCAAGCATGGATGTTATGCAAATATAAAAAGGGAAGCCTTGGAGAAACTGAAGGACTGTGCCGTATTTTAAAGAGCTATCTCTGGCCGCTGGGTCAAGAATGGACTGAGCGGAACAGACTAAAGGCAGGGAGACAGTTAGGGGGCTGCCTCGGTGGCCCAGACTTGCAGTCCTACAGCAAGGAGGTGGAAATGATGAGATAACCATTAGCAGTTAAGTAACACGTCGCTGAATTCATGAGAGATTTGCATAAGAAGACCAAGGCAGAGCCTGGGAACACATCAGCATTTACGAGATGCTGGGAAAGAAGAGTCCACAAAGGGGACCAAAAGGAGAAGATTTCAGAGAAAAAGGAAGGACAGGTGAGCGGGGTGTCAGAACCGCTAAAGGAGAAAAGAATTGCAGGAGAAGGATGTGGTCAACAAGATCCCACTCAGGCAAGAACTGAAGTTAAGATTCCCTTGAGAGTGGGAGTAAGGGGTCACATGTGACACCGAGAGACAGTCTGCCCGCAGAGGAAGCAGAGGCCGATGGCAGCGGGCTGAGCCAGAGCTGGGGACTAGGAGTGCAGGAGACAATGTCTGAAGAAATCCGTTTTCTAGGAGCTTCAGTGCAAAGAAAGGGAGAGGCTCGGTGACAAGGAAGTGAAGTGAAAGTTGCTCAGCCGTGTCCGACTCTTTCGACCCCATGGACTATATAGGCCAGGGAATTCTGCAGGCCAGAATACTGGAGTCAGCAGCCTTTCCTTTCTCCAGGGGATCTTCCCAACCCAGGGATCGAACCCAGGTCTCCCACATTGCAGGCCGATTCTTTACCAGCTGAGCCCCCAGGGAAGCCCAGGTGACAAAGAAGGGAATGCGCAATCCAGGGGGCTTGTTGACTCTGCTGTTTTGTGACTAAATACAATTGAGCCTGTAAATAACGTGGGGATGAGGTGCCAACATCAAGGGAGAGAGCAAATATCTTGGGAAGGAAGACATATTAATATTTGATGCAGTGAGGTCTCCGAGGAACTGGAAGTCTAAGCAGGGCAGTTGGAGACTGTAAGTATCAATGAAAAGGGACGGTGGAGGCTTTGGGTGCTGACCTTGTGGGAATGAAGACGAAGGGAATGTCTCTTCTAGGGGGAAGCCAGGATATATGGAAAGAGAGAAAGGGAATGAGAGGAGGGGAGGGGGGAGAGGAAGACAGAGGAAAGGGAAGACAAGTGAATTTCTCTCTTGTCAATCACAGAAATCCTTCTTCCAAAAGGAGGTGCAAATGAAGGGCTGATGGAAGCATCAGAAATCTTCCGCCATATGGCTTTCCCTGGGATATGCAGAAGAAATCCCCTCCCCACTCCTGAAATAGGAAGCAAATACCCTCAGGGCAGTTCTCCAGCCCTCAACCTAGTTAAGGCCACCGGAGGAGGCTAACGGAGAAGTCTGGTACAGGTCACTTTCCAAGATTGAGTCAGAGCTTCACAGAAGAGGGTGGTGGCTCCTGGAGGGAGGTTCTGCTCCATTCACTTGAACAGACATGGAGAGACTATGCCCATTGCTGAATGTGTGGCCCTTAGAGCAAGCCCACTGAACCCTATCAAGACCCAAAGATCCATACTCATAATCTACCCGCAAGCTATGCATGAGACCTGATCGCCGAATAACTTCCCATCCCAAACACATAAAACGGTTATGATTCTCAGCACATTTTTGCAAACCATTCGATTTCACTTGGAACAGACTGCTGTCAGGAGGAACATTTTCCAGGTGGAGAGCTCCCCTTTTGTCTCACCCTTGGCAGCCCTTCATGATGCTCTCCGCACAGCTGCCTCCTTATGCTGTGAACCTTTTGTCCCTCTAACCTCTTTCCTGGGCTAATGGAGCCCCTTGCTGCAGCAAATCATTCCGTGAGCCCATGTTATGTCTCCTCTTCTCAGGATTTGCTCCACGGGTATAATTGGCTGCCTTGAGCTCCCTTCTGTCCATAACGCCATAGATCTTGCAGGCAGAGATGGATCCCCGGTGAACCAGAAGAGGCGGATGCTTTCAGGAAGGCATTAAGATATGCGTATTTTATTTTAACACCCTGTGGGTATATAGGGCCGCCAAAGTTCCTGTCTTCCTAAACAGTCTTCTTAGCCAAATAGTCAAAACTTAAATAATGCCTTGCATAGGTTACATCTAAAAAAAAAAAAAAAAAAAATCAAAGGCCACTTAGAAGCAAACAGGTCAAAATCTCCCCTCCCTCTTACCCCCTTCTTTGAGTGATGGATGAAGTCCATGCTTCTGTTGCAGAACACAAACTCAATTAAAATACTTCCTATACATTGCTGCTGGAATCACTCTTGAATGTTCCCATCCTATAAACATATCATATTATAATATTAATGTGGAACCTGCTCAGTTTATTGCCTCACTCCCTTCACAGCTCATTGACTAACCAGATGCCAAGCATCCATCCCCTTGACTGTGTGTGTGTGTGTGTGTGTGTGTGTGTGTGTGTGTGTATTTCATCATGAAGGATGCATAATCCATCCCATCCAACATTCCTCGTTGCGGTTTTTCCTATCAATTGTTTCCTTATGGTTCACAGCATATGGACAGTTGATTCTGTCATCAATCCTCAGTGGGCCATTTGTGTCCTTGATAATAATAACAGCATTAATGGATGTGTTCCCATTTCAGGATACATCATTATCTTGAGCTAATTTAATTAAACTGCGCTACAGCCTTGTATCCTGGCTTCCTCTTTTCCATCATGCTGTTCTCCCACACCCCCAAAGAATGTGCTCCTGAGCCAAGGAGGCTCATTTTTTTTACCCCTGAGAAGCCTGGAGGGTCCTTGGGTGAGAGTTCAAGGAGAGCAGGATTGGTTAATGGGAGGGGGTTCCTAGGGGAAGACAGGAAAAGACTGTGGACTAAAGATGGCTTTTGTCAAGAGTTCCATGGTCTCGTAAAATGAGCACAGAGATTGAAACCACGGCACTGCCACCTACAAGCTTTCTGAACTTGGAAAATTTTGCTTCTTTTGCTTTTAATGTCCTCATCTATAAAAGGGGCACACGGAGTAGGCTTCTTTTACGACTCTTCCGGAGAATTAATAAAACAATAGACATGTCCCTAGCACATGGGTTGGTACTCCATTAATATTAGTTCCTTCAATTTCTTCTTGTTTTTCAACTCGAGTTTCTGCAGTGGCTGCTGTTAATATATATCGCAGGTGTGTGCTGCTCTAACAAAAGGCGTGCTTCTAAATAAAGGGTGTAAATTAGGTTGGAGACACGAGTCATAGTTTAAATGTGGTGCAGAGTACACTTTTTAAAGTTCTCTTGTACTGCATTCTTTTGTAAAGCAAAATCTACCCCCACCCCCGCCCTTAATGAGTGTGCATTAAGAAATAGATTGCCATTCAAGGGCTTCTCTATACCTAAGCTACAGGCTTCCTCTGCTATGTGGTCACTGAAATAATAAAAATGTCACTGAGTAACATTGTCTACTGAGAGTTTACCATTTATCTTGTGCTAGTGATCCTCACATCCTCTGTAAAACAGAGGCCATATTATCACCTGTTACAGAGGTGGAAATTGAGACGTAAAAAGGTTATACAACATGCTCAAGTTCACATAGTGAGCGGCAAGCACAGATTTAGATACAGATGGTCTGAATTTCCTGAGTCAGAGGAAGGGGTTCACTCTAATGGGAACCGAACTGAAAGCCTTGAAAAATCTACCCTCCCCTAACCAAGACTGCTTAAGAACCCACGCGGTACTCTCCGTACTTCCTTTGATTGTCGGTACAGTTAAGACGGGACTGTGGCTGAAGTCCGCCATCTGACTCCTCACCCTGTCAGAGGTACGAGATGGATGGAATTCTAGATCTCATTCGAAAACAGCTTAATTCCTTGAGGTCTTCCTCAAGACCCACAGAGAACAGCACCTGGCAGCAGCTGACCCTGGAGTGTGGAGCTTCTTCAAAGGGAAAGAGGTGCCAGCCACACGGGAAGCATGACCCCAGCTGCTATGGTCTTCAGAACAAGCAGATGACTCCTCCTTACCCTAAGCCTTTTGGATAAAATAAAAGACCCCAGATTCTTGGCAAGGAATCAAACAATTTTTTTAAAAGAATCATCAAAAGGAGGAGAGCAGAAGGGGTAGGAAGGATCTTCAAGGTTTGAAGAATGGCTCAAGCTTGAGTTACGCTTTGCCAACTATGTCTTCAAATCCTGCTTCTGCCACTGGTCTTTTCCCAGGAAAACAGACAGATAAAGGTGGGACTATGAGGGGAAGTCTTCCCTCCGGGGCCCAAATAGAGGGAAAGCTCTATGATACCCACACCCCCTAGGAATTTCAGCTTTCCCATTAGTCGTTTATTTACTCAGGTAGGTGGTTTAACTTCACTGATGACCAAGAATTTGAAAGTTGATTGAGGACTAGACTCTGTATCCTCTCCTGGGGTCCCTTAAGTCACTAAAGTGGGTTCTCCAGACATTTATAATGCTGTGCAACCTAGTAACTCTTTGCAACTCCCTTGGTTCCATAATGCCCTGGGGTCTGCTCTTCTTTAAAAATGATGGTCATGTCGTTTGAAGCAGAGAGTAGGGATGTGTCACTTTGAGTGACAAGAAAAATAAAGAGACCTCTGCTCTTTGGATGGATCCTAGTGTAAATGACTTTATAAAGACAAAACCCATCTACTCTTTTTTTTTGGTGGGGGGTTAAATTTGTGGTAACAGGGATATACTTAAAAAGATGAATTTCTAAGAACCATGCTGACTAGCTAGGTGAATTTGGATGTGTTCTAGTTTCTGTTTCCAGATGGGATGCAAGTATGTTGATCTGACCTATCAAGGTGTCCATGGTAGTTAAGAGAAATGAAAACCAAGACTGGCGCTTGTACAACACTGGAGGTGAGAGCGTTTTAAAATTCTGCACCCAGACATTCTCTCCTGTCCAGTCCTACTGAAAGTATCCAGCGTGACATTCGGTGCAGAATAAGCAAAAATCAGACTCCTGACTTCTGCCCCAGAGCCCAGCTGCTCTTACTGCCGTCACGGCCGCAGGGCATTGAGAAGCCCTTTAGGCAGCAGTGATTGCCTGCAGTCTCCAGGCAGGGCCCTACTGGCAACACCATCAGGAAGTGCGAGAAACTACCCACCTCATGGAGCGAGTTTTGACCACTACGAAGCACGTGAGAGAGACACGTGAATTTCCAAGGCCTTTCAGAAAGGCTGCCAGAGACCCAGCCATGATGGCACTTGTTACAAAGCTGAGACCAGTTCAGCAGCGCCTCCCTGCACGCTTGCCCTTCCTCCTTCACTGTCTCAGTTCCTTTGTCTCCACTACCCTTCAAATGCACCCCTTAACAAAGAGCTCTTAAGTGCCTTAGCAGCCCCCAGTATTCAGGGGACCCAGGCTAAAACAGATGACAAAAATTATATACAGTGTTCATCACCAACCCCGTTCCGGTCTATTCTAGTGCTGGGATGGAATCGATATTCCATGAAACAAACATAGGCTGTGTTCATGGAGTTTCTTCTTCCAAGTACATAACTACAAACTGAGATGAGTGCAGATGACACCACCCTTATGGCAGAAAGTGAAGAGGAGCTAAAAAGCCTCTTGATGAAAGGGAAAGAGGAGAGTGAAAAAGTTGGCTTAAAGCTCAACATTCGGAAAACGAAGATCATGGCATCTGGTCCCATCACTTTATGGCAAATAGATGGGGAAACAGTGGAAACAGTGTCAGACTTTATTTTTGGGGGGCTCCAAAATCGCTGCAGATGGTGATTGCAGCCATGAAATTAAAAGATGCTTACTCCTTGGAAGAAAAGTTATGACCAACCTAGATAGCATATTCAAAAGCAGAGACGTTACTTTGCCGACTAAGGTTCGTCTAGTCAAGGCTATGGTTTTTCCAGTAGTCATGTATGGATGTGAGAGTTGGCCTATAAAGAAAGCTGAGTGCCAGAGAATTGATGCTTTTGAAATGTGGTGTTGGAGAAGACTCTTGAGAGTCCCTTGGACTGCAAGGAGGTCCAACCAGTCTATTCTGAAGGAGATCAGCCCTGGGATTTCTTTGGAGAGAATGATGCTAAAGCTGAAACTCCAGTACTCTGGCCACCTCATGCGAAGAGTTGACTCATTGGAAAAGACTCTGACGCCGGGAGGGATTAGGGGCAGGAGGAGAAGGGGACGACCGAGGATGAGATGGCTGGATGGCATCATTGATTCCATGGATGTGAGTCTGAGTGAACTCCGGGAGTTGGTGATGGACAGGGAGGCCTGGCGTGCTGTGATTCATGGGGTTGCAGAGTCAGACACGACTGAGCGACTGAACTGAACTGAGATGAGTGCTCTGAAAAGCAACCCAGCTCTGGAGATTGCACAATAAAAGAGCTTGGTGTAGAATAAGGTCAGGGAAGGTGAGAGCTATCGATGAGCAAGAGTTAAGCAGGTGCAGTTTGATAGGGAGGAAAGGAAGGGAAAGTGTGTGCACATGTGTGTATGCACATGTGTCTGTGTGTGTCTGTGTGTGGAATGGAACAGTGATGTGACTGGCGTGTTTACAAAGGCTCTGTGGATGAACGCTCAGTGGCTGCCACCCAGAAAGCCATTTTAAAAGGATAAATGACCAGACCCCACCGTTGACCTGCTAAATCAGTGTCTTGACTAGCGCAGAGAGAGGCTTCTTCCTCTTGAACCTTGGCTGGGTTTGGAAAGCGCTCAATGAGACATGTGGGGCCTGCCCTGAATAAGGGAAGTTTTGCTCTCAGTGTGTCCTCTTCCTGCTTCCTGAGGCCACCACCTTTCTTGTGCTCATGCTCTATTGCCCTTCCCTTCAACAGCCCCTGTGCAGCCTGCATGCACGTGCACACACACACGCGCGTGCACACACACCCTCTGCTCATTTCTTTGCTTGTCGAGTTAGCCCCCCAGCCATGTTTCCTTCTGGCCCACTCTCTATAGCTGTGTCCCATGCGGAGGGCCTTTCTTGATCTCTTTCCCAGCAAAACTGACCTGACCCATTTGTAATCTTGCAGGCTCCTGCTAGCTGCTAATTAAGAAAGTTTTCTATAGCTACATACTGATTGCTGAACACACTTCCAAAGAATGGTAGTAACTTGCATGTTAGAATAGGGCCCTGTCTGGTGCCATAGTTTAGAAAGATATTTTCAATGTTATGTTTCATTTAGTATCTCCAGCAGAACTAACCATGCAGTATTACAAACACCAAAGAGATCACACATCATCCCTGACCAATGTTAGGTAGCAAACTTGCCACTCTCTCCCCAGGGAATATGTTTCTATCTCAATGGAAAGTTGAGCTTTGAGTTACATCTCATAAAGTGGGTGTGAAGATTAAATGAGCTAATGCCTTGAAAGCACTTGACATAGGGCCTACCACACAAGCCCACTCCAATATAACTACTACTGCTGCTGCTGCTGCTGCTGCTGCTGCTAAGTCGCTTCAGTCGTGTCTGACTCTGTGCGGCCCCATAGGCGGCAGCCTACCAGGCTCCGCCGTCCCTGGGATTCTCCAGGCAAGAACACTGGAGTGTGTTGCCATTTCCTTCTCCAATGCATGAAAGTGAAAAGTCAAAGTGAAGTTGCTCAGTCATGTCTGGCTCTTAGCAACCCCATGGACTGTAGCCTACCAGGCTCCTCTGTCCATGGGATTTTCCAGGCAAGAGTACTGGAGTGTTATTATTGGGCTTTTCTGTTGACTCAGATGGTAAAGAATCTGCCTGCAATGCAGGACTCCTAGCTTCCATCCCTGGGCCAGGAAGATCCCCTGGAGAAGGGAATGGCAACCCACTCCAGTGTTCTTGCCTGAGAAGCAAGTAAAATTTCACTTTCATTATTATTAGTATACCACATGGGCAACAAGCCTTAGAGACGGCCACTGGCAAATGCAGATTGAAATGTTTCTGTTGGAGGGAGTGGAGGGATGAGGAGGAAGAAATGGGAGCAAAGGGGCGCAGACTGAAAAGGTCTGGGCTCGCCCACGTGGCCTTCTTCAGAGTCCACAGGCCCAGCCAGGCCATTTTCCAGCCCCGCCAGAAGGAGTGAAAATTGAACTGTGATCTGGAGAGCTATCCGTTCTGACCATTAGTCAAACACCGGGAGCCAGTTAGATCTAATTGTCTTTGAAACATCCAAAGACCAGACACATTTTTGGAGGTCAGGCTGCGCTGCTGAAAAGAATACAGAAATACCTGGGATGAAAATAAAGGCATAATAGGTTCATACAGTTGGTCTGAAATTAGCTTTCGGGGTCTCCTTATGGTAGTTTCTTACTAATGTGAAATGTGATAAAGGCTTTGGCCACAATAAAGATGAATTACTTCTTTTTCCTAGAAAAATAAGGAAATTTTAGTAAACATCCCAGGTTTATCACTTAACTTTTCCCCAGCTTGTGGTAGGGGGAGGGGAGTGAAAGGGAGAGACAAGGAAGGAAAAGAGAGGCATACCCCCAGCCCAGCCCCCATTTTTAATATTCTAAGCTATTAGATTTCAATAGCCCACACTCGCCAGCAACGTGTGTCTCATTTCCCTGGATAGACCAAATAGGCAATAACAGCCTCTCGGTTAGAACACTAATGTTGTAATTTAGAACTTCCGTCAAGATGAAAGATCTTTGCTGGGATCCTCAGAGGACCCACAGCAACACTTCAACCCAGGCTCGGATAATGAAGTTTTCATTATTAAATAAAGATATTTTAGGAATGTCATAAACCATAAATCCACTCTCCTCTAGTGCCCAGCCACCTTGTTGTGTTTATTTCTAATGAAAGCCTATCATCTTTCCAAGGGCCCTAATGCCTCCAAACTTGGCATTTCTTGCCTCTCAACCCCCTAATCCCACTGGGATGCTCTGAAGTTGCCATGGTGACAGAAGAGCGTCCTCTCCCACTGTAGACCCATAGTGGCCGGGATGGAGGAGGTGAGTCCCTGTTCCCTCTCCTTGTTTGCTCCTTCCTCCCCACCTGGTCCTGCTGACCAGCTTGAGAGACTGACTCCAGGCAGTTTTATCTCACCTCAAGGAAATGCTAACATGCGCCATCAAGTCTGGCTGTTCTTGAAAATGATGGAGCAATCAATTTTTAATGTGAATTTAGTGTGGATGGAAGCATTAGATTGCCAGTCCCAGGGAAATGACTCATCTCTTTAGCCATTTGCCAAACATTGGGGTGCATTTCCTCCAACCTACCTGCCTTAACCTGTCTCTCGTGCCCACCTCAAGAGTCTCATGCCCATATTAGGAACCTGCCACCCCTGTTGATCATCTTCACAAAAGAGAAGCCTCTGTTTCCCAAACCCAAATGGCACTGAGAAGGCTCAGAAGGCAAAGGGATCTCGGACACATCATATCTCAGTGGATTGTACAAGTAAACGGAATCCAATTTCTGAAATTAGGAACTCATGTAGTTGACCCCTGGCCGCTATTGAACCACACCTGATGAGCCAGCTGTCTTAAAAATTTAGGAGAAATTTTCTAGTCTGTCACAGTAAAGAAGCTCTCCTTTACACATAACCAAATGTCTCTTAGCTGTAACTTAAGCCCGTATTCATAGGACATAAATGTCTTCTTATAATATGTCAGATTTTGCCCATAGAAGGGGAGTATTAATACCTAGACAGGGTATTAATTTCTATCCATATTGTTGTTTATACCCACAGTCCAAACTGAAGCAATAAGTACTATCAGATTAATCAAAGAAGAATCTGTAGATGTATTCAAAGACAAAGATCATGACCCCATGGCTCCCAAACATATCTCTGGAGCTTCTTCCATCACAGTGTGATTTGAACTTGGACAGAGTTAGCTCTAAGATATTCAAAAACAAGCAAGCAAAAATCTTGTTTTCATCTCCATCACTGAATGGGCTCTAGGAATAAAAACCAGTCCTTCTTGAAAACATCTGAGAATCCAATTAATGGATTCTGTATTTTCTTTTTAGGTCCATGTAGGAGTACACATCAGTTTGAGATATTTCCTGGGGAAGAGGGCACAACAGACCATCGCACCCCATCGGCACTTGAATTAATTGAAAATAAATTTCCCCTCCCTGCACTAAACAAATGAGGAGCTTTTTGTGTGATAACACTTACACCCATCTGTAATAGGTTGCTAAGATTCCACTAATTAAAAAAAAAATCTCATTTGAAGATAGTTAATGGTGTCTGCATTTCTACAAAGCGCTAGTCAGACTACATTTCCTTGAACTTCAGGGTCTGTGCTGATTACTACTCAATTAGTTTTGATTCAATTCACTGAAGAAAAATGTCCATTTCATTAGTGTGGAGAAATAACCATGGGATGCAAAATATAGTTCCCCGCGTTGCTATGGCAACCAGGATGACACAGCTGAGCTCGGAATGTTAATGCCTTCTCTGAGACTGTGTTTTTAAGTCAGCATGCAGCCATTAAGACTTGCTGGGTGGGGGTGGCCGCCTGGTGCCACATGGCTCCTAGCATTGGCAGCGGAAGTGTCCAAGGGACTCCCAAGAAGGCTGCTTTCTGCCACTCATCTCCCCGGCCCCTCCCCTGCGGGCAGGGCATGTGGGCAGCAGGATCCATCGATTGCTGCGTGGCATGTCTCCAGGGCCCTTTTGATGTGACATGCAAGCATCCAGCCGGAAAGCGAAAAATGCAGCCCGTCATCCGGACTTGTTTGTCTGTGTGTTGCCTGTTCTGTGAGTGCCTGTGACTCCTGAGGTGAGGGACTGACATCTGAGCTCTTCATTAACACGTTCCAGCCCGCCCAGGTTGGCCCATGCTGAGAGTAAGGTGAGGAGCTGGGAGGTTATCCACACGCAATGCAATAAATCTGGCCGCCGACCAAGGGGAGCTTGATTCCTACTCACACTCCCCAGGCCTGCATAAGCAAAGAACAGAGAAAAAGATTCTAGATTGCCGAAGCAAAAGAAATGGGTCTGTTTGTATGGGATAGGAGGCAAAAACCCCAGTGTCAGTTTTCAAGAATGATAGATGTGACCTTCAGTTCAGTTCAGTCGCTCAGCTGTATCTGACTCTTCATGACCCCGTGGACTGCAGCACGTCAGGCCTCCCTGTCCATCACCAACTCCCAGAGCTTGCTCAGACTCAGGTCCATCGAGCCGGTGATGCCATCCAAGCATCTCATCCCCTGTCATCCCCTTCTCCTCCTGCCTTCAATCACTGTGACCATTAGTAAGTGTGAATTAGGGCAAATGGGCTTCCTGGGTGGCTCAGACAGTAAAGAATCTGCCCACAATGCCAGAGACCTGGGTTTAATCCCTGGGTTGGGAAGATCCCCTGGAGGAGGGCACGGCTACTCACTCCAGTATTCTTGCCTGGAGAATCCCCATGGAGAGAAGAGCCTTGTGGGCTACAGTCCATGGGGTTGCAAAGAGACAGCCACGACTGAGCAGCTAAGTACAGTACAGGGCAGATAACCCAAATTACACGAGCACAAAAATTTTATTTGGGAGGCTGAATTTTCCAGGTTAAATGGATAATTACTTATATCTTCCGTTAGGCTCTGTCAACATAATCTTAGACTATCAATTAATAATGAATATCTGTGTCCTATGTTCAGGGTTGCTTATCTTAGGATACCCAGATTAAAGACAAGGGGCCAGACTCTCAAGGAACAGTTTAGTTGGTAGACAACACACAGACTCCTCATGCAAGCTACCATCTCCTGAGTGCCTGGCAGTGTACTGCATGCTGTATACGCTTTATTTTATTCAGTCCTCACAAAGGTGCTATGAGGAGGGTGTCAGCCCCCTTTCAGAACCAAGGGCACCAAGGTTCAGAAAAGTACCTGACTGGTCAGCTAGTAATTAAAGGAACTGGTTTCAAACACAAGTCCGTCTGGCTCCGCAATCAGTTTCAGCCCCCGTGCACACTGCCCCTGGTGTACACATGAATAGCCAAGTGGGAAGCCTTAGTGCCCAATGAGTGCCTGATTTGTCAAGAAAGCAGCAAAGTCTTGTGCATTTAATGAATTTAGCTTCGCTTTTTAAAAATTCAGCTTCAAATGAATGGGCAAAATCAGAGGGTCCCATCTCCTCCATTAACCAGATGTTCTAAACCCACTTCTGTAGACCACAGGGTGTGGCAGGAAGGCTACTGGGAGAGCTGCAAAGGCAAGGACCAGGCTCTTGTAACACAAAAGCAAGCACACCATTATCTCATCGTCAGAGTCCCAGTCTCCCCGCCCCCACACTAGCCCCTTGGGATCCTGTGTATCTGAGCTTCTTTATTTTGAGTCATCATCATGTCACCACTGGAAGCATTTATTAAGCTTCCACATGCCTAGAGTTCTGGTCACCCCATTTATTCTTGCTCCCTTGGCATGTTTGCCATTTTCACTGTCTGTTTGCAGCTGCTTGACATGATTTTATGTCATCTTTATACATCTTCAGATGTGGCATTCAAGACACTCAGAACTCAGAGTGGATCCCCAGCCTTCTCTCTGCTTGCTTGTAGCAACACCTCTGGGTCTCGGTGACAGCAGAGCTTGGTTCAGGAACGGACAGAACGGTTGCCTCTTCTGGACTGTACGACAGTCCAGAGCAGAATGCAGTGGCGCATGGGGTGGTTTCTAGTCTAAAATCATACTACAGATAAAACACGCAGTCTATAGGTTGGCTTTGTTGCTGGAGCAGCCTTCGCCAATTTCAAGGAAATCTGGTTCCCTCAGGATGTTAAACTCTGTTACTAGACAAAAGGAGAGAGGCAGTTTCTATGGTCAGTTCTGTTTTGGAGATGCTGGGTTAAACAAAGTTAATCAGGTTTCTTCACTGCAAGGATTCAGAGTTGTTAATAGGCTAATGTGCTGTAGAACCCTCCGTCCGAAAAGAGAGAGTAGGAGGAAGCATTATCTACAGAGTTTGGAGGGACTAGAGTTGTGACCACTCTGGAAACCCCCTGGAGGGGTCAATCTGCATACCTGCCTGAGGAAGTCTGGAGAACCGAACAGTCCACTGGGATTTTTTGCCTGAAGACTCCTAAGCTTCACGGGAGAAATGTTTAAGACTTTGGGACTGACATTTGAACCCAGGAAAAGGAAACTAAGGATACCAAAAAAGTAGTGGAAAAGATCGGCTTTCAAATTCCAGGAGGAGGGGCCCAGATGGGCTGGAAACTAGTCATCCTGAAGTAGGAGAGAGCTAAGTGGCTCCGACCCAGCCTAGTGCAATGCCTTTTGTTTCTAGAGAAACCTCTGTATAGAATTCGTACAGATATTTTGGAATACAAATGATAGAAAATTCTAATTAAACAGTTTTGAACAATATGCACATTAATCATCTCATAGAATAGGAAGCCCTGGCTCAAATCTTTAGAATCTTCGTGATTCTCTTAGCTCACACATCCAGTTTCCTGCACCCCACATTATCTGCACTGATTTTTCCCTCTCCATGGGAGTAGATCACTTAAGAAGGATAGGTGAGAGGTAGATTTGCTAAGTTCTTGAATGTCCCAATATACCATGTTTTACCCTCACAGTTGACTAATAGTTGGCTGCATCTAAGTTGGAAATCTAGATTGAAAAATGTTTTTCCTTAAAATATTGAAGTTATTTCTTTCTTGCCTGTTGATATACTGTGATGCTGTATAACCCAAAGCCAGTCTAATTTTTCCTTTCTGTATAATCTTTTTTTTCTTGCATTGGTTAATCTTTTCAAAAAAATTTATATATATAAATATATTATACAATAGTTATTATATATAATATATAATAGTTATATTATATTTATATATATCTAATATAAATATATATAAATCTGATATAATATCTTATATTTATATATAATATATGATATAATATAAAATTTATAATATAACATATCAGTTTCAGGTATACAGCATCATTATTCAATATTTGTGTATATTGTAAGATTATCACCTCAGTGAAATTAGTTAACACCCATCAGGACACAAAGGAATTTTTGTTCCTCGTGATGAGAACTTTTAAGATCTCCTTTCTCAGTGTCTTTCCGATATCTGAAATTTCAAATATTTAAAATATGAACTATAGTCACCATGCTGATGTGGTGCATCGCATTCCCCAGGACTTATTCCGTAACTACACGTCTGTACCTTCTGACCCCTTCACTCATCTGCCCTCCCTTTTCTCCCCACCTCTGGCATCAACCAGTCTGTGCTCTGTATATACGCATTTGGTTCTTCGTTTTCAATATCAGTGAGACCATATGGTATTTCTATTTCTCTGTCTGACTTACCTCACTTGGCATAATGCCCTCAAGTTCCATCCACATTATCCGCGTTGTCACAAAGTGTAGCTTTTCTATCTTTTCATGGCTGAAAAATATCCATTATATACACACATATAACATCCCATTGGGTATATATGTATTCCAGTATAACTGTGGTCAGTTGCTTCAGTCCAGCTCTTTGCAGTTGTATGGACTGTGGCCCACCAGGCTCCTCTGTCCATGGGATTCTCCAGGCAGAAATCTCAGAGTGGGTCGCCGTGCCCTCCTCACTCCAGTATTGTTCAGTCGCTCAGTCGTGTCTGACTCTTTGCGACCCCATGGACTGCAGCAGGCCAGGCTGCCCTATCCTTCACCATCTCCCAGAGATTCCTCAAACTCATGCCCATTGAGTCGACGATGCCATTCCAGTTATACACCCCAGTATAACTACATGTATATAATATTCCATGTATATATAACATTTTCTTTATTCATTCACCTATTTATAGGCACTTAGGTTGCTTCCATGTCTTGGCTACTGTGAATGAACATAGGGGTGCAATGAACATAGGGGTGCCTGTATTTCTTTGAAAGTTATTTCCTTCAGATAATTACCCAGAAGTGGAATTGATGGATCATATGGAAATTCTATTTCTAATTGTTTGAGGAATCTCCATAGTGTTTTCCACAGTGGCTGCCCCAATTCACATTCCTACCAGGAGTGTATCAGTGTTATTCTTGCCAGCAGTGGTTATTTTTGTCCTTTTGATAATAGTCATTCTAATAGATGTGAGGGAATCTTTAAGCTTAATCTTCTAAAATTTTGCGAATATGTATCTAAATTTGGGCTTCTTCAGGCCTCACTGATCCCTTTCAATCTGAAAAAAAATTCAATCTCTAGCTCTGTAAACTTTATTTTCTAGTGCATCTTTGATAATTTTCTCTCCTTGGTTTTCTATATTATCTCCTCCTGAAATTCTTTTTAATGCCTAGAACTCCTGGATCAATTCCTTATGTCACCTGTATTTTCTTACATTTTTCTCTTTCCCGCCCTAATTGCTCTGAATTCTGGGAGATGTCTTCAGCGTACCTTCCCACTGTCCTACTGATATTTTTCCTTTTACTCAATCTTGTCAGTTGCATTTCTGAGGGCAGCACTGTCCGCTGCTCTAATAAATAAACCCCAGTGTCTTGTAAAGCATGGGAAATACAGTCACTGAAGCTGTATTAACCTTGTGTGGTGACAGATGATAATTGGATCTATGTTGGTGATCATTTCATAGGCATGTAAATGTCAAATCACTATTCAGTGCTCCTTAAACTAATATAACATTGTACATCAATTGTACTTCTACTGAAATAAGTAAACAGCCACCAAACGTCAGGGGCTTACCACAATAAACATTTTCTTCATTCATGTCCCTTTTTAAACACAGGCGCTCCCTGTTCATCAGGCAGTTCCTCCACATAGGAAGATTTGAGGATCTTGATCCCTTCCTTAGTCAGGCTCACGCATTGTATACAGCAAAGAAGAAGGGGCAAAAGCAAGGGCAGCTGATTCTCTACAGGTTTGACGTGCAAGCGTCACACTGCACTTCTTATATTCCATTGGTGAAATAGTCAGCTGCTGTCACCTAGGTGCAATTTGAAGAAAACCACAAAATGTAGTTCCTAGTTCAACAGCGGCTTCCCTCAATAAGTGCCTGTTTTGGAAGGAGCAGTTTTGCACTTAGCTGATGACCATTAGGAATCTTTTTTGCAACAATCATATTTTTTTATTTCCATGAGATCAATCGTACCTCCTAATTGTTCCTTTCATAGAACACAGCTTTGCCTTCTGTTCACTGTTTTTCCTGTGGGATCTGCTATTCTTTATTATTTTGGCTGTTCTCACTTATTTTCTTGTTTCCTTCTTGCTCTGGCAATCACTGTTGAGTTTTTACATTAAAGGATTGAGTAGAAGGCTGATTACCATCTAAATAGATGGATTTCACTTACTGCAAGTCTGCAGGCATTGTTCTTTCAGCATGCCTCTTTCTTGACAGGCTGACCTTTGTTCATGGGTCAACTTTTCCACCAGCGGGCCCACTTTGGGCTCTGTGGAGTTAGGATGGAAGAGTCAGCAGACACAGAGGACAGACTTGTGGTTGCCAAGGGGGCGGGTGGAGAGGGGTAGACTGGGAGTTTGGAACTGTCAGATGCAAACTATTAAATAGAGGATGGATAAACAACAAAGTCCTACTGAATAGCACAGGAAACGATATACAGTATCCTGAGATAAACCATCCTGGAAAAGACAGTCTCTACACTGGGCCACCCCTCCCAATTTTCTTGGCTGCCCCAGAAAGTTCATCTTTAGAGAAGAAAATCTAGATATTTCCCTAGGGAGTAATATCAGTTTGCCTGTCACTCTGTGAATAGGAAAGAGGATCAACAAGGACCTACTGCAAAGCACAAGGAACTCTGTTCAGTACTCTGTAATAACCAGTGTGGGGAAAGAATCTGAGAAAGAACAGATACATGTATGAAAGTGAAAGTCACTCAGTCGTGTCCGACTCTTTGCTACCCCATGGACTATAGAGTCCATGGTATTCTCTAGGCCAGAATACTGGAGTGGGTAGCCTTTCCCTTCTCCAGGAGAGCTTCCCAACCCAGGGATCAGACCCAGGTCTCCCACATTGCAGGTGGATTCTTTACCAGCTGAGCCACAAGGGAACCCCAAGAACACTTGAGTGGGTAACCTATTGCTTCTCCAGTGGATCTTCCTGACCCAGGAATTGAACCGGGGTCTCCTACATTACAGGCAGATTCCTTACCAACTGAGCTATCAGGGAAGCCTAGATATACGTATGTGAAGTGAAAGTCACTCAGTTATGTCTGACTCTTCGTGACCCGATGGACTGTAGCCCGCCAGGCTCCTCTGTCCATGGAATTCTCCAGGCAAGAAGACTAGAGTGGGTTGCCATTCCCTTCTCCAAGATACATGTGTGAAGTTAAAGTGAAAGTGAAGTCGCTCAGTCATGTCCGACTCTTAGCGATCCCATGGACTGCCGCCTACCAGGCTCCTCGTCCATGGAGGTTTCCAGGCAGGAGTAGCGGAGTGGATCACCAGTGCCTTCTCCGTGTAAAGCAACTAGACCCCAATAAATTAAAACAAACAACAAAAAAAGAGCTGACCTTTATTTTAGTAGGGTTGTTGGATCCTTCAGAATTTATAAATGGGAAAAATTAAAATAGTCTTCCATACAATACACCTCAATTAGTGGGAACAATATCTCTTTTTGCATCTACTCCAATTTTCCAGGTTCCCTTTTAATTATGATCTCCTCTGTTTAAGTTGTCAGCCTACACTTGCGCACGCGAGTTCAGTCACTCAGTCGTGCTCAACTCTGTGACACATGGGCTGTAGCCCATCAGGCTTCTCTCTCCATGGCATTTTCAAGGCAAGAATTCTAGAGTGGGTTGCCATTTCCTCCTCCAGGAGAGCTTCCTGATCCAGGGATCGAACCTGCATTTCCTGAGCTCCTGCATTGGCAGGCAGATTCTTTATCAATGAGCCATCTGGGAAGTCCATCAGTCACCACTACATATTATATACATGCAGACTTTTTGAGTCGTGACTTGGAAGGATTCAGAAAGCCACAAGACAAATGAGGAAGTATTATAAAAGGGAAGTCGTGAATGGAGGTAATTTAGTAACTGTAATTATTTCCTTGGTAGCTCAGACAATAAAGAATTTGCCTGCAATGGAGGAGACCCACGTCCAATCCCTGGGTCAGTAAGATCCCCTAGAGAAGGGAATGGTTACCCACTCTAGTATTCTTGTCTGGAGAATTCCATGTACAGAGGAGCCTGGCAGGCTACAGTCCATGGAGTCTCAAAAGAGTCAGACACAACTGAGCAATGAATGTTTTCCAGTAACTGTAATTAAGCACATATTAGGTTCAGCATTAGGATAATCTGTTCACTATTTCTTCAGACACTGAACCAAGATCTTGGCTTCCACTGGAAAAAGAGAAATTCAAATTAGTGTGGAAAGCAATATCAAATTTTAAATTTTCATTATTATTTTTATTATTATAAATGTGACCTTCTCCTAAACAAGGTGGTAGAAGAGAAGGGATTATTGCCACCAGTAATCTTGGATTGTAATCCATACTCCTGGGTCTTGTGTTTGAAGCTTTCCCAGTTTTCTGAAGACTTCAGAAATTTGAGCAAAATCCCTTGCCTACAGTGTTTGCATAACAAACTGATTTACAATACTTCATTTAAAAAGATCACTTGGAGACCTCCAAGTGTCTCAGAGTAAAAAGTATTTATAAGTCTGTTTAGAAGGATATTGTTTTTCCCCCCTCCATCAAATTATGATTTGAATGGTTTTCTACTTCAGCTCTTATAAATAAATACCAGGTTTTCATTTCAGATTATTGCTCTGTTGCAAGCATCGTATAAATGAAACAAATTATTTAAATAATTTTTTTAATTTTCACAGTCTTTGTTTCAAGTGGTTAGTACCCCCACTTCCTACTCAGTCCTATATATTCTGTGACGCTGATTTATTACTTCTATTGAAGTTCATTTTTTTTTACAGTAATCTAACTTCTAAATGTTTGCACTGGTATTAAGAAGTCCTCACATTCGTTTCTCATCACTGATGCAAATCCTAGGATCACTAATGCTCTGAAAGCCAAAAATCAACTCAGTAAGCAACACTCAACATAGAACTTGAAAACCATAATCACAAGAGAGATAAACTCTTCGATATGGGATTCAAGTTTTAGCTATGAAGAATTTGAAACTTTATGAAATGATGAACGTCAAGATTTGAAATGTTGAGACTTCGGTGGTGGTCCAGTACTTGGGTATTCACCTGCCAATGCAGGGTACACGGGTTCTGTCCCTATCTGGGAGGATCCCAGATGCCACAGAGCAGCTAAGCTAAGCCCATGTGCCGCAGCTACTGAGCCTGCAGGCTGCAGCTACTGAAGTCCGCACACGTATAGCCCGTGCTCCACAGCAAGAGAAGCCACTGCAATGAGAAGACCAAGCACCACACCTGGAGAGGAGACCCTGCTCCCCACTAGAGAAAGCCCTTGTGCAGCAATGAATGCCCAGGGCAGTCAAAAACAAATAATCTTAAAAAAACAAAAGATTGGAAATGTTTTTCTAGTCTTAAACATAACAGTTGTTGTTCAGTTGCTCGGTTGGGTCCGACCCTTCGCGACCTCATGGACTGCAGCACACCAGGCTTCCCTGTCCTTCACCATCTCCCAGTTTTCTCAAATTCATGTCCCTTGAGTTGGTGATGCCATCCAACCATCTCATCCTCTGTTGTCCCCTTCTCCTCCCGCCTTCAATCTTTCCCAGCATCGCAGTCTTTTCCAATGAGCTGACTCTTCATGTCAGGTGGCCAAAGTATTGGAACTTCAGCTTCAGCATCATCCTTCCAGTGAAAATTCAGGCTTGATTTCCTTTAGGATTGACTCGTTTGATCTCCTTGCTGTTCAATAACTAAATCACTTTGCTATCCACCTGAAACTAACACAACATTGTTACTCAACTCTACTTTGATGTAAGATAAATATGTATTTGAAAGTACAAAAAAAAGTAGGTAAGAAATACAGAAATTTTTAAAAGCTCTTGCCTATATTTAGCCAAGACAAATATAGGTAGATATGAAATTATAAAATCTTCAAAATAGCAAGAAGAAAAAAGGAAAAGAGAGGATGAAGGAGCCTGGCATAGAATCCTGCAAATAAATCTTGGATTAACCTTTGTTTCAGCAATTACTCTCCGCATGGCCCTCCTTGCTTACCAACACAGAGCTGCAAACATGTCCAGGTTCTGACTGGCAGGCCAAGCTCACCTGCGCTGCAGCCTCGTCCAACAGATGATCAAGTGTGAACAGCTTCCCCCACTGGCTCAGCAGTTAACGTGCTTCCACCCATTCCGTGTGCTGGGCTGAAGTCTCTCAGCTGGTGAAGCAAGCAGCTAGCACCACCTTACTTTTGCTATTCACTGTTTTTATACTTCCAAGCTGTAATTTTGATGAGATCTTATGAGGGGAAAGGTCTCAGTTTGCCATCATAAGCAAGATGAGAAAAAAACTCATAAATGTCCCTTGGACCAAGTTTATGGGAAAGGAGGGCTATAAAAAAAAAAAAATTTTAAAGCAGCGGCTGACAGGACTTTAAAAGAACTTTGGTCAGCTTTTGGCAAAAATTGTCTCTCCATTTTCATGGCCTGGTCGATATGTTTATGTATTCTTTCACTATTTTCATACGTTGAGAGTTTATTCTCTACCACAGGCTGTGCCAGGTAGCAGGACAAGACCATAAACAACATGGCCTTCCCGCACGTCTCTTTAAAAACCTTAGAACTTGTGGGCGGAACTAGTATTTGAAACTTAAAATTTGGATTTATTTTTCACTATTAGAAGAAGTCCAGGGCATTATGGAAGCACTTGAACAAGGCACTGCTGAGAGATGAGGCTGAATTGGCCAGGTCAGTGCACGAGGTAGGTGGCAGGATGTCCCAAATGAGAGCAACAGTGTGTCAGAAGTGGCCCCCGCCTGCACTTATGAATAGCGTCACGTGTGACTGTTGTCTGTGCATGGGATGTCCTCCCGCCCACCACCCCCAGTTCACCAAGTGTGACAAAACCTCCAGTTTAAGCATTCCTCCGCTCTTGAAAGGGCTCATGGAAAGTTCCCCACAGACCCAGGCATCTTCCTCCATTGTCCGTTACAGCTTGTATGGTCCACGCTTGCAACAATGGACGCGCTCTGGAACATGTCTGGCTCTCTCCCTGTGTCCGCCAGTCTAACCACTCTGCCAGTCGAAACTCCTTGAAGCCGGGAGCTGTGTCTTATTCACTTTACCTGCCCGTGTGACCCGCAAGTGCTAGGTCCTCAGTTGAGACATGCTGAATGAAGCGGCAGTATTGTGCCCTCAGCTGTACACAACCTTGATGTGACTTTTTCAGAGGTTGACGCTTGAATGACAAATGTACATATTCGCTTCTATCAGAACTTGGTCGAGGCACTTATGAAAGACAGGTCTATGGACAACTTTCCCTAAACGGCTGCTACCTATAGTAACACAGGTATAAGAAATTCTGAGACCATGAATTAGCAGGCATCAGACAACTGTTTATTAGGATAACTATGATCCTATCAGATTTACCTCACCTGTTTACCTTACCCCTGCAGGTTTACTGGACATCTGAGAAAGAATAAACTCTCTCCAGATGTATATAAGTCCTGTGCCAATGATGTAAATTTCCTTTAGATGGGACCAAGGAAGCCGGAGAATGAGAACTGAGATTGCTTCAATCACAGAAGACAAAATTACAGGTTCTTCTCCCTCTATGTCAGTGAGTTCATAAAATATCATTTTGTTCATAAAAATTGCTTTTGCTACAATGAGTATACGTGATGTTATGATGATCCATGTCAGATGGAGGCTTGGAATAAGTGAAGCAAGATGTAAGATCCGCTGCAGGGAATAATGGGTAAGAGCCCTCTCACACATCACTCAAGCACTAAAGAAAGATTGCATATTTACAGGGAAGTGTGAGAACATCGCCTCCTGAGTATTAAAGAGAGCACAAGTACAGCCAAGGCAGAAAACAGCCGAGCGCAAAAAGCAACACAGAACCAAAGGGCAACCAAGCAAATGGGGCTGTAACTTGAAATGACTTCATAGACACCGGGAGACCCTGCTCTCCTGTGGCAATGCTTGCTTCATAATCACTGCTCACTTGTTTGATATTCAGACCTGTATCTTAAACACACAGAGAAAACGGAGAGCCACCAGAAATTCCACTATACTTAGTTTAATATTTGCTCTTTTCTGCTAATTTTTAATTTGGGTAGATTATGCACACATGCATGCTAAGTCGCTTCAGTCGTGTCCGACTCTGTGTGACCCACCAGGCTCCTCTGTCCACAGGACTCTTAGGCAAGAATACTGGAGTGCGTTGCCATTTCCTTCTCTGTAGGTAGATTATGTGCATCTGTAAAATTCTGAACCCTTCATTTAATCACCAAGACTGAATAATCATTAAAATTCCGCAGCTGAAAATAATCCCTATTATTAAGGTGACTTTGCACCCTGGTTTGCTTGGGACACTCCCAAATTTTATCTAATGTCCCAGATCCTGCACAATTTAACATGCATCCTAGATTTCTCTTTTTTTTAATTAACAAAGCAGTAAGATAAACTAAGACAAGTTTGGCAATTTCCGCTTTGTACCTCTAGCTTCTGCCAGGGTCTTATCAAACACAGAGTTGGTTCATAGTAGTTAGTATAGTATGTATGCAGTTCTGTAGGTAGTGAGTATATAGCATGTAGGGCTTCGATTGACATATGGTTAAATCCGAAAGATGACAGGTGATAACCAAACCGACTTTTCCTTTCAAAACATATAACGGACACCTTTCTTTCGAGAACAGCATGTACTCCCTGATAAAACAAAACACTGGAGTGGGTTGCCATTTCCTTCTCCAGTGCATGAAAGTGAAAAGTGAAAGTGAAGTCGCTCAGTCGTGTCCGACTCTTAGCAACCCCATGGACTGCAGCCCACCAAGCTCCTCCATCCATGGGATTTTCCAGGCAAGAGTACTGGAGTGGGGTGCCATTGCCTTCTCTGATTAAGTGGCTGCTGCTGCTGCTGCTGCTGCTGCTGAATCACTTCAGTCGTGTCCGACTCTGTGAGACCCCATAGACGGCAGCCCACCAGACTCCCCGTCCCTGGGATTCTCCAGGCAAGAACACTGGAGTGGGTTGCCATTGCCTTCTCCAATGCAGGGACAGCTAACCCTCTGGTCTGCCTGTGCTGGGAAAGTGTTCGGTGTTGCTGTCCTGCTGGCCGGAGTGCATATCCGCAGCCAGCTGCGCTGCGATCAGGACCATGGCCAGTACCGCAGCCTCCACAATGCAGGATGCTACCAGGCCACCGGTCAGTAGGAATCGTCAGGGATGATCGGTTTGGAACAGATGAAATATGTGCAGGGAATACAGACTTGACTGCCCTACCAGAGATCACAGAAAGAATAGCCTGAATATGTTTGCAGTGGAACTCATTATTTATTGTATGGTATAAACCTACAATTATGTATTTACTTTATTGTTTAGTAAGGTTTGGTTTTATTTTGTCTCTTCCAAGGCAATGATCTCAAACAAGTAAATGTCTAATGAAATATTTAATGCTGAATTTCCATTTCTTAAGAAACTTGGTGATGAAATGTCAGTTGCACAAAATTTTGGTTTACATTTATCATCTACCTGACATTGCCAGACGGCACACATACTTTGAAGCTGGAAAAGTTAGGAATTATTTTAAAGAGACTATTTCCAAAAGGGTCAATATAACAAGTACAGCTGCAGAAGGTTCATTTACAACACTGGGAAGTATGACTTATCATTGGGATCAAATGAGTATTTTTCTAAATTAATTTCACTCTTTATTCCAAGTTTCTCCTGTATATGTGAGAAAGTGAAATTATAGCTATTAAAACTATTGGCTCCATTAGCTAGAGAACTTCACTAAGAGTTAGACGGCATCAGTTCTGCATTAGTTTCATGAGATTCTTCAAATAGAAATTCATTTAAATCCAGTAATGTCTTTTAAATTCAACACATGAAATCAAGCTAAAACATTTAGAAGTTCATTTTGTCTTGATAAAACATTTTAACGTTCTCATAAATGCTATTAAGATATGGATAAAAAGCTCAACCTTGAAGATAAAGTTACTTGTATTTGCAGTGATAGTATGATACAAATCTTGGTAGAGCCCAATATTGTGGTAAAAACCATGTTCCAACTAAATCAAGAAACTTGTGTTGCAGGTTTGGAATAGGAATTCTGATTGGAATAGGTTGTAGTGCACGTATTATTCATGAATGTGCCCAAACAAGCTTTGATAATCTACTTGTCAAAATAGAGGCTGCATTTAAAGTCAGCCAAATTCTTAACTTTTGTGACAAAATTCATGCTGCATTTATTTAAAACTGTTTCAGTTGTGGCAGTGCATGCTTTTTCTCTTCACTGTCTGTCACCACCAGATTTTAGAAATGTTTTAATTTTAAAGAACTACTTTGTAGCTCCATCTAAGTATCTGACAATGATACCGAACCTTATTGTAAAGCAGTCCTCTAAATTTAGGTTGCCTTTTGTTTGAAAGAAGTTGTAAATCTTTAATCAGATATCCAACTGATGGAACACCAAACAACTTCAGCTTTTGAAATGTGCAGCAAATGATAATTATTGAAAGAAAATCTTGAAACCAGAAAGATGAGTTGTAACTTCATAAAAGCCAAGGAAGAAATGGATAAGCTAAATGATAAGAGACGAAAAGCATAAAATATTAAACTTTGAAGCTCTGTAATTGTACTTTGGAATATCTCCACCTCTAGGGAAAACCTTCTAATGGAGATCCCTTGGATTCTTTTTTAATGAAATATTCTATACTGAGTGGGACTATATTGAGATAGCCTTCAAACGCTGCAGATAATGTCTTGATAAGTTATACCTTGCAAACCTATCTTTTGAAGCAATGGAGGAAAAAGACAGAGCATGCAAAAATATTTGGCATAAAATATTTATACATTTACATATTTAAAAAGAGAATTAAGAATATCTTTCATCCAGCAGAATTCACTCCAAGCTTACCAGATAGATACATGAATATCTAAGGTACTTTTGTGACTAAAAATTGCATGATCTACAAAAGGAAGTCAATGGAAGTTATGAACAATTTTAAATTTGTCAGTCGTAAAATGTAGCTTTGAAGGATACTGCAATCAGTTTTATCTAAAAAATTATTAATAAGCCATATCCAAAATTATATTCTTCAGAAAAATACCTATGTCATAATATTAGAGACTGATACAACCAAAAAGTTAAATATGTAGAGATATACCAAGAATAATTATTTATTTATGCTGTTTCTAATATTTATATAGTCAATATAAAGAAGTTGCATTTTACTTTAATGTACATGATACACATAAATCTTATTTTTTAGAAATACTTCTATTTTTGAAAGTAATGATTGAGTAGAATTCATATCCATCCATATAATAAACCCATTTATATTGCAATAAATAGACATTTCAAAATGTTATATAATCTTAACTATTTTGGTACTTCCTTTTATCCTTTTGATTATATACTTACCTGAGGGAAAAGTCAAAGCTATGGTTCTTCCACTAGTCATGTATGGATGTGAGAGTTGGACTATAAAAAAAGCTGAACACCGAAGAATTGATGCTTTTGAACTGTGGTGTTGGAAAAGACTCTTAAGAGTCCCTTGGACTGCAAGGAAATCCAACCAGTCTATGCTAAAGGAAATCAGTCCTGAGTACTCATTGGAAGTACTGATGCTGAAGCTGAAACTCCAGTACTTTGGTCACCTGATGCGAAGAATCGACACATTGGAAAAGACCCTGATGCTGGGAAAGATTGAAGGCAGGAGGAGAAGGGGACGACAGAGGATGAGACAGTTGGATGGCATCACCGACGTGATGGACATGAGTTTGAGGAAGCTCCAGGAGTTGGTGATGGACAGGGAACCTGGCGTGCTGCAGTCCATGGGGTCGCAAAGAGTCGGACACCACTGAGTGACTGAACTGAACTGAGGGAAAAGTCTTATTTTCTAGGGACCAATTAGTAGAAAGCTCAGAAAATAAAACAGAGACACTAGCTGCAGCCTCTTCCTAGATTTTAGACCATAAATTCACAGAAGCATATACATTTCAAGTTAGAAAGGCACTAAAAAGATAATGCAACTCAGACTCAATAAGCATCTCCCATTATTGGATCTACATTGTATTCTTGGATCTACATTTTATCTATAATAATTCTCAACTCCCTCTAAACAGGAGATGTTAGAAACTAGAGGAAAGCCGCTTTCTCAGTCAAGAAGCCACGGTAACACATGTAAACTCACAGAGACTCTAGGTCTTTGCTCCAGGAGTAAGTACCTACTTCATAAAATGGACATTCGGTAGTCACACAGATTTTCCATAAAAACAAATTTTTTAAAATACAGTCATTTATAGACTACACAAATATTTTAATGTATTTCTAAATATGGTCTTTGAATGAAATATGTTGATTATAAAATTTGGAGTCTATGGGCATGCTAAACTTTCATGAAAACCTTCCTCTGTAGATGGACAAGGAAAGAGGTAAGATGGCAGGTAAGGGCTTGGCTCAAGTGAGAAGAAAATCTTGATTGGAAACTTAAAAATGATACCAATAGGACACATTTAAATTTTTATTAAATTCAGAAATAATAGCTTTTAAAACATGTTTATAAAATTTAGCAGTGAATATAAAAATAAGGGAGTTAATATTTTCAGTTCCCTTTATGTGGTATCTTAAAAAAAGTGAGATTATTTTGTTAAACAGAACTCTTTTCTCCCTTTTTTAAAATACTCTTTTCCATTATGGTTTATCATAAGATATTGCATATAATTCCCTAGGCTAGCAGGACCTTGTTGTTGATCCATTCTATACATAAAAGTTTATGTCTGCTAAACCCAAGCACTCCGCTTATCCTTCCTCCAACCAACCTCCTCCCCCTTCACAACCGCCAGTCTGTTCTCTGCCTATGATTCTGTAAACAGAACTTTTTTTTTAAACATACTGTTTTGAGGTTTTCCTTTTCATTAGAGCATATTTTTACCTGTTCATTTTTCAGACGACTACTTTATCTGCAAACATGTAGGTCTGGCTGTGTGCTAATAAACCACCAGAGAAGATACACACTTCCAAGAGCTATCAGAAGGTCTGAAAGGAGATTCTCCTCATTTTGAACAAAGTTGAGCTAGTTGACTATCTTCTCCAACATATTATGGAATCAGGGGAAGCAGCATGTCGATAGCAAAGCTCTGAGCCCTTTGGAAAACAACTGTCTTCTCCAAGCTATAACTCTCATCTACAAGGAAATCTCTTGGTAAGGAAAAAAAAAAAAAAATACTGAGTCATTTGCAGCAACTGAATGGACCTAGAGATGGTCATACTGAGTAAAGGAAGTCAGACAGGGAAGGAGAAATGTAGTATGACATCCCTTGTATGTGGAATCTGAAAAGAACTGATACAAATTAACTTACAAAACAGAAAAAGATTCGCAGACTTCCAGAATGAACTTACTGTTGCTGGCAGGGCAGGGGTGGGGGTGGGGGCGGAATAGGGGAAGGTGTAGCTATGGTTTTTCCAGTTGTCATGTATGGATGCGAGAGTTGGACTGTGAAGAAGGCTGAGCGCGGAAGAATTGATGCTTTTGAACTGCGGTGTTGGAGAAGACTCTTGGGAGTCCCTTGGACTGCAAGGAGGTCCAACCAGTCCATTCTGAAGGAGATCAGCCCTGGGATTTTTTTGGAAGGAATGATGCTAAAGCTGAAACTCCAGTACTTTGACCACCTCATGCGAAGAGTTGACTCATTGGAAAAGACTCTGACGCTGGGAGGGATTGGGGGCAGGAGGAGAAGGGGACAACAGAGGATGAGATGGCTGGATGGCATCACTGACTCGATGGACGTGAGTCTGAGTGAACTCTGGGAGTTGGTGATGGACAGGGAGGCCTGGCGTGCTGCGATTCATGGGGTCGCAAAGAGTCGGACACGACTGAGCGACTGAACTGAACTGAACTGAACTGAACTGATAGTTAAGGGAGTTTGAGATGGACACATACACACTGCTATATTTAAAATGCATGACCAACAAGGATCTACTGTAGGAACATGGAACTCTGCTCAATGTTATGTGGCAGCTTGGATGGGGGAGGAGTCTGGGGGGGAATGGTTACATGTATATGTAAGGCTGAGTCCCTTTCCTGTTCACTTGACACTATCACAACATTGTTAATAGGCTATACTCCAACAAAAAGTAAAAAATTTTAAAAAAAGAGTCTACTATGCACCAAATAATTTGCATGCCTGATTTCACTAATGTCTATTCCCCGTCATTCAAATCTCAGGTGGAATGAGAGCGGGGTGCGGTGGAAGAGGAGGAAGGGGCCCACACACTTCACAGCCTTTGTGAGATGCAACTGCCCACATTCACTAGGTGGCAAGTTCAGGGTGAGACCGTGTCTGCATTAGCCACCTCTCTATACCAAGCATCTCATTCTATACACACGGCGTATAGAGGCCAAGGATATTTAGAAGGAATCAATAACGGGTCAAATTTTAGTGAACAGAATGGAAAGACTGAAGCTGGGTATTTTGACCCTATTAGCTAGAAAATAAACTAATGTTTCTGCTGCTTTTCACACCTATTCATATTGAATTCATCCGTTCAGTCAATATACAGTTTGCTGAGTTCTGGGCATTATGGTTGTAACATTGAGCAAAGTTCCTGTCCTCATGAAGACATTCTGGTAATCAAAGAATTTCACCACTAGTTTTGAATCCTCAGAGCTGCCTTGTGAAATGGATGAGGTGGGTGTTTATTTGTAACCTGCTGGCTCGCTAAAATATTGCAAAAATTTCTAATCCATGAAATTTCATTCAACGAAGTACATCAATGACAAAAATAATATAACCATCTGAACATGTTTTTTAATTCCAGATTCCCTTCTGTTCTCAACATAATGTGATAATTTAGTATTCTTTTATTCATCAATTTTCCTACCAAACACACACACACCCCCTACCATTCTAATCCAACCCCTTCCACGCCCCCACAGCAGTGCTCAATGAAGAATTATCCCTACAACGTCTGTTACGAGCTTGTCATGCGCTGGACACCTGGGCCTTATTTTATATTATTTCTGATCTTTCCTATAACCTCAAAAAGTAATTATTTCTACCCTAGATTTACAGATGAGAAAACTGTGATTCAGGAGACAATTTCACCCAGAATCCCAGGACTAGTTAGTAGCTTCGTTCAAGTCCAGCTATATACCTGTCTTGGGTCTGTCAGTGTTTCTGACTCAGAGTAGAGTTTCCCTAACTCCCTCTTCTTTCTTTAACCCATTCTCTACAATTCACCAAAGTTACAGTTTGAAACACAGGTTTGATCATATAGCTACTCTTACAAAGAATGATTGCCTCGACTTTTAAGGTAAAAATGTGCAAACCTCAACACAGAATACAGGGTCCTTCTTGGCTGTGCCCAGTCTTTGCTTGACTCTCCCGGGCTGTCATTTTCCATGAAGCACTTATTTCCAGCACACAGCAGGCTTTCTTTGTGACTGTTCATTCACGCATTTCATCTCCACCCTATTCTTTTTCTCTCTCTAGTAAAACCCTACTCTTCCTTTCATACCTACTTCAAAGAGTTCCTTGTTTGGGAACCTTCCCTAGCTTCTCCAGAGTTATCTCCTCCTCCAGGGATCCCCAGCATGCATGCATGATAAGTCGCTTCAGTTTTGTCTGATTCGTTGCGATCCCATGGACTGCAGCCTGCCAGACTCCTCTGTCCGTTGGATTCTCCAGGCAAGAATACTGGAGTGGGTTGCCATGCCCTTCTCCAGGGGATCTTTCCAACCTGGGGATCAAACTTGCATCTCTTAAGTCTCTTGCGTTGGTAGGCGGGTTCTTTACCACTAGTGCCACGTGGGAAACCTGGATCCCAGGGCCATCATGTTAACCGGTGTTAATCACAGAGTCACTTGTGATGGCTCAGACAGTAAAGAAACCGTCTGCAATGTGAGATACCCATGTTCAATCCGTGGGTGGGGAAGATTTCCCAGAGAAGGGAATGGCTACCCACTCAAGTATTCTTGCCTGGAGAATTCCATGGACAGAGGAGGGTGGTGGGCTAGAGTTCATGGGGTCGCAAAGAGTCTGCCAAGAACACACTCGTCACATGGGTTCCTTTACTTGGTATCGCCTTTGTTTAATTGTCTTCCTTCCCTTCCCTGCCCCCCTCCCCCCATGCTATGGGCTCCTTGAAAGCAGAGTCAAATTCTTATTCACCTGTCTCCCTGGAGCATAGCACTGGGCTTGTCACGTAGTAGGGCTGGAAAAGTTCTAAATGAATAATAAATGACTGCCCTCTCCTGCCTTGCCCTTCTTTCATGACCTCAAATCCAACAGAGCTAGAGGAGAAACGCAGCTGAAGCATGACGAGGAGGGCTCCCTGCAAGGAAGCACTCCAGGGCAGCAGAGTGGCTCCGGCGACGTCCCCAGCAAGATGTAATTTACAGGTTGTCTTGATGTGACTCGATAATGCAATAATTGACGAACTGATCACATAATGTAAAACCGTCTGGCTCTGAATAGACCGCTCTCAGAGATGAAACAAAAATGAGAGCGTGTCTGCATAATCGGTGTGTAAACGCAGGCAGGGTATTAAGCATTCCTCTTTATTCTTAAAGAGCTGAAATGAGACAAGCTCCCCCCGCCCCAAAGCAATCTCTGTCTTTCTCTCTCTCTCTTTTCTCTGCTAATAAGCTCTAAGCAATTTGGAGGCAAGGTGTGATATTGCTCTCACAGATAAATAATAACAAACAAAAAAAAATCATAATGTTGATGTGATTATACCTCACTGACTAAAGGGAATTAAAGGTAGATTCTTTATTTGTTTGCTGATCCTGGGCATCCGACTCCTCATAACTGCTCAATATATCACACTAGTTAATCATTCTTGCCATTATCTTTAATGTCTTATTAGAGGGCTTCATTCATCTGGTTTTTATCTGTTTCATTGGAAGCAGTTTTAATCTCATTTCCGCAGCGCTGATAAGCCTGTTAGTTTGCACAAATTGGTTTTGGTGACAACGTGTAGATAGCAATAACGTGATTTCCAAACGGAGAGGAGAAATCTATTCAGGTCCAAAAAGCCAGGTGGCTTGAGCAAAGGAGTTGTGGAGAGGTGGAGACAGTGGTCTTGGCTTCCTACAGGAAAAAAATGAAGAAGGTAGAAAACAGGATGAGAAGAAGGGGGAACAGGAAGCTCAGATAAATTGTTACAAGACCCCCGCACCGGCACCCACAACCCGCACGGGTCCAGCCGCGCGTCAGAGAGCCAGCAGTGATGGCCGCGTCTGACCACTAGATGGCCGCATTGAGTCAACAGTCCCATCGCAGCGGTGGAAGAGGACGCACGTTTAGTGGTAGCGCTTTGCCCCCCAGACTGGAGCACCCAACTCTCAGACCCCAACTCTCAGACCCCACCCTGAGGGTGCTCCCAGCGCAGCCAGAGGTCTTTCCTGAGAGACCTTTTCAGAGTTTCCTTCCTTCTCTGGGGTGCTTAATATCAGGCTGTCTTGTGCCATCTATCCAGCTAATGAAGCCACGTTCCTCACTTCCACCTCGCTTTAGAATGGCCTGGCTCTAGGTTTCTTAGAATAAAGGAGGCAATAAGCCTATCAGGTTCAGTAGCTCAAAAATGCATTTATTGTAGATGCTAAATACAGTTGCCGCAGGTTTCCAGGTTGGGAGTCATCTTTTGCAGGCGAGGGGTGGGGGGAGAAGGGAGGGAATCAATAGCCTGTCAATATGCTTGGCAAATTTCTGAATGTCTGTCAGGTTTAAGAAGGCAGCCTCTTGAATCTCCTGACTCCTGCTGCTCGGGTCCTGGTACTGAAGCCAGAAAATGAGGCTTGTCTATTACAGTGCTGGCCCCTTTCTTGGGAGTGTTGATCTGGATGCGGGTGTCTGGAAAGATTTAAATCCAAAATCACTCTCCAAATGCACTAAACTCTATCAGATTTATACTTCACACACACATGAAACACCAAAATAATAATAATAGGGAAAGGAAGCATTTCAGACAAAAAAAAAAAAAAAATAGGGTCTCATAATAGGCTTCCAAATCACTTGTTGCCGAGGCAAACAGATACCAGCCAGATGCAGACAGTCAATTGTCTGGTGGTGTCTGGGGTGGGAGGGCACTAATAATATTCCAAAATTCTCAACTGCCAAAACTTTGCAGATCCATTTCCAGACCCTCTGCTTTCCAAGGAACATTCGGTTCATGTTGGTCTGATTCATTCTCACAACTCAAATGTTGATATAAAGTCTGCTTATGAAATTCTGAGACCTCTTGTTTTTAGAAACTCAGGAGGCCACACTTCCCTCAGACCTAGGGGAAGTGTGAACGCCTCTCTATTTTAGAATCTGAAACTCGGTTGACATTTCAGACCGTCTCAGCTAAGTTCTCGCAATCCCTCTTTATCCCATGTTCTGATTTGCCTGATTTAAAAGCATATCCATCTTGCAACTACTCTGTGGAGCAAAGAATTGAGGATGATGTTTAATGCGTCGCTTCTGATCTGAGCCTCCAAGGTGGAAATAGAATCCCAAGACTACAGGGTAAAGAGACTGGTTTCCTGTAGCTGCCTTTAGCTGAGCTTTCGCTCTCGAATTAGGTGCCGTGGGGCAATCATGGCAAGTAATAATGTCTAGAACCCATGAAACCAGCTAGGTTTACATTTCTTTCCAATGTGGTGCTGTTCCTTCATATGGAAATGATAGTACAGAGCAACGGGGTGCCTGCCTGGGGGCCATGTGAGTGCAGTCGCCATCAATATCCCAGTGGGGACATACTGGCCGTGCACGTGGTCTGATGAGAACATGGCCTTTTGAAACCCGGTTTGTCCGGGTAGCCACGGCGCCTACTATCGGGGCTGTCTGTTCCGGAATTCCCGTCAAGATTTGACTTATACATGTGTGTCTTTATTCTTCCTCTAAAACATGCCATTAATTCTTTGGAACAAAATGCACTGAGGTCTACCTACCAGCCAGTATGCACCAACTGTAGGTGGATTTGCTGCCTGGCAGCTTTGGAGATGAGCTCAAGGCCTTTCAGGGACCACCCTCTCTCCCCCTGACCAGTTCCCACCAGGACATCCAGCTCCTAAAGGTCAGGGTATGGATCTCTGATGGGTGCCTGACTCCTTAAACTCCCACAGAATGCACTGCTCCGTGGCCACATAGCATTAAGAGCCTCAGACGAATCGTGCCAGCCGCTCTGACGCAGAGCAAGGCCTACTTGAGAGGGGCAGAAGGACCCCACATGGGGCTACAGACGAAGCAACTCATCCCTCTACTTTTTCACATCCTTACGCTGAGAACCAGAAAACCACATGTGTGAGGACACACTTTATCTACGTATAAAGTGCCGAGTGCATACGAGTCAGATCTGTTAACAGCCTCATCCAAGTGAGCAAGGGCTGTCGGAAAACAGAAGCCAGGAAAAGCAGACATGTGGCAAATGGTCCATCTGCCCGGGCCCAGAATCTGAATATTACAGACCTGATGTCGGGAATGCAGATGTAACTGCCAACGGGGGTTCCTGCCAAACTTCTTCAAAACTTTCCGTGGTGCAGCTGACACCTATTTGAAAGTTTCTCCCTCCTTCTGCCCGCTGAGATAATGTCAGGTTTCTCTGACCTGAATGCAGAGGGAGAATAAAAATCAAAGTAAGCTGTGCTTCTCGGACTCCATAGTCTGTCTTAGAACAGCATCTCTGCGTCCCTGTCCCCACGTGATCGCCCACATCCCTTGGATTCCAGGTAGTATCCGCTGACTCTCTCCGCACCTCTGCTGATACCTACTGCTGAGACCACAGACGCCTAGACCGAGGTGCAGATCCTAGGGTGTCTCTTGGATCTGGGGCATCCAGGGAAGCCGATGCTTCTGTTATGCTCCTCTATTTCTTTTTTTTAAACAATATTTATTTATTTGGCTGCATCGGGTGTCAGCTGTGGCACACAGGGTCTTTCTTCATTGCATCATGGGGGATCTTTTGCTGAGGCCCACGGGCTCTTCAGTTGTGGCGGGTGGGGTCCAGAGCTCGGGGGCTCAGTAGTTTGGCTGCGCGGGCTTAGCTGCTCCACAGCATGTGAGATCTTAGTTCCCCAACCAGGGATCGAACCTGCGTGCCCTGCGTTGCAAGGCAGATTCTTCACCGCTGGACCAGCAGGGAAGTTCTGTTGTGCTCCCGTTTTACAAGAATTTGGGTTTACCGTGGGGTCTGGGTTAAAGATAGATGTCAGAGTTTCCTCTTTTCCTCCCTCTGGTGCATGGTCGTGGACCACGCGCACACCCTTTGGCCTTCTTTGTTGAGGACATACTCTTTCTCAGCATGTCTTTGGCGCCTCCTACAAGTAGGTGCCAGGGGCCAGTGAAGAGGGCTTCCCAGATGGAGCCCATCTTCGGTATCAAACAGCTTTGGCTCAATCTGGGACCTCCCGCAGCCCCTGAATACACACACACAGAGTCCACGCCTGCACATCCCAGGGCTTAGGACACTGAGAAGCATTGCTTCTGTTTCCATTTGAGAGCGTCTGTTGAGTCCTATTCAATATTTGGGAAGATGTACGTAACCCAGATAAAATGGGTCCCAAGTTACAGCCCCATCTATGAATTAAGTCATATTCAAAGAAACCCCATCTTTCTAGCTTTTTTAGAGAATTTTAATATTGAACAGGATCTCTTGAGAAAAAAAAAAAATGTCAAAGGAGCCCAGTTCATAGCTCCTAGTAAAAACTTCTTAAAAATTACCTTTCCTCCTTCCTCTGATTCTCAGGATAATTCGCCTGCCCCAGGGGATCTGAATCCTTTCCCCAAGGAGTCCTGTGGGTACCCGTGTGACTTCTTAGCTTTCCCCTGTCTCTCTGTTTCTTCCGTTTCTACTCTTTCATTTTCCCCATGAGTAAAGCGCAATCCTTTCATATGCAGCCCCTCCTCCCAAACATCTTACCTCTTTTCTGCCTCCCACCACAAGTCACCGGAATTCTGCATCATCAAAGTCCAAGCATTGAACCTCAGAGAGATTCAGCCATCTGTCTCTCAAGATAAAATTATTTATAGAGAGTGGGAGATATAGACACTGAGGATGCCAGACTGCATCCCCTAAGTGCTCAGGGTGATGGCGGGTGGTGGCGGAGTGGACAGTGACTCTCGCATTTACATCTCCAAAACACAAAGACAGAGGCTGAGTTGTAAACACACACCTCTCCCTATGGTCTGAACCAGTTGAGAGACAGGCACTACAGCCACAGGGGGACCCAGATAGAAATTTATCTGCTGGCGAACCTGGACTGCAGAACCTTAGACATGCGATCAAAATCAGGCTCCTCCCTGCTTTCCATCACACTTAGTTCCTAGGTCTCTGACAAGGGAGACGGAGACAGAGCCGACCTCATCCTGCCCATCAGCCACCACCTGGAGGAGCCTTGTCTGTTACTCGCCTTCTGGTACTCAGAGGGCCCAAGAGCCAAGAGGCAGATGAACATCTAGACTGTCCTGCCGAGGTGCGGGGTCAGAAGGAAGGGTGCTCACCTGAAGGGAGAAGACCTCGGAGGGTCTGAGCCATGCCTGCCCCTGCTCTTCCTCTAATCAAATGAGTCACCCTACTCTCATCACCCAATGCAAACTGCTCTCCTGGAAGTAGTGTCTTACTTACAACCCCATGGACTACAGCCCGCCAGGCTCCTCTGTCCAAGGGATTCTCCAGGCAAGAATACTGGAGTGGGTTGCCATGCCCTTCTCCAGGGGATCTTCCCAACCCAGGAATCCAAGCTGGGTCTCCTGCACTGCAGGCAGATCCTTTACAAACTGAGCTGTAAGGTGAGGTTACAGATCCTCTCCTAGGACTTTTAAAAGGTCAGCAAAAGCCCACTCCATGCTAATCCAAGGCATAAAGATATAAATGGGAGCAAATAATCTGCTACAATTAATAAGCCTGAGTTTCTGCATACAAAAAATTTCTTCTAGATGTTGATCATTTAACAGATTTTGTTGTCTTTCCTTATTGAAAAGATTTTGGGTGTCTTTTCACATGAAGTAGCAGGAAGAAAAATAGAATAAGAAGAGTCAGAAAACAGGCTTCTACTTCAGATTCTTACTCAGGCTCTTAAGTTGGAATTTGTCCCCAGCATTCTGTCTCTCGGTTCCTGGCAGACCACTGGCTAGGCAGCCTCTTTATTCATGCGCCCGAGGGTCCTCCTTGGTTCAGCAGTCCAAGCTCTAACCTGTGTGGAAGAGAGGACACCTCCTTCACAGCAGTTTTTTTTTTCAAAGAGCTATAATCTGAGATCCTAGAGGCTGGATAGTCCAGAGAAGCTAGGAATAGTCCCCAGAACACTAACTGCCTCTGTTGAAATAGTGGCTCTACCACGATTTAGCTGAGTGACCTCTGGCAAGTTATTTAACCTTTCAATTTCCTCACCTATAAAATAAGAGATATTAACAGTGCAAGCCTATTAGGGAATTAAGTGTCTTAGGGTATGTAAACAATTGGAGCAGTCGCTGGCACAGAGGAAGAGGCATGCGATGGCCGGCGTCGTTGCTGGTCGGTCACTAAGTCACGTCTGACTCTGCACCCCTGTGGGCTGCAGCATGCCAGGCTTCCCTGTCCTTCACCATCTCCCAGAGTTTGCTCAAACTCATGATTATTGAGTCGATGATACCATCCAACCATCTTATCCTCTGTCGTCCCCTTCTCCTCCTGCCCCCACTCCCTCCCAGCATCAGGGTCTTTTCCAATGAACTGGCTCTTCACATCAGGTGGCCAAAGTATTGGAATTTCAGCCTCAGCATCAGCCTTTCCAGTGAATATTCGGGACTGATTTTCTTTAGGATGGACTGGTCGGATCTCCTTGCTGTCCAAGCGACTCTCAAGAGTCTTCTCCAGCACTGTAGTTCGAAAGCATCAGTTCTTTGGTGCTCAACATTTTTACGGTCCAATTCTCACATCCGTACGTGACTACTGGAAAAACCATGGCTTCGACTAGACGGACTTTTGTCAGCAGCATTATGGTTTAGTAAATTTCAGTGCAGAAACCAACAGAATACTATAACCTCATCACAATCACTTTATGAACCTTCTAATAACATGGAAATGCTCAGGCTTAATTGCTAAATTTGAAAGCCAGAATTAAAATGTTTATATACCGTTTTGAACCATGTTTAAAAACAACAGCAACTAGAATGAATTCTAACAAAATGTTAATTGGTTATCTTTGGTCATCAGATTACAAAAAAAAAAAATATTTTATTTTTTCTTTCTGCTTTCCCACATGAATGTTCTACAACAGAATGTAGTCATTTAAAAAATGTTAATTTTGATTATTTAAATAATTCTGGCATCAGGGCAGATATAGCAGGCAAGCCATGTCTAACAAAATGTTGCTCTTCTGTCTGGATAAACCACACATTAGAGTGACAATAAATTCTATTTTCGATGGAAACAAGACATTCCTTTGTCAGTAGTAAGTCAGTCTGTTGCTACCCCACCCCACCAGCGTTATAAATGCCTCTCTCCTTGGTAGGTGTTTCTCCTGGGGGCTGCATTCCACAACCCCAAGGCAGGTATCAAGTTCTGCCATTCCGTTGAGGATCCATCCATCCTGAAGACAGTTGTTGCTTGAAGCAAGAAGCCTTGACAGCCCCACCTGTCCCATCACCCCACCCCTCACTCATATTTACCAACGTATTAAGTATTTGATGACGGAATGTGCTCAAGGCCAAAAATGACAGCCAGGCCCACTCTTCTATTGCTGCTCCATTACCCTCCCGCCTAGACGGTAGAAAAATGCTATTGAATAATACAACTCGAATTATTCCAGCCCCAAGTTGAAGCCTCAGCCTCCAGGTCTCTGACTTTCTAGACCATTCCTTGGATGGAAACTTCTACCTGGACTCTCATCCTTGAGGTACATTGCCAGTTTCAGGGGGCTGCAAATTTTTTTCTCCAGTATTTATGAGTTTAGATTGCTGCAAACCAGGAGAGGTTATCTGCTAAGAGCATCACAGGACAATCTGTCAGCTTCAGCATTTAACCTGGGGGAAAAGGAGCTATCTGGCCAAGCCCTCGGTGATGGCACCATCGTGAACTCACACATACCGTGACGCAAAGCTCAGTGTCAGCAAAGAGGGACTCAGCTCCAGGCCACCCACATGCCTTGTCTTGCCTTTCTTTTCCCCTATTTTTTGCTTTTTAATACTCCCCTGGACTCATCAAAGTTACAAAATATTGTAGCTACAAAGGAACTGAGCTCTGCTCAACGCCACAGAGCTAGTCAGAAATAATAATAATAATAGCAGTGATAGTGGCAGAGGCAAATTCAGACAAGCCTTCGCTACAGGCCAGGTACTCTGCTGAGATTTTCAGTAAAGTAACTTATGTGATCGGCACCACAACCTCGTAAAGTAAAAACAAACTTTTTGGCCAACCCAGTATTAGTATCCATGTGTCATGGAGGAGGATACTAAGGCCCAGGGTATTAAGTGACTTTTCCAAGCCAGGACCCTTGGTCTCTTGATTTATCACTTGTTCTTTCCAAGATACCAGGCTGTTGCATGGAACTCAGAAGCCAGTACCCTCAGAATCTTCCTCCTGACTGCTGGACCAGACACAAACAAAACAAAATAATCACAGAGTTGCAAAAAAGAGTCCCTTCAACTTTCTCTCAGAAAACATTCTCTGACCACCCGCCCTGGTGCTGGGTGCTGTGGGAAGTCAGAGATGAAATAAACAAGTGAGGATGCTGCTTTTATGCAACTTAAGATGTAATAGGGACAGAGGTCAACACAATATTGCAAAACAATTATCCTCCAATTAAAAAAAATGTAATAGAGGAAGACAGAAGAATGAAATAAGTGTTGAACATTGATAGCATTTACGGAAAATCCTTTTTCCAAGGACTGAACACAACGCAAACAAACCATAGTGAGAAAGAATCTTGACTCTCCCACCTAGCTCTCCTTCACCAGCTCCAACCTTCACGGTCAAGACCCTCCAGTGAGGCTATAATTAGCCAAAGGAAGGGGAAGGGGATGCATCTTGGTTGATAATCTCACTGCTTACAAGGAGGCTGGGGGAAGCTCATCCCATTTTAGAGATCAAATAGCCAAGGCTAAGGGTGATTCAGTCATTTGCCTCTGACATCATAAAACTACTCTGCTGCACACACAGGACTTGAAACCCTCTGTGGCCCCAAAGCAAACACGCTCCCACTGCAGAGCACTCCCTCCCCACTCCCTCCATTCCCTAGACTCATCTCCCAGCAAAGCCTTTACCTGTGGGTCCCATTTGGTGAGTGATGGATGAAAATTTCTGAGCAGTGCCAGCCCCTCCTCCAAGCCTGGCCTGGCGGCTGCGCCATTCCAGAACAAACACACGTTTGATCTATGAGGCTACTTTCTTGCCATGAAAGGATGTGTCTCCCAAGTGACCTCTTCCTTGGTAGTTGGAGAGAAAATGTGATAAAAAGCAAGAGCCGTGTCCTTTGAAGATAATTCATACATTGGCCAATAGATGCGATAAAATAGCTAGAAATCCAGCATGGGCTACAAACAACTCCACATTAAAGGCATCTGTGTTTAATAAAACTAATAAATCAAATGCTCTTAGGCGGCGCCTCCTGGCTATGTTTTAGGGCTATAATTGGTGCACATGGATAATACAAGAATAAAAAGGCATTGAGTCAGCAGAGAGACCACTAACCCCTGACGTGCCCCTCAAGTATTTCTGGGATTCTTTTGGTGTTTTGTTTGGGGAAGTTTATCAAAAGCAAAGTCCCTTTCTTAGAAAAGTGCCAGGCTACCAACCTCTGCTCTTAAACAGGGAGTACGCGCTCTCTCTGGGAATCTATAAACACAACGGAAAAGCCAGAGAAGAAGGTGAGCCCTGATATGGACTTATTTACAAAACAGACTCAGAGAAGGAACCTATGGTTGTTGTGGGAAAGGGTAGGGGAAAGGGATAGTCAGGGAGTTTGGGAAGGACAGAGGCATGCTGCTATATTTAAAATGGACAGCCTAACCAACAAGGACCTGCTGAATCGCACAGGGAACTCTGCTCAGTTTTATGTGGCAGCCTGGATAGGAGAGAGTTTGGGGGAGAATGGATACCTGTATGCGTATGGCTGAGTCCCTTCGCTGTCCACCTGAATCTATCACAACATTGTCAATCAGCTATTCAGTTCAGTTCATCTCAGTCGCTCAGTCGTGTCCAACTCTTCTGCAGCACGCCAGGCCTCCCTGTCCATCACCAACTCCCGGAGTTTACTCAAACTCACGTCCATTGCATCAGTGATGCCATCCAACCATCTCATCCTCTGTCGTCCCCTTCTCCTCCCGCCTTCAATCTTTCCCAGCATCAGGGTCCTTGCTGTACTCCAATACAAAATAACAAACTTAATTTTTTTAAGTAAAAAATAAAAAATGGAACAAAAAAGAGGGAACATTAAACATGCTAATTTATTGTGCCTCTCAGATATGCACTTCGGATGTATTTTCTGATTTAATCTTCACAAGCACCCCTCAGATGTGCGACCCTACTGCCTTATTACAGGTGAGAACACACACCAGTGAAGTGAACGTCCCGAGGCAAAGCTGATAGACTTCCAAGCCAGTGAAAGAAGACGCTGAAGAAGCCTGGAGTACTCAACCTTGAGAAGATGGACTACAAGAGCAGCTGCTATAAACTCTAGGCCCAGCTGAGACTAGTCCTTGAAGAACAGAAGCCCCTTTGCATTAAACCAAAAGAGAACAAAAGATGTAGGTTTAGAGACAGGAGGAGCTCATTGGTAGCAGTCCTCTCCAAGGACTGTTGGACCTAAAAGGAAGTGGTGGAAATTCCTGTCCTGGGGAAAACCTAAATTCACAGCGATGTTGTAGGCAGGACATTTGACCAGGTCCGTGTTCAGGCATTGGCGCATACAAACAAGTAATCCCCTCTCTCGCCTTCCCTGTGCTTTGTGAAATGGAGACAGTAATAACTAATTTGGAGGGTTTGGGGGAAAGCAGTAAACGAAATGATGTATATAAAATCCTTGGTAAACCCTAAGGTACTATCAAGCACGAGGATTGTTATGATTCCATCTTTCTGGAACTTTTAACATATAACCCAGCCTGGAGACAGAGGGATGGACTCAGTGACTTCCTACGACTCGTTTTTATCACCAGAAGTAGACAATTCAAAGCTTGGGAGGGAAGGCAAGCGGTTTCTGGGGATCATTAGCTTTACAAGCTTTCAGAAAACTTCAGCCTAAAATAGAGATGGCACATCCCTCCCCTCTCCCATGAAACCGTTTCAATGACATAGTCAACTCCATCTCGGCTGCAGAGTGTGAGAGCTATAGAGCTGGTCAAGGTCAGCCCGGCTTCTGCCAGGAAGGAGGGTAGTTTGGATGACAAGTTACCAGGTCATGATACTGAAGCAAATTCATAATTTGGGGCTAGAAGAAATTGGCCTTTGCCTCAGAGGCTATTTAATGCCATAAGACTCCAAGCCCCATTTCAGAGGCCAACTTTTTTTAAAAAAGATAGTGACCTTAATTATTATAGCATATTGATTAGTTAGGGACAGATGGCTTGAAGTCTATTCCCTACCTTTACAATAACTTACCAGATACACACTAATTCATCTCTTACTCAATATTGTGAATAGTTATCTCCCTTCATTAAATGAGAGAGCATCAATCTTTTATGAACTATAATATACATTGTTGGGTCTCCCAGGTGGGGCAGTGGTAAAGAATCTGCCTGCTGATGCTGGAGACCAGGAGATGCAGTTTCAATTCCTAGGTCAGGAAGATCCTCTGGAGGAAGAAATGGCAACCCACTCCAGTGTCATTGCCAGGATAATCCCATGGACAGAGAAGCCTGGCGAGCTACAGTCCACGGGGTCTCAAAAAGTCAGACACGTCTGTGCAGCCACACAGCAGGCATTCTTCATATGATATCTTTCTAGTACTGTGCATGCTGGTGGGGAGGCTTCAGCTAAAAACCTTTAAGAGCTATACAGATGCAGAAGAATATAGAAATAGAAATTGATATAGATGTACTTAGCATGAAGAATTATCATGACAAAGCAGCCTGAGATCTTATCTGTCATTTGTTTGAACAGCGAGAAGCTCCAAGCACTTCATAACTACACCCTTATGCTCTCAAAACTCACATCAAAGAGCCTTCTGATTTTTCAATAATATAATAGCATAAAGAAAGCATTTGGGTATACGTTTGATAAACTTCCCCACACAAGTCACCAAAGATCCTTCATAAAACTAATTAAATCACTAGACGTGACTGCATTTATCAAGGCCCTTGTAGATTACAAGTTAAGTCAGTGAGCCTAGTACAGGAATGATGTTTCTGGACGGAAGACTTCAGCTCCCATTATACAGAACACTACCGTAAGATCTTCTTCTTATATTTACAACTCTAGAGTGTTTTGTAGAGCCTGAAAAGTCGGAAGTGGCAGACTAACTCAGCCAGCCTCTTGCTACTGATAATTATTATCCAGGGTACACTAGTGCAAAGCACTGTGCTTGGTGAAAGTGAAGTGAAAGTGAACATCACTCAGTCGTGTTGTATTCTTTGCGAACCCATGAACTATACAGTCCATGGAATTCTCTAGGCCAGAACACTGGAATGAGCAGATGTTCCCTTCTCCAGGGGATCTTCCCAACCCAGGGATCGAACCCAGGTCTCCCACATTGCGGGTGGATTCTTTACCAGCTGAGCCACAGGAAAGACCAAGAATACTGGAGTGGGTAGCCTATACCTTCTCCAGGGAATCTTCCCAACCCAGGAGTCGAACTGGGGTCTCCTGCATTGCAGGCAGATTCTTTACCAACTGAGCTATCAGGGAAGCCCGAGTATGAAGTTGCAAATACGTACTTTCCTCTATTCTTTCCCTCATTTACTTACCACCAAGGTGAGAAAGCATAGCTATGTTTCAAGTCATAAAGGGCAGCCCAAGCTTGCCTCATTCAATGGCACATGAGTATGATAGATTTTTGATGGTTATAAAAATTCAGAAGAGGGAAAAATCTCTGACATGGGGGTGATTAAGGAAGTTCTGAAAATTCTTTGAGAATTCTTTGAGCCTCTGGTACCTGCTCAGTATTTTGTGAGCCTAAGGCAAATGGGCTGCTTGCAGAATATTATTATAAAGCCAATTATGCTCTCAGTGTTCTAAGCAATTTCCCAGCTGCCTCTTGGACATCTGACCCCAGTTTCAGCAACAGGAAATTTCAGTGCCTACAAAAGTCTATTGTTTGGTACAGCGCTGGATCTTAAACTTGAACTCAACTGCCCAAATGTAATATTGCCATCCCTTGCATTGGGAAGTTATTTCTACTTTTTAAAGTGTGTTTCCATTCGGGGAGGCATTTTGTCTTAATAGGATTTCTGAGCTCAAATAGAAATTATTAACCTCAATTTACATCTCAAGTAACCGAGGCCCAGAAAAGTTGTTCGATACCAGACAAAAATCTGGCGAAGCAGGCCTAGGACCCAGGACCTCCCAGTTCCTCATCCAGGTGGGGAGACAAGTGCGCCAGCCAACAGTTACTTGACATCAAGGCAGTGGGATGTGATTAATGGTTGTTTGCCAAATGCCTGCAGATCCTTGGAGAAACAGGCATTGCAAAAGTGCAACATATTAAGCTAATTATTTTCAGGCAAACTCCTTGGAGACATATTTTCATCAGAAGCTGTCTCTAGAGGCTCCCCAAATAGTAGGTAGTTCTGTAAAGCCAGCTTTTCCTGTGATGCAGAAATCATAACCACTGTTTGGCCATGCATCTCTTCTTCAGAACAGAGCTCTGAACACAATGAGAAATGACTTCCAAGTCACAGGGAGTCAGGTTA